>NC_064568.1:59029023-59384668 GCF_937001465.1 Orcinus orca | reverse complement strand
GTGATGAGAGACGTAGAACGTTGGCTTGAGGCGAGTCGTCCGGGGTTGTGGGCGTACTCACGAATGATTTTTGAGGGAGGAGGCCGTGGCAGGAATTGAAAGCCAAGTGCTCTTTCGTGGAAGATAACTAGTCCTCCCAAAGACGACTGTGCAGCAAAGAGAAGATGGGCAACAACAGTGTTTACCAGGTAACCCTGAGGCCGCAAACTCTCTACTTTGCAATGAGGAAAATCAACTTCCCAGGAAGACTCAATTCCCAGCAGGACAAAGCAGCATATTACCAAGTCGCATCGGACTCTCTCTTGTACATCCCGTGGACACAGTGGCTCGTGACACTAGTCACCATTGCCATGCTGGGAGTCCTTACTGTGGTGTCAGGATATCAAGGGGAGGGCTTAGTTAGGCCTAGGTGACGGTACTTCTCTAGACTATCTACCAGTTCTGGAAAACCCTGTAGGTTTTGAAGCCGGACTTAAAGTGTAGTTGCCGCTTGAGGTAGACAGACGTCGTGGAGCAGCTCCCAGGAGCAGTGGTAGGCTAATTGTATTTTCTACTGCAGCTCAGGGTTCCTCCAGAGCGCAGACACCCTTTGCATGAAGGAAGGCATGGAACGTTGATAACTGGGTTGCTTTCAAGCTATCGCAATCCAGGTGTCTAAACAACGAAGCCCTTCACTGCCCATCAGTTGGCATCTAGCTGTTCCCGACGGTAGATGGCTCAAGGCTCCCCGAAGACACAGGCAGTCCTTTCTCAGTACGTTTTGGAACCTAGCGCTGACAAGTGAGTCCAAAAGAGAGCTGATATGCTTCCTAGAGTTCAAGAACCACAGGGACTAAGGCTCTATGCAATCGGTTGTTTCGCTAAGTCTGTCATGAGAACACCTGGACGTTAGCTTGAGGCTAGAGGCCCCATGTGGTGGGCCCATTCCCTGAAGACTACTGAAGGATGACCACCTACCAAGGGATGGCAACCTCCAAGTTTCTTGCCTAGAAACTCACGTCATCACCAGGGCAATTGTGTTACGAAGAGAAGCTGTGCAGCAACAGTGTTTCTTGGGGAGAATTGAGCCCGTGGCTCTGTAAATCCCAATGAGGAAAATAAAGTTTCACTCGCAGCCTTACTTTCAAAAGGGACCACACAGAGCATTCACCCTGCTGTGTCTTTCTCTAGTTTGTACTCCCAAGGTGCGTTAGAAGGGAGATACTTGAGTTGTTTCACTTACCACATGCTAGATGTTTAGCAAAAGAAGGCCTTTACTGCCCTTCTTTTGGCATATGGTTGTCCTCAGCCGAACAGTTCTCTCAGCTCCTAGAAGCGATGGGCGGTCCCTTGTGTACATCTTGGATCCCAGTGCAGACCTGTTAGTCCTAAGACACCAGAAATGCTTCCTACACTTAAAGCACCGCTTTGACAAACGCTGCCTGGAACCTGTTGCCTGCCTATCTATCTGTGTGACGAACAAAACAGTAACTTAGCTTGGAGCCAGTCCTCCTATATGTTTGGCTTACTCACCGACGATTGCTGAGGGATGAGCACTTAGCAGGGACTGAAAGGCCACGTTTGCCTCACGGGGGGCGGGGATATGACTTGTCCTCACAAGGCAATTGTGCAATGAAGAAAAGATAGGCCACTACACTGTTCATCAGGTAACCTTGAGGCCGCGTGTCGTCATTCCAGTATGCCAAATAAACTTCCCATCACGGTTCAGTTTCCAAGGCGAGGGCACAGCGTCTTATGCTGCAGTTTCTGACTCCCTACTGGACGTTCAGCTGACCACCTAGACCCTTTCGTGAGTCAACTTTGTGATACACTTTGTGATACGGGGTCGTGATGGTGGTGAAAGGATTAGCAAGTCATGGGTTAGTGAGGCCGGTGTGTACAATGTATCTCCAGAGTACCTGGCTTTCAAGGGAGAGCCTGAAATTTTTCAGGCTACACTGAAAGTCCAGTGGCCGCCTGGGGTAAATTGCATCACGTGCGAGTGCCCTGAAGGCGGGGTCGAATCACTGTATGTTTTGTGTGCTCTGGGTTCGGCAGAAAAGCAGACACGTTTTGCATGAAGGAATGAACAGAACGCTGATAGCTGGCTGTTTCTAAGCTATCCCAACCTAGGTGTTTCTCTGACGAAGCCCTTCGCTGCCCATGATTGCGGCATCTAGCTGCTGCCAGCGGTGCATTGCTCACAACTCCCTGAAGACACAGGAGGCCCTTTTAGTCCGTTTCGGATCCTAGTACAGCCCCGCGACTCAAGAGAGGACCTGATATGCTTCCTAGGGTTCGAGAAACCCAGGGACTAAGGCTGCATGGGGTCTGTCGCATGCCTACCTGGTTCATGAGAAAACCTGAACATTAGCTTAAGGCCAGAGGCCCCGTGTGGTTCTCCCCTTCCCTGAGGACAACTGAAGTAGGAGCACTTACCGAGGAACGGCAACATCCAATCTCCTTCCAGGAAACTCACTTGTCATCACAAAGGCAACTGTGCAACAACACTGTTTCCCAGGGAGAACTGAGCCCGCAGCTCTCTAAATCCCAATGAGGAAAATAAAGTTTCCCTTCAAGCCTTAGTTTCAAAATGGACCGCAGAGCATTCACCCTGTTGTATCCGTCACTCCATGGCACGTCCAAGGTGCGCATAGAACGGAGATACTACATTCGTTTCAACTTGCCGCATCCTAGCATTTTAACAAAAGACGCCCTTCACAGCCCTTCTTTCAGCCTATAGCTGCCCTCAACTGAGCTTCGCTCACAAGGCCCAGAAAGGACGGGCAGTCCGTCGTTTACATCTTGGATCCTAGTGCAGACCCCCGTGTCCTAAGACACCAGAAACGCTTCCTAGATTTAAAGCACCGCTTTGACAAAGGCTGCCGTGAGCTTGCGGCCCGCCTATGTCTGTGATGAGAGACGTAGAACGTTGGCTTGAGGCGAGTCGTCCGGGCTTGTGGGCGTACTCACGAATGATTTTTGAGGGAGGAGGCCGTGGCAGGAATTGAAAGCCAAGTGCTCTTTCGTGGAAGATAACTAGTCCTCCCAAAGACGACTGTGCAGCAAAGAGAAGATGGGCAACAACAGTGTTTACCAGGTAACCCTGAGGCCGCAAACTCTCTACTTTGCAATGAGGAAAATCAACTTCCCAGGAAGACTCAATTCCCAGCAGGACAAAGCAGCATATTACCAAGTCGCATCGGACTCTCTCTTGTACATCCCGTGGACACAGTGGCTCGTGACACTAGTCACCATTGCCATGCTGGGAGTCCTTACTGTGGTGTCAGGATATCAAGGGGAGGGCTTAGTTAGGCCTAGGTGACGGTACTTCTCTAGACTATCTACCAGTTCTGGAAAACCCTGTAGGTTTTGAAGCCGGACTTAAAGTGTAGTTGCCGCTTGAGGTAGACAGACGTCGTGGAGCAGCTCCCAGGAGCAGTGGTAGGCTAATTGTATTTTCTACTGCAGCTCAGGGTTCCTCCAGAGCGCAGACACCCTTTGCATGAAGGAAGGCATGGAACGTTGATAACTGGGTTGCTTTCAAGCTATCGCAATCCAGGTGTCTAAACAACGAAGCCCTTCACTGCCCATCAGTTGGCATCTAGCTGTTCCCGACGGTAGATGGCTCAAGGCTCCCCGAAGACACAGGCAGTCCTTTCTCAGTACGTTTTGGAACCTAGCGCTGACAAGTGAGTCCAAAAGAGAGCTGATATGCTTCCTAGAGTTCAAGAACCACAGGGACTAAGGCTCTATGCAATCGGTTGTTTCGCTAAGTCTGTCATGAGAACACCTGGACGTTAGCTTGAGGCTAGAGGCCCCATGTGGTGGGCCCATTCCCTGAAGACTACTGAAGGATGACCACCTACCAAGGGATGGCAACCTCCAAGTTTCTCGCCTAGAAACTCACGTCATCACCAGGGCAATTGTGTTACGAAGAGAAGCTGTGCAGCAACAGTGTTTCTTGGGGAGAATTGAGCCCGCGGCTCTGTAAATCCCAATGAGGAAAATAAAGTTTCACTCGCAGCCTTACTTTCAAAAGGGACCACACAGAGCATTCACCCTGCTGTGTCTTTCTCTAGTTTGTACTCCCAAGGTGCGTTAGAAGGGAGATACTTGAGTTGTTTCACTTACCACATGCTAGATGTTTAGCAAAAGAAGGCCTTTACTGCCCTTCTTTTGGCATATGGTTGTCCTCAGCCGAACAGTTCTCTCAGCTCCTAGAAGCGATGGGCGGTCCCTTGTGTACATCTTGGATCCCAGTGCAGACCTGTTAGTCCTAAGACACCAGAAATGCTTCCTACACTTAAAGCACCGCTTTGACAAACGCTGCCTGGAACCTGTTGCCTGCCTATCTATCTGTGTGACGAACAAAACAGTAACTTAGCTTGGAGCCAGTCCTCCTATATGTTTGGCTTACTCACCGACGATTGCTGAGGGATGAGCACTTAGCAGGGACTGAAAGGCCACGTTTGCCTCACGGGGGGCGGGGATATGACTTGTCCTCACAAGGCAATTGTGCAATGAAGAAAAGATAGGCCACTACACTGTTCATCAGGTAACCTTGAGGCCGCGTGTCGTCATTCCAGTGTGCCAAATAAACTTCCCATCACGGTTCAGTTTCCAAGGCGAGGGCACAGCGTCTTATGCTGCAGTTTCTGACTCCCTACTGGACGTTCAGCTGACCACCTAGACCCTTTCGTGAGTCAACTTTGTGATACACTTTGTGATACGGGGTCGTGATGGTGGTGAAAGGATTAGCAAGTCATGGGTTAGTGAGGCCGGTGTGTACAATGTATCTCCAGAGTACCTGGCTTTCAAGGGAGAGCCTGAAATTTTTCAGGCTACACTGAAAGTCCAGTGGCCGCCTGGGGTAAATTGCATCACGTGCGAGTGCCCTGAAGGCGGGGTCGAATCACTGTATGTTTTGTGTGCTCTGGGTTCGGCAGAAAAGCAGACACGTTTTGCATGAAGGAATGAACAGAACGCTGATAGCTGGCTGTTTCTAAGCTATCCCAACCTAGGTGTTTCTCTGACGAAGCCCTTCGCTGCCCATGATTGCGGCATCTAGCTGCTGCCAGCGGTGCATTGCTCACAACTCCCTGAAGACACAGGAGGCCCTTTTAGTCCGTTTCGGATCCTAGTACAGCCCCGCAACTCAAGAGAGGACCTGATATGCTTCCTAGGGTTCGAGAAACCCAGGGACTAAGGCTGCATGGGGTCTGTCGCATGCCTACCTGGTTCATGAGAAAACCTGAACATTAGCTTAAGGCCAGAGGCCCCGTGTGGTTCTCCCCTTCCCTGAGGACAACTGAAGTAGGAGCACTTACCGAGGAACGGCAACATCCAATCTCCTTCCAGGAAACTCACTTGTCATCACAAAGGCAACTGTGCAACAACACTGTTTCCCAGGGAGAACTGAGCCCGCAGCTCTCTAAATCCCAATGAGGAAAATAAAGTTTCCCTTCAAGCCTTAGTTTCAAAATGGACCGCAGAGCATTCACCCTGTTGTATCCGTCACTCCATGGCACGTCCAAGGTGCGCATAGAACGGAGATACTACATTCGTTTCAACTTGCCGCATCCTAGCATTTTAACAAAAGACGCCCTTCACAGCCCTTCTTTCAGCCTATAGCTGCCCTCAACTGAGCTTCGCTCACAAGGCCCAGAAAGGACGGGCAGTCCGTCGTTTACATCTTGGATCCTAGTGCAGACCCCCGTGTCCTAAGACACCAGAAACGCTTCCTAGATTTAAAGCACCGCTTTGACAAAGGCTGCCGTGAGCTTGCGGCCCGCCTATGTCTGTGATGAGAGACGTAGAACGTTGGCTTGAGGCGAGTCGTCCGGGGTTGTGGGCGTACTCACGAATGATTTTTGAGGGAGGAGGCCGTGGCAGGAATTGAAAGCCAAGTGCTCTTTCGTGGAAGATAACTAGTCCTCCCAAAGACGACTGTGCAGCAAAGAGAAGATGGGCAACAACAGTGTTTACCAGGTAACCCTGAGGCCGCAAACTCTCTACTTTGCAATGAGGAAAATCAACTTCCCAGGAAGACTCAATTCCCAGCAGGACAAAGCAGCATATTACCAAGTCGCATCGGACTCTCTCTTGTACATCCCGTGGACACAGTGGCTCGTGACACTAGTCACCATTGCCATGCTGGGAGTCCTTACTGTGGTGTCAGGATATCAAGGGGAGGGCTTAGTTAGGCCTAGGTGACGGTACTTCCCTAGACTATCTACCAGTTCTGGAAAACCCTGTAGGTTTTGAAGCCGGACTTAAAGTGTAGTTGCCGCTTGAGGTAGACAGACGTCGTGGAGCAGCTCCCAGGAGCAGTGGTAGGCTAATTGTATTTTCTACTGCAGCTCAGGGTTCCTCCAGAGCGCAGACACCCTTTGCATGAAGGAAGGCATGGAACGTTGATAACTGGGTTGCTTTCAAGCTATCGCAATCCAGGTGTCTAAACAACGAAGCCCTTCACTGCCCATCAGTTGGCATCTAGCTGTTCCCGACGGTAGATGGCTCAAGGCTCCCCGAAGACACAGGCAGTCCTTTCTCAGTACGTTTTGGAACCTAGCGCTGACAAGTGAGTCCAAAAGAGAGCTGATATGCTTCCTAGAGTTCAAGAACCACAGGGACTAAGGCTCTATGCAATCGGTTGTTTCGCTAAGTCTGTCATGAGAACACCTGGACGTTAGCTTGAGGCTAGAGGCCCCATGTGGTGGGCCCATTCCCTGAAGACTACTGAAGGATGACCACCTACCAAGGGATGGCAACCTCCAAGTTTCTTGCCTAGAAACTCACGTCATCACCAGGGCAATTGTGTTACGAAGAGAAGCTGTGCAGCAACAGTGTTTCTTGGGGAGAATTGAGCCCGCGGCTCTGTAAATCCCAATGAGGAAAATAAAGTTTCACTCGCAGCCTTACTTTCAAAAGGGACCACACAGAGCATTCACCCTGCTGTGTCTTTCTCTAGTTTGTACTCCCAAGGTGCATTAGAAGGGAGATACTTGAGTTGTTTCACTTACCACATGCTAGATGTTTAGCAAAAGAAGGCCTTTACTGCCCTTCTTTTGGCATATGGTTGTCCTCAGCCGAACAGTTCTCTCAGCTCCTAGAAGCGATGGGCGGTCCCTTGTGTACATCTTGGATCCCAGTGCAGACCTGTTAGTCCTAAGACACCAGAAATGCTTCCTACACTTAAAGCACCGCTTTGACAAACGCTGCCTGGAACCTGTTGCCTGCCTATCTATCTGTGTGACGAACAAAACAGTAACTTAGCTTGGAGCCAGTCCTCCTATATGTTTGGCTTACTCACCGACGATTGCTGAGGGATGAGCACTTAGCAGGGACTGAAAGGCCACGTTTGCCTCACGGGGGGCGGGGATATGACTTGTCCTCACAAGGCAATTGTGCAATGAAGAAAAGATAGGCCACTACACTGTTCATCAGGTAACCTTGAGGCCGCGTGTCGTCATTCCAGTGTGCCAAATAAACTTCCCATCACGGTTCAGTTTCCAAGGCGAGGGCACAGCGTCTTATGCTGCAGTTTCTGACTCCCTACTGGACGTTCAGCTGACCACCTAGACCCTTTCGTGAGTCAACTTTGTGATACACTTTGTGATACGGGGTCGTGATGGTGGTGAAAGGATTAGCAAGTCATGGGTTAGTGAGGCCGGTGTGTACAATGTATCTCCAGAGTACCTGGCTTTCAAGGGAGAGCCTGAAATTTTTCAGGCTACACTGAAAGTCCAGTGGCCGCCTGGGGTAAATTGCATCACGTGCGAGTGCCCTGAAGGCGGGGTCGAATCACTGTATGTTTTGTGTGCTCTGGGTTCGGCAGAAAAGCAGACACGTTTTGCATGAAGGAATGAACAGAACGCTGATAGCTGGCTGTTTCTAAGCTATCCCAACCTAGGTGTTTCTCTGACGAAGCCCTTCGCTGCCCATGATTGCGGCATCTAGCTGCTGCCAGCGGTGCATTGCTCACAACTCCCTGAAGACACAGGAGGCCCTTTTAGTCCGTTTCGGATCCTAGTACAGCCCCGCGACTCAAGAGAGGACCTGATATGCTTCCTAGGGTTCGAGAAACGCAGGGACTAAGGCTGCATGGGGTCTGTCGCATGCCTACCTGGTTCATGAGAAAACCTGAACATTAGCTTAAGGCCAGAGGCCCCGTGTGGTTCTCCCCTTCCCTGAGGACAACTGAAGTAGGAGCACTTACCGAGGAACGGCAACATCCAATCTCCTTCCAGGAAACTCACTTGTCATCACAAAGGCAACTGTGCAACAACACTGTTTCCCAGGGAGAACTGAGCCCGCAGCTCTCTAAATCCCAATGAGGAAAATAAAGTTTCCCTTCAAGCCTTAGTTTCAAAATGGACCGCAGAGCATTCACCCTGTTGTATCCGTCACTCCATGGCACGTCCAAGGTGCGCATAGAACGGAGATACTACATTCGTTTCAACTTGCCGCATCCTAGCATTTTAACAAAAGACGCCCTTCACAGCCCTTCTTTCAGCCTATAGCTGCCCTCAACTGAGCTTCTCTCACAAGGCCCAGAAAGGACGGGCAGTCCGTCGTTTACATCTTGGATCCTAGTGCAGACCCCCGTGTCCTAAGACACCAGAAACGCTTCCTAGATTTAAAGCACCGCTTTGACAAAGGCTGCCGTGAGCTTGCGGCCCGCCTATGTCTGTGATGAGAGACGTAGAACGTTGGCTTGAGGCGAGTCGTCCGGGCTTGTGGGCGTACTCACGAATGATTTTTGAGGGAGGAGGCCGTGGCAGGAATTGAAAGCCAAGTGCTCTTTCGTGGAAGATAACTAGTCCTCCCAAAGACGACTGTGCAGCAAAGAGAAGATGGGCAACAACAGTGTTTACCAGGTAACCCTGAGGCCGCAAACTCTCTACTTTGCAATGAGGAAAATCAACTTCCCAGGAAGACTCAATTCCCAGCAGGACAAAGCAGCATATTACCAAGTCGCATCGGACTCTCTCTTGTACATCCCGTGGACACAGTGGCTCGTGACACTAGTCACCATTGCCATGCTGGGAGTCCTTACTGTGGTGTCAGGATATCAAGGGGAGGGCTTAGTTAGGCCTAGGTGACGGTACTTCTCTAGACTATCTACCAGTTCTGGAAAACCCTGTAGGTTTTGAAGCCGGACTTAAAGTGTAGTTGCCGCTTGAGGTAGACAGACGTCGTGGAGCAGCTCCCAGGAGCAGTGGTAGGCTAATTGTATTTTCTACTGCAGCTCAGGGTTCCTCCAGAGCGCAGACACCCTTTGCATGAAGGAAGGCATGGAACGTTGATAACTGGGTTGCTTTCAAGCTATCGCAATCCAGGTGTCTAAACAACGAAGCCCTTCACTGCCCATCAGTTGGCATCTAGCTGTTCCCGACGGTAGATGGCTCAAGGCTCCCCGAAGACACAGGCAGTCCTTTCTCAGTACGTTTTGGAACCTAGCGCTGACAAGTGAGTCCAAAAGAGAGCTGATATGCTTCCTAGAGTTCAAGAACCACAGGGACTAAGGCTCTATGCAATCGGTTGTTTCGCTAAGTCTGTCATGAGAACACCTGGACGTTAGCTTGAGGCTAGAGGCCCCATGTGGTGGGCCCATTCCCTGAAGACTACTGAAGGATGACCACCTACCAAGGGATGGCAACCTCCAAGTTTCTTGCCTAGAAACTCACGTCATCACCAGGGCAATTGTGTTACGAAGAGAAGCTGTGCAGCAACAGTGTTTCTTGGGGAGAATTGAGCCCGCGGCTCTGTAAATCCCAATGAGGAAAATAAAGTTTCACTCGCAGCCTTACTTTCAAAAGGGACCACACAGAGCATTCACCCTGCTGTGTCTTTCTCTAGTTTGTACTCCCAAGGTGCGTTAGAAGGGAGATACTTGAGTTGTTTCACTTACCACATGCTAGATGTTTAGCAAAAGAAGGCCTTTACTGCCCTTCTTTTGGCATATGGTTGTCCTCAGCCGAACAGTTCTCTCAGCTCCTAGAAGCGATGGGCGGTCCCTTGTGTACATCTTGGATCCCAGTGCAGACCTGTTAGTCCTAAGACACCAGAAATGCTTCCTACACTTAAAGCACCGCTTTGACAAACGCTGCCTGGAACCTGTTGCCTGCCTATCTATCTGTGTGACGAACAAAACAGTAACTTAGCTTGGAGCCAGTCCTCCTATATGTTTGGCTTACTCACCGACGATTGCTGAGGGATGAGCACTTAGCAGGGACTGAAAGGCCACGTTTGCCTCACGGGGGGCGGGGATATGACTTGTCCTCACAAGGCAATTGTGCAATGAAGAAAAGATAGGCCACTACACTGTTCATCAGGTAACCTTGAGGCCGCGTGTCGTCATTCCAGTGTGCCAAATAAACTTCCCATCACGGTTCAGTTTCCAAGGCGAGGGCACAGCGTCTTATGCTGCAGTTTCTGACTCCCTACTGGACGTTCAGCTGACCACCTAGACCCTTTCGTGAGTCAACTTTGTGATACACTTTGTGATACGGGGTCGTGATGGTGGTGAAAGGATTAGCAAGTCATGGGTTAGTGAGGCCGGTGTGTACAATGTATCTCCAGAGTACCTGGCTTTCAAGGGAGAGCCTGAAATTTTTCAGGCTACACTGAAAGTCCAGTGGCCGCCTGGGGTAAATTGCATCACGTGCGAGTGCCCTGAAGGCGGGGTCGAATCACTGTATGTTTTGTGTGCTCTGGGTTCGGCAGAAAAGCAGACACGTTTTGCATGAAGGAATGAACAGAACGCTGATAGCTGGCTGTTTCTAAGCTATCCCAACCTAGGTGTTTCTCTGACGAAGCCCTTCGCTGCCCATGATTGCGGCATCTAGCTGCTGCCAGCGGTGCATTGCTCACAACTCCCTGAAGACACAGGAGGCCCTTTTAGTCCGTTTCGGATCCTAGTACAGCCCCGCGACTCAAGAGAGGACCTGATATGCTTCCTAGGGTTCGAGAAACCCAGGGACTAAGGCTGCATGGGGTCTGTCGCATGCCTACCTGGTTCATGAGAAAACCTGAACATTAGCTTAAGGCCAGAGGCCCCGTGTGGTTCTCCCCTTCCCTGAGGACAACTGAAGTAGGAGCACTTACCGAGGAACGGCAACATCCAATCTCCTTCCAGGAAACTCACTTGTCATCACAAAGGCAACTGTGCAACAACACTGTTTCCCAGGGAGAACTGAGCCCGCAGCTCTCTAAATCCCAATGAGGAAAATAAAGTTTCCCTTCAAGCCTTAGTTTCAAAATGGACCGCAGAGCATTCACCCTGTTGTATCCGTCACTCCATGGCACGTCCAAGGTGCGCATAGAACGGAGATACTACATTCGTTTCAACTTGCCGCATCCTAGCATTTTAACAAAAGACGCCCTTCACAGCCCTTCTTTCAGCCTATAGCTGCCCTCAACTGAGCTTCGCTCACAAGGCCCAGAAAGGACGGGCAGTCCGTCGTTTACATCTTGGATCCTAGTGCAGACCCCCGTGTCCTAAGACACCAGAAACGCTTCCTAGATTTAAAGCACCGCTTTGACAAAGGCTGCCGTGAGCTTGCGGCCCGCCTATGTCTGTGATGAGAGACGTAGAATGTTGGCTTGAGGCGAGTCGTCCGGGCTTGTGGGCATACTCACGAATGATTTTTGAGGGAGGAGGCCGTGGCAGGAATTGAAAGCCAAGTGCTCTTTCGTGGAAGATAACTAGTCCTCCCAAAGACGACTGTGCAGCAAAGAGAAGATGGGCAACAACAGTGTTTACCAGGTAACCCTGAGGCCGCAAACTCTCTACTTTGCAATGAGGAAAATCAACTTCCCAGGAAGACTCAATTCCCAGCAGGACAAAGCAGCATATTACCAAGTCGCATCGGACTCTCTCTTGTACATCCCGTGGACACAGTGGCTCGTGACACTAGTCACCATTGCCATGCTGGGAGTCCTTACTGTGGTGTCAGGATATCAAGGGGAGGGCTTAGTTAGGCCTAGGTGACGGTACTTCTCTAGACTATCTACCAGTTCTGGAAAACCCTGTAGGTTTTGAAGCCGGACTTAAAGTGTAGTTGCCGCTTGAGGTAGACAGACGTCGTGGAGCAGCTCCCAGGAGCAGTGGTAGGCTAATTGTATTTTCTACTGCAGCTCAGGGTTCCTCCAGAGCGCAGACACCCTTTGCATGAAGGAAGGCATGGAACGTTGATAACTGGGTTGCTTTCAAGCTATCGCAATCCAGGTGTCTAAACAACGAAGCCCTTCACTGCCCATCAGTTGACATCTAGCTGTTCCCGACGGTAGATGGCTCAAGGCTCCCCGAAGACACAGGCAGTCCTTTCTCAGTACGTTTTGGAACCTAGCGCTGACAAGTGAGTCCAAAAGAGAGCTGATATGCTTCCTAGAGTTCAAGAACCACAGGGACTAAGGCTCTATGCAATCGGTTGTTTCGCTAAGTCTGTCATGAGAACACCTGGACGTTAGCTTGAGGCTAGAGGCCCCATGTGGTGGGCCCATTCCCTGAAGACTACTGAAGGATGACCACCTACCAAGGGATGGCAACCTCCAAGTTTCTTGCCTAGAAACTCACGTCATCACCAGGGCAATTGTGTTACGAAGAGAAGCTGTGCAGCAACAGTGTTTCTTGGGGAGAATTGAGCCCGCGGCTCTGTAAATCCCAATGAGGAAAATAAAGTTTCACTCGCAGCCTTACTTTCAAAAGGGACCACACAGAGCATTCACCCTGCTGTGTCTTTCTCTAGTTTGTACTCCCAAGGTGCGTTAGAAGGGAGATACTTGAGTTGTTTCACTTACCACATGCTAGATGTTTAGCAAAAGAAGGCCTTTACTGCCCTTCTTTTGGCATATGGTTGTCCTCAGCCGAACAGTTCTCTCAGCTCCTAGAAGCGATGGGCGGTCCCTTGTGTACATCTTGGATCCCAGTGCAGACCTGTTAGTCCTAAGACACCAGAAATGCTTCCTACACTTAAAGCACCGCTTTGACAAACGCTGCCTGGAACCTGTTGCCTGCCTATCTATCTGTGTGACGAACAAAACAGTAACTTAGCTTGGAGCCAGTCCTCCTATATGTTTGGCTTACTCACCGACGATTGCTGAGGGATGAGCACTTAGCAGGGACTGAAAGGCCACGTTTGCCTCACGGGGGGCGGGGATATGACTTGTCCTCACAAGGCAATTGTGCAATGAAGAAAAGATAGGCCACTACACTGTTCATCAGGTAACCTTGAGGCCGCGTGTCGTCATTCCAGTGTGCCAAATAAACTTCCCATCACGGTTCAGTTTCCAAGGCGAGGGCACAGCGTCTTATGCTGCAGTTTCTGACTCCCTACTGGACGTTCAGCTGACCACCTAGACCCTTTCGTGAGTCAACTTTGTGATACACTTTGTGATACGGGGTCGTGATGGTGGTGAAAGGATTAGCAAGTCATGGGTTAGTGAGGCCGGTGTGTACAATGTATCTCCAGAGTACCTGGCTTTCAAGGGAGAGCCTGAAATTTTTCAGGCTACACTGAAAGTCCAGTGGCCGCCTGGGGTAAATTGCATCACGTGCGAGTGCCCTGAAGGCGGGGTCGAATCACTGTATGTTTTGTGTGCTCTGGGTTCGGCAGAAAAGCAGACACGTTTTGCATGAAGGAATGAACAGAACGCTGATAGCTGGCTGTTTCTAAGCTATCCCAACCTAGGTGTTTCTCTGACGAAGCCCTTCGCTGCCCATGATTGCGGCATCTAGCTGCTGCCAGCGGTGCATTGCTCACAACTCCCTGAAGACACAGGAGGCCCTTTTAGTCCGTTTCGGATCCTAGTACAGCCCCGCGACTCAAGAGAGGACCTGATATGCTTCCTAGGGTTCGAGAAACCCAGGGACTAAGGCTGCATGGGGTCTGTCGCATGCCTACCTGGTTCATGAGAAAACCTGAACATTAGCTTAAGGCCAGAGGCCCCGTGTGGTTCTCCCCTTCCCTGAGGACAACTGAAGTAGGAGCACTTACCGAGGAACGGCAACATCCAATCTCCTTCCAGGAAACTCACTTGTCATCACAAAGGCAACTGTGCAACAACACTGTTTCCCAGGGAGAACTGAGCCCGCAGCTCTCTAAATCCCAATGAGGAAAATAAAGTTTCCCTTCAAGCCTTAGTTTCAAAATGGACCGCAGAGCATTCACCCTGTTGTATCCGTCACTCCATGGCACGTCCAAGGTGCGCATAGAACGGAGATACTACATTCGTTTCAACTTGCCGCATCCTAGCATTTTAACAAAAGACGCCCTTCACAGCCCTTCTTTCAGCCTATAGCTGCCCTCAACTGAGCTTCTCTCACAAGGCCCAGAAAGGACGGGCAGTCCGTCGTTTACATCTTGGATCCTAGTGCAGACCCCCGTGTCCTAAGACACCAGAAACGCTTCCTAGATTTAAAGCACCGCTTTGACAAAGGCTGCCGTGAGCTTGCGGCCCGCCTATGTCTGTGATGAGAGACGTAGAACGTTGGCTTGAGGCGAGTCGTCCGGGCTTGTGGGCGTACTCACGAATGATTTTTGAGGGAGGAGGCCGTGGCAGGAATTGAAAGCCAAGTGCTCTTTCGTGGAAGATAACTAGTCCTCCCAAAGACGACTGTGCAGCAAAGAGAAGATGGGCAACAACAGTGTTTACCAGGTAACCCTGAGGCCGCAAACTCTCTACTTTGCAATGAGGAAAATCAACTTCCCAGGAAGACTCAATTCCCAGCAGGACAAAGCAGCATATTACCAAGTCGCATCGGACTCTCTCTTGTACATCCCGTGGACACAGTGGCTCGTGACACTAGTCACCATTGCCATGCTGGGAGTCCTTACTGTGGTGTCAGGATATCAAGGGGAGGGCTTAGTTAGGCCTAGGTGACGGTACTTCTCTAGACTATCTACCAGTTCTGGAAAACCCTGTAGGTTTTGAAGCCGGACTTAAAGTGTAGTTGCCGCTTGAGGTAGACAGACGTCGTGGAGCAGCTCCCAGGAGCAGTGGTAGGCTAATTGTATTTTCTACTGCAGCTCAGGGTTCCTCCAGAGCGCAGACACCCTTTGCATGAAGGAAGGCATGGAACGTTGATAACTGGGTTGCTTTCAAGCTATCGCAATCCAGGTGTCTAAACAACGAAGCCCTTCACTGCCCATCAGTTGGCATCTAGCTGTTCCCGACGGTAGATGGCTCAAGGCTCCCCGAAGACACAGGCAGTCCTTTCTCAGTACGTTTTGGAACCTAGCGCTGACAAGTGAGTCCAAAAGAGAGCTGATATGCTTCCTAGAGTTCAAGAACCACAGGGACTAAGGCTCTATGCAATCGGTTGTTTCGCTAAGTCTGTCATGAGAACACCTGGACGTTAGCTTGAGGCTAGAGGCCCCATGTGGTGGGCCCATTCCCTGAAGACTACTGAAGGATGACCACCTACCAAGGGATGGCAACCTCCAAGTTTCTTGCCTAGAAACTCACGTCATCACCAGGGCAATTGTGTTACGAAGAGAAGCTGTGCAGCAACAGTGTTTCTTGGGGAGAATTGAGCCCGCGGCTCTGTAAATCCCAATGAGGAAAATAAAGTTTCACTCGCAGCCTTACTTTCAAAAGGGACCACACAGAGCATTCACCCTGCTGTGTCTTTCTCTAGTTTGTACTCCCAAGGTGCGTTAGAAGGGAGATACTTGAGTTGTTTCACTTAGCACATGCTAGATGTTTAGCAAAAGAAGGCCTTTACTGCCCTTCTTTTGGCATATGGTTGTCCTCAGCCGAACAGTTCTCTCAGCTCCTAGAAGCGATGGGCGGTCCCTTGTGTACATCTTGGATCCCAGTGCAGACCTGTTAGTCCTAAGACACCAGAAATGCTTCCTACACTTAAAGCACCGCTTTGACAAACGCTGCCTGGAACCTGTTGCCTGCCTATCTATCTGTGTGACGAACAAAACAGTAACTTAGCTTGGAGCCAGTCCTCCTATATGTTTGGCTTACTCACCGACGATTGCTGAGGGATGAGCACTTAGCAGGGACTGAAAGGCCACGTTTGCCTCACGGGGGGCGGGGATATGACTTGTCCTCACAAGGCAATTGTGCAATGAAGAAAAGATAGGCCACTACACTGTTCATCAGGTAACCTTGAGGCCGCGTGTCGTCATTCCAGTGTGCCAAATAAACTTCCCATCACGGTTCAGTTTCCAAGGCGAGGGCACAGCGTCTTATGCTGCAGTTTCTGACTCCCTACTGGACGTTCAGCTGACCACCTAGACCCTTTCGTGAGTCAACTTTGTGATACACTTTGTGATACGGGGTCGTGATGGTGGTGAAAGGATTAGCAAGTCATGGGTTAGTGAGGCCGGTGTGTACAATGTATCTCCAGAGTACCTGGCTTTCAAGGGAGAGCCTGAAATTTTTCAGGCTACACTGAAAGTCCAGTGGCCGCCTGGGGTAAATTGCATCACGTGCGAGTGCCCTGAATGCGGGGTCGAATCACTGTATGTTTTGTGTGCTCTGGGTTCGGCAGAAAAGCAGACACGTTTTGCATGAAGGAATGAACAGAACGCTGATAGCTGGCTGTTTCTAAGCTATCCCAACCTAGGTGTTTCTCTGACGAAGCCCTTCGCTGCCCATGATTGCGGCATCTAGCTGCTGCCAGCGGTGCATTGCTCACAACTCCCTGAAGACACAGGAGGCCCTTTTAGTCCGTTTCGGATCCTAGTACAGCCCCGCGACTCAAGAGAGGACCTGATATGCTTCCTAGGGTTCGAGAAACCCAGGGACTAAGGCTGCATGGGGTCTGTCGCATGCCTACCTGGTTCATGAGAAAACCTGAACATTAGCTTAAGGCCAGAGGCCCCGTGTGGTTCTCCCCTTCCCTGAGGACAACTGAAGTAGGAGCACTTACCGAGGAACGGCAACATCCAATCTCCTTCCAGGAAACTCACTTGTCATCACAAAGGCAACTGTGCAACAACACTGTTTCCCAGGGAGAACTGAGCCCGCAGCTCTCTAAATCCCAATGAGGAAAATAAAGTTTCCCTTCAAGCCTTAGTTTCAAAATGGACCGCAGAGCATTCACCCTGTTGTATCCGTCACTCCATGGCACGTCCAAGGTGCGCATAGAACGGAGATACTACATTCGTTTCAACTTGCCGCATCCTAGCATTTTAACAAAAGACGCCCTTCACAGCCCTTCTTTCAGCCTATAGCTGCCCTCAACTGAGCTTCGCTCACAAGGCCCAGAAAGGACGGGCAGTCCGTCGTTTACATCTTGGATCCTAGTGCAGACCCCCGTGTCCTAAGACACCAGAAACGCTTCCTAGATTTAAAGCACCGCTTTGACAAAGGCTGCCGTGAGCTTGCGGCCCGCCTATGTCTGTGATGAGAGACGTAGAATGTTGGCTTGAGGCGAGTCGTCCGGGCTTGTGGGCATACTCACGAATGATTTTTGAGGGAGGAGGCCGTGGCAGGAATTGAAAGCCAAGTGCTCTTTCGTGGAAGATAACTAGTCCTCCCAAAGACGACTGTGCAGCAAAGAGAAGATGGGCAACAACAGTGTTTACCAGGTAACCCTGAGGCCGCAAACTCTCTACTTTGCAATGAGGAAAATCAACTTCCCAGGAAGACTCAATTCCCAGCAGGACAAAGCAGCATATTACCAAGTCGCATCGGACTCTCTCTTGTACATCCCGTGGACACAGTGGCTCGTGACACTAGTCACCATTGCCATGCTGGGAGTCCTTACTGTGGTGTCAGGATATCAAGGGGAGGGCTTAGTTAGGCCTAGGTGATGGTACTTCTCTAGACTATCTACCAGTTCTGGAAAACCCTGTAGGTTTTGAAGCCGGACTTAAAGTGTAGTTGCCGCTTGAGGTAGACAGACGTCGTGGAGCAGCTCCCAGGAGCAGTGGTAGGCTAATTGTATTTTCTACTGCAGCTCAGGGTTCCTCCAGAGCGCAGACACCCTTTGCATGAAGGAAGGCATGGAACGTTGATAACTGGGTTGCTTTCAAGCTATCGCAATCCAGGTGTCTAAACAACGAAGCCCTTCACTGCCCATCAGTTGGCATCTAGCTGTTCCCGACGGTAGATGGCTCAAGGCTCCCCGAAGACACAGGCAGTCCTTTCTCAGTACGTTTTGGAACCTAGCGCTGACAAGTGAGTCCAAAAGAGAGCTGATATGCTTCCTAGAGTTCAAGAACCACAGGGACTAAGGCTCTATGCAATCGGTTGTTTCGCTAAGTCTGTCATGAGAACACCTGGACGTTAGCTTGAGGCTAGAGGCCCCATGTGGTGGGCCCATTCCCTGAAGACTACTGAAGGATGACCACCTACCAAGGGATGGCAACCTCCAAGTTTCTTGCCTAGAAACTCACGTCATCACCAGGGCAATTGTGTTACGAAGAGAAGCTGTGCAGCAACAGTGTTTCTTGGGGAGAATTGAGCCCGCGGCTCTGTAAATCCCAATGAGGAAAATAAAGTTTCACTCGCAGCCTTACTTTCAAAAGGGACCACACAGAGCATTCACCCTGCTGTGTCTTTCTCTAGTTTGTACTCCCAAGGTGCGTTAGAAGGGAGATACTTGAGTTGTTTCACTTACCACATGCTAGATGTTTAGCAAAAGAAGGCCTTTACTGCCCTTCTTTTGGCATATGGTTGTCCTCAGCCGAACAGTTCTCTCAGCTCCTAGAAGCGATGGGCGGTCCCTTGTGTACATCTTGGATCCCAGTGCAGACCTGTTAGTCCTAAGACACCAGAAATGCTTCCTACACTTAAAGCACCGCTTTGACAAACGCTGCCTGGAACCTGTTGCCTGCCTATCTATCTGTGTGACGAACAAAACAGTAACTTAGCTTGGAGCCAGTCCTCCTATATGTTTGGCTTACTCACCGACGATTGCTGAGGGATGAGCACTTAGCAGGGACTGAAAGGCCACGTTTGCCTCACGGGGGGCGGGGATATGACTTGTCCTCACAAGGCAATTGTGCAATGAAGAAAAGATAGGCCACTACACTGTTCATCAGGTAACCTTGAGGCCGCGTGTCGTCATTCCAGTGTGCCAAATAAACTTCCCATCACGGTTCAGTTTCCAAGGCGAGGGCACAGCGTCTTATGCTGCAGTTTCTGACTCCCTACTGGACGTTCAGCTGACCACCTAGACCCTTTCGTGAGTCAACTTTGTGATACACTTTGTGATACGGGGTCGTGATGGTGGTGAAAGGATTAGCAAGTCATGGGTTAGTGAGGCCGGTGTGTACAATGTATCTCCAGAGTACCTGGCTTTCAAGGGAGAGCCTGAAATTTTTCAGGCTACACTGAAAGTCCAGTGGCCGCCTGGGGTAAATTGCATCACGTGCGAGTGCCCTGAAGGCGGGGTCGAATCACTGTATGTTTTGTGTGCTCTGGGTTCGGCAGAAAAGCAGACACGTTTTGCATGAAGGAATGAACAGAACGCTGATAGCTGGCTGTTTCTAAGCTATCCCAACCTAGGTGTTTCTCTGACGAAGCCCTTCGCTGCCCATGATTGCGGCATCTAGCTGCTGCCAGCGGTGCATTGCTCACAACTCCCTGAAGACACAGGAGGCCCTTTTAGTCCGTTTCGGATCCTAGTACAGCCCCGCGACTCAAGAGAGGACCTGATATGCTTCCTAGGGTTCGAGAAACCCAGGGACTAAGGCTGCATGGGGTCTGTCGCATGCCTACCTGGTTCATGAGAAAACCTGAACATTAGCTTAAGGCCAGAGGCCCCGTGTGGTTCTCCCCTTCCCTGAGGACAACTGAAGTAGGAGCACTTACCGAGGAACGGCAACATCCAATCTCCTTCCAGGAAACTCACTTGTCATCACAAAGGCAACTGTGCAACAACACTGTTTCCCAGGGAGAACTGAGCCCGCAGCTCTCTAAATCCCAATGAGGAAAATAAAGTTTCCCTTCAAGCCTTAGTTTCAAAATGGACCGCAGAGCATTCACCCTGTTGTATCCGTCACTCCATGGCACGTCCAAGGTGCGCATAGAACGGAGATACTACATTCGTTTCAACTTGCCGCATCCTAGCATTTTAACAAAAGACGCCCTTCACAGCCCTTCTTTCAGCCTATAGTTGCCCTCAACTGAGCTTCGCTCACAAGGCCCAGAAAGGACGGGCAGTCCGTCGTTTACATCTTGGATCCTAGTGCAGACCCCCGTGTCCTAAGACACCAGAAACGCTTCCTAGATTTAAAGCACCGCTTTGACAAAGGCTGCCGTGAGCTTGCGGCCCACCTATGTCTGTGATGAGAGACGTAGAACGTTGGCTTGAGGCGAGTCGTCCGGGCTTGTGGGCGTACTCACGAATGATTTTTGAGGGAGGAGGCCGTGGCAGGAATTGAAAGCCAAGTGCTCTTTCGTGGAAGATAACTAGTCCTCCCAAAGACGACTGTGCAGCAAAGAGAAGATGGGCAACAACAGTGTTTACCAGGTAACCCTGAGGCCGCAAACTCTCTACTTTGCAATGAGGAAAATCAACTTCCCAGGAAGACTCAATTCCCAGCAGGACAAAGCAGCATATTACCAAGTCGCATCGGACTCTCTCTTGTACATCCCGTGGACACAGTGGCTCGTGACACTAGTCACCATTGCCATGCTGGGAGTCCTTACTGTGGTGTCAGGATATCAAGGGGAGGGCTTAGTTAGGCCTAGGTGACGGTACTTCTCTAGACTATCTACCAGTTCTGGAAAACCCTGTAGGTTTTGAAGCCGGACTTAAAGTGTAGTTGCCGCTTGAGGTAGACAGACGTCGTGGAGCAGCTCCCAGGAGCAGTGGTAGGCTAATTGTATTTTCTACTGCAGCTCAGGGTTCCTCCAGAGCGCAGACACCCTTTGCATGAAGGAAGGCATGGAACGTTGATAACTGGGTTGCTTTCAAGCTATCGCAATCCAGGTGTCTAAACAACGAAGCCCTTCACTGCCCATCAGTTGGCATCTAGCTGTTCCCGACGGTAGATGGCTCAAGGCTCCCCGAAGACACAGGCAGTCCTTTCTCAGTACGTTTTGGAACCTAGCGCTGACAAGTGAGTCCAAAAGAGAGCTGATATGCTTCCTAGAGTTCAAGAACCACAGGGACTAAGGCTCTATGCAATCGGTTGTTTCGCTAAGTCTGTCATGAGAACACCTGGACGTTAGCTTGAGGCTAGAGGCCCCATGTGGTGGGCCCATTCCCTGAAGACTACTGAAGGATGACCACCTACCAAGGGATGGCAACCTCCAAGTTTCTTGCCTAGAAACTCACGTCATCACCAGGGCAATTGTGTTACGAAGAGAAGCTGTGCAGCAACAGTGTTTCTTGGGGAGAATTGAGCCCGCGGCTCTGTAAATCCCAATGAGGAAAATAAAGTTTCACTCGCAGCCTTACTTTCAAAAGGGACCACACAGAGCATTCACCCTGCTGTGTCTTTCTCTAGTTTGTACTCCCAAGGTGCGTTAGAAGGGAGATACTTGAGTTGTTTCACTTACCACATGCTAGATGTTTAGCAAAAGAAGGCCTTTACTGCCCTTCTTTTGGCATATGGTTGTCCTCAGCCGAACAGTTCTCTCAGCTCCTAGAAGCGATGGGCGGTCCCTTGTGTACATCTTGGATCCCAGTGCAGACCTGTTAGTCCTAAGACACCAGAAATGCTTCCTACACTTAAAGCACCGCTTTGACAAACGCTGCCTGGAACCTGTTGCCTGCCTATCTATCTGTGTGACGAACAAAACAGTAACTTAGCTTGGAGCCAGTCCTCCTATATGTTTGGCTTACTCACCGACGATTGCTGAGGGATGAGCACTTAGCAGGGACTGAAAGGCCACGTTTGCCTCACGGGGGGCGGGGATATGACTTGTCCTCACAAGGCAATTGTGCAATGAAGAAAAGATAGGCCACTACACTGTTCATCAGGTAACCTTGAGGCCGCGTGTCGTCATTCCAGTGTGCCAAATAAACTTCCCATCACGGTTCAGTTTCCAAGGCGAGGGCACAGCGTCTTATGCTGCAGTTTCTGACTCCCTACTGGACGTTCAGCTGACCACCTAGACCCTTTCGTGAGTCAACTTTGTGATACACTTTGTGATACGGGGTCGTGATGGTGGTGAAAGGATTAGCAAGTCATGGGTTAGTGAGGCCGGTGTGTACAATGTATCTCCAGAGTACCTGGCTTTCAAGGGAGAGCCTGAAATTTTTCAGGCTACACTGAAAGTCCAGTGGCCGCCTGGGGTAAATTGCATCACGTGCGAGTGCCCTGAAGGCGGGGTCGAATCACTGTATGTTTTGTGTGCTCTGGGTTCGGCAGAAAAGCAGACACGTTTTGCATGAAGGAATGAACAGAACGCTGATAGCTGGCTGTTTCTAAGCTATCCCAACCTAGGTGTTTCTCTGACGAAGCCCTTCGCTGCCCATGATTGCGGCATCTAGCTGCTGCCAGCGGTGCATTGCTCACAACTCCCTGAAGACACAGGAGGCCCTTTTAGTCCGTTTCGGATCCTAGTACAGCCCCGCGACTCAAGAGAGGACCTGATATGCTTCCTAGGGTTCGAGAAACCCAGGGACTAAGGCTGCATGGGGTCTGTCGCATGCCTACCTGGTTCATGAGAAAACCTGAACATTAGCTTAAGGCCAGAGGCCCCGTGTGGTTCTCCCCTTCCCTGAGGACAACTGAAGTAGGAGCACTTACCGAGGAACGGCAACATCCAATCTCCTTCCAGGAAACTCACTTGTCATCACAAAGGCAACTGTGCAACAACACTGTTTCCCAGGGAGAACTGAGCCCGCAGCTCTCTAAATCCCAATGAGGAAAATAAAGTTTCCCTTCAAGCCTTAGTTTCAAAATGGACCGCAGAGCATTCACCCTGTTGTATCCGTCACTCCATGGCACGTCCAAGGTGCGCATAGAACGGAGATACTACATTCGTTTCAACTTGCCGCATCCTAGCATTTTAACAAAAGACGCCCTTCACAGCCCTTCTTTCAGCCTATAGCTGCCCTCAACTGAGCTTCGCTCACAAGGCCCAGAAAGGACGGGCAGTCCGTCGTTTACATCTTGGATCCTAGTGCAGACCCCCGTGTCCTAAGACACCAGAAACGCTTCCTAGATTTAAAGCACCGCTTTGACAAAGGCTGCCGTGAGCTTGCGGCCCGCCTATGTCTGTGATGAGAGACGTAGAACGTTGGCTTGAGGCGAGTCGTCCGGGCTTGTGGGCGTACTCACGAATGATTTTTGAGGGAGGAGGCCGTGGCAGGAATTGAAAGCCAAGTGCTCTTTCGTGGAAGATAACTAGTCCTCCCAAAGACGACTGTGCAGCAAAGAGAAGATGGGCAACAACAGTGTTTACCAGGTAACCCTGAGGCCGCAAACTCTCTACTTTGCAATGAGGAAAATCAACTTCCCAGGAAGACTCAATTCCCAGCAGGACAAAGCAGCATATTACCAAGTCGCATCGGACTCTCTCTTGTACATCCCGTGGACACAGTGGCTCGTGACACTAGTCACCATTGCCATGCTGGGAGTCCTTACTGTGGTGTCAGGATATCAAGGGGAGGGCTTAGTTAGGCCTAGGTGACGGTACTTCTCTAGACTATCTACCAGTTCTGGAAAACCCTGTAGGTTTTGAAGCCGGACTTAAAGTGTAGTTGCCGCTTGAGGTAGACAGACGTCGTGGAGCAGCTCCCAGGAGCAGTGGTAGGCTAATTGTATTTTCTACTGCAGCTCAGGGTTCCTCCAGAGCGCAGACACCCTTTGCATGAAGGAAGGCATGGAACGTTGATAACTGGGTTGCTTTCAAGCTATCGCAATCCAGGTGTCTAAACAACGAAGCCCTTCACTGCCCATCAGTTGGCATCTAGCTGTTCCCGACGGTAGATGGCTCAAGGCTCCCCGAAGACACAGGCAGTCCTTTCTCAGTACGTTTTGGAACCTAGCGCTGACAAGTGAGTCCAAAAGAGAGCTGATATGCTTCCTAGAGTTCAAGAACCACAGGGACTAAGGCTCTATGCAATCGGTTGTTTCGCTAAGTCTGTCATGAGAACACCTGGACGTTAGCTTGAGGCTAGAGGCCCCATGTGGTGGGCCCATTCCCTGAAGACTACTGAAGGATGACCACCTACCAAGGGATGGCAACCTCCAAGTTTCTTGCCTAGAAACTCACGTCATCACCAGGGCAATTGTGTTACGAAGAGAAGCTGTGCAGCAACAGTGTTTCTTGGGGAGAATTGAGCCCGCGGCTCTGTAAATCCCAATGAGGAAAATAAAGTTTCACTCGCAGCCTTACTTTCAAAAGGGACCACACAGAGCATTCACCCTGCTGTGTCTTTCTCTAGTTTGTACTCCCAAGGTGCGTTAGAAGGGAGATACTTGAGTTGTTTCACTTACCACATGCTAGATGTTTAGCAAAAGAAGGCCTTTACTGCCCTTCTTTTGGCATATGGTTGTCCTCAGCCGAACAGTTCTCTCAGCTCCTAGAAGCGATGGGCGGTCCCTTGTGTACATCTTGGATCCCAGTGCAGACCTGTTAGTCCTAAGACACCAGAAATGCTTCCTACACTTAAAGCACCGCTTTGACAAACGCTGCCTGGAACCTGTTGCCTGCCTATCTATCTGTGTGACGAACAAAACAGTAACTTAGCTTGGAGCCAGTCCTCCTATATGTTTGGCTTACTCACCGACGATTGCTGAGGGATGAGCACTTAGCAGGGACTGAAAGGCCACGTTTGCCTCACGGGGGGCGGGGATATGACTTGTCCTCACAAGGCAATTGTGCAATGAAGAAAAGATAGGCCACTACACTGTTCATCAGGTAACCTTGAGGCCGCGTGTCGTCATTCCAGTGTGCCAAATAAACTTCCCATCACGGTTCAGTTTCCAAGGCGAGGGCACAGCGTCTTATGCTGCAGTTTCTGACTCCCTACTGGACGTTCAGCTGACCACCTAGACCCTTTCGTGAGTCAACTTTGTGATACACTTTGTGATACGGGGTCGTGATGGTGGTGAAAGGATTAGCAAGTCATGGGTTAGTGAGGCCGGTGTGTACAATGTATCTCCAGAGTACCTGGCTTTCAAGGGAGAGCCTGAAAATTTTCAGGCTACACTGAAAGTCCAGTGGCCGCCTGGGGTAAATTGCATCACGTGCGAGTGCCCTGAAGGCGGGGTCGAATCACTGTATGTTTTGTGTGCTCTGGGTTCGGCAGAAAAGCAGACACGTTTTGCATGAAGGAATGAACAGAACGCTGATAGCTGGCTGTTTCTAAGCTATCCCAACCTAGGTGTTTCTCTGACGAAGCCCTTCGCTGCCCATGATTGCGGCATCTAGCTGCTGCCAGCGGTGCATTGCTCACAACTCCCTGAAGACACAGGAGGCCCTTTTAGTCCGTTTCGGATCCTAGTACAGCCCCGCGACTCAAGAGAGGACCTGATATGCTTCCTAGGGTTCGAGAAACCCAGGGACTAAGGCTGCATGGGGTCTGTCGCATGCCTACCTGGTTCATGAGAAAACCTGAACATTAGCTTAAGGCCAGAGGCCCCGTGTGGTTCTCCCCTTCCCTGAGGACAACTGAAGTAGGAGCACTTACCGAGGAACGGCAACATCCAATCTCCTTCCAGGAAACTCACTTGTCATCACAAAGGCAACTGTGCAACAACACTGTTTCCCAGGGAGAACTGAGCCCGCAGCTCTCTAAATCCCAATGAGGAAAATAAAGTTTCCCTTCAAGCCTTAGTTTCAAAATGGACCGCAGAGCATTCACCCTGTTGTATCCGTCACTCCATGGCACGTCCAAGGTGCGCATAGAACGGAGATACTACATTCGTTTCAACTTGCCGCATCCTAGCATTTTAACAAAAGACGCCCTTCACAGCCCTTCTTTCAGCCTATAGTTGCCCTCAACTGAGCTTCGCTCACAAGGCCCAGAAAGGACGGGCAGTCCGTCGTTTACATCTTGGATCCTAGTGCAGACCCCCGTGTCCTAAGACACCAGAAACGCTTCCTAGATTTAAAGCACCGCTTTGACAAAGGCTGCCGTGAGCTTGCGGCCCGCCTATGTCTGTGATGAGAGACGTAGAACGTTGGCTTGAGGCGAGTCGTCCGGGCTTGTGGGCGTACTCACGAATGATTTTTGAGGGAGGAGGCCGTGGCAGGAATTGAAAGCCAAGTGCTCTTTCGTGGAAGATAACTAGTCCTCCCAAAGACGACTGTGCAGCAAAGAGAAGATGGGCAACAACAGTGTTTACCAGGTAACCCTGAGGCCGCAAACTCTCTACTTTGCAATGAGGAAAATCAACTTCCCAGGAAGACTCAATTCCCAGCAGGACAAAGCAGCATATTACCAAGTCGCATCGGACTCTCTCTTGTACATCCCGTGGACACAGTGGCTCGTGACACTAGTCACCATTGCCATGCTGGGAGTCCTTACTGTGGTGTCAGGATATCAAGGGGAGGGCTTAGTTAGGCCTAGGTGACGGTACTTCTCTAGACTATCTACCAGTTCTGGAAAACCCTGTAGGTTTTGAAGCCGGACTTAAAGTGTAGTTGCCGCTTGAGGTAGACAGACGTCGTGGAGCAGCTCCCAGGAGCAGTGGTAGGCTAATTGTATTTTCTACTGCAGCTCAGGGTTCCTCCAGAGCGCAGACACCCTTTGCATGAAGGAAGGCATGGAACGTTGATAACTGGGTTGCTTTCAAGCTATCGCAATCCAGGTGTCTAAACAACGAAGCCCTTCACTGCCCATCAGTTGGCATCTAGCTGTTCCCGACGGTAGATGGCTCAAGGCTCCCCGAAGACACAGGCAGTCCTTTCTCAGTACGTTTTGGAACCTAGCGCTGACAAGTGAGTCCAAAAGAGAGCTGATATGCTTCCTAGAGTTCAAGAACCACAGGGACTAAGGCTCTATGCAATCGGTTGTTTCGCTAAGTCTGTCATGAGAACACCTGGACGTTAGCTTGAGGCTAGAGGCCCCATGTGGTGGGCCCATTCCCTGAAGACTACTGAAGGATGACCACCTACCAAGGGATGGCAACCTCCAAGTTTCTTGCCTAGAAACTCACGTCATCACCAGGGCAATTGTGTTACGAAGAGAAGCTGTGCAGCAACAGTGTTTCTTGGGGAGAATTGAGCCCGCGGCTCTGTAAATCCCAATGAGGAAAATAAAGTTTCACTCGCAGCCTTACTTTCAAAAGGGACCACACAGAGCATTCACCCTGCTGTGTCTTTCTCTAGTTTGTACTCCCAAGGTGCGTTAGAAGGGAGACACTTGAGTTGTTTCACTTACCACATGCTAGATGTTTAGCAAAAGAAGGCCTTTACTGCCCTTCTTTTGGCATATGGTTGTCCTCAGCCGAACAGTTCTCTCAGCTCCTAGAAGCGATGGGCGGTCCCTTGTGTACATCTTGGATCCCAGTGCAGACCTGTTAGTCCTAAGACACCAGAAATGCTTCCTACACTTAAAGCACCGCTTTGACAAACGCTGCCTGGAACCTGTTGCCTGCCTATCTATCTGTGTGACGAACAAAACAGTAACTTAGCTTGGAGCCAGTCCTCCTATATGTTTGGCTTACTCACCGACGATTGCTGAGGGATGAGCACTTAGCAGGGACTGAAAGGCCACGTTTGCCTCACGGGGGGCGGGGATATGACTTGTCCTCACAAGGCAATTGTGCAATGAAGAAAAGATAGGCCACTACACTGTTCATCAGGTAACCTTGAGGCCGCGTGTCGTCATTCCAGTGTGCCAAATAAACTTCCCATCACGGTTCAGTTTCCAAGGCGAGGGCACAGCGTCTTATGCTGCAGTTTCTGACTCCCTACTGGACGTTCAGCTGACCACCTAGACCCTTTCGTGAGTCAACTTTGTGATACACTTTGTGATACGGGGTCGTGATGGTGGTGAAAGGATTAGCAAGTCATGGGTTAGTGAGGCCGGTGTGTACAATGTATCTCCAGAGTACCTGGCTTTCAAGGGAGAGCCTGAAATTTTTCAGGCTACACTGAAAGTCCAGTGGCCGCCTGGGGTAAATTGCATCACGTGCGAGTGCCCTGAAGGCGGGGTCGAATCACTGTATGTTTTGTGTGCTCTGGGTTCGGCAGAAAAGCAGACACGTTTTGCATGAAGGAATGAACAGAACGCTGATAGCTGGCTGTTTCTAAGCTATCCCAACCTAGGTGTTTCTCTGACGAAGCCCTTCGCTGCCCATGATTGCGGCATCTAGCTGCTGCCAGCGGTGCATTGCTCACAACTCCCTGAAGACACAGGAGGCCCTTTTAGTCCGTTTCGGATCCTAGTACAGCCCCGCGACTCAAGAGAGGACCTGATATGCTTCCTAGGGTTCGAGAAACCCAGGGACTAAGGCTGCATGGGGTCTGTCGCATGCCTACCTGGTTCATGAGAAAACCTGAACATTAGCTTAAGGCCAGAGGCCCCGTGTGGTTCTCCCCTTCCCTGAGGACAACTGAAGTAGGAGCACTTACCGAGGAACGGCAACATCCAATCTCCTTCCAGGAAACTCACTTGTCATCACAAAGGCAACTGTGCAACAACACTGTTTCCCAGGGAGAACTGAGCCCGCAGCTCTCTAAATCCCAATGAGGAAAATAAAGTTTCCCTTCAAGCCTTAGTTTCAAAATGGACCGCAGAGCATTCACCCTGTTGTATCCGTCACTCCATGGCACGTCCAAGGTGCGCATAGAACGGAGATACTACATTCGTTTCAACTTGCCGCATCCTAGCATTTTAACAAAAGACGCCCTTCACAGCCCTTCTTTCAGCCTATAGTTGCCCTCAACTGAGCTTCGCTCACAAGGCCCAGAAAGGACGGGCAGTCCGTCGTTTACATCTTGGATCCTAGTGCAGACCCCCGTGTCCTAAGACACCAGAAACGCTTCCTAGATTTAAAGCACCGCTTTGACAAAGGCTGCCGTGAGCTTGCGGCCCGCCTATGTCTGTGATGAGAGACGTAGAACGTTGGCTTGAGGCGAGTCGTCCGGGCTTGTGGGCGTACTCACGAATGATTTTTGAGGGAGGAGGCCGTGGCAGGAATTGAAAGCCAAGTGCTCTTTCGTGGAAGATAACTAGTCCTCCCAAAGACGACTGTGCAGCAAAGAGAAGATGGGCAACAACAGTGTTTACCAGGTAACCCTGAGGCCGCAAACTCTCTACTTTGCAATGAGGAAAATCAACTTCCCAGGAAGACTCAATTCCCAGCAGGACAAAGCAGCATATTACCAAGTCGCATCGGACTCTCTCTTGTACATCCCGTGGACACAGTGGCTCGTGACACTAGTCACCATTGCCATGCTGGGAGTCCTTACTGTGGTGTCAGGATATCAAGGGGAGGGCTTAGTTAGGCCTAGGTGACGGTACTTCTCTAGACTATCTACCAGTTCTGGAAAACCCTGTAGGTTTTGAAGCCGGACTTAAAGTGTAGTTGCCGCTTGAGGTAGACAGACGTCGTGGAGCAGCTCCCAGGAGCAGTGGTAGGCTAATTGTATTTTCTACTGCAGCTCAGGGTTCCTCCAGAGCGCAGACACCCTTTGCATGAAGGAAGGCATGGAACGTTGATAACTGGGTTGCTTTCAAGCTATCGCAATCCAGGTGTCTAAACAACGAAGCCCTTCACTGCCCATCAGTTGGCATCTAGCTGTTCCCGACGGTAGATGGCTCAAGGCTCCCCGAAGACACAGGCAGTCCTTTCTCAGTACGTTTTGGAACCTAGCGCTGACAAGTGAGTCCAAAAGAGAGCTGATATGCTTCCTAGAGTTCAAGAACCACAGGGACTAAGGCTCTATGCAATCGGTTGTTTCGCTAAGTCTGTCATGAGAACACCTGGACGTTAGCTTGAGGCTAGAGGCCCCATGTGGTGGGCCCATTCCCTGAAGACTACTGAAGGATGACCACCTACCAAGGGATGGCAACCTCCAAGTTTCTTGCCTAGAAACTCACGTCATCACCAGGGCAATTGTGTTACGAAGAGAAGCTGTGCAGCAACAGTGTTTCTTGGGGAGAATTGAGCCCGCGGCTCTGTAAATCCCAATGAGGAAAATAAAGTTTCACTCGCAGCCTTACTTTCAAAAGGGACCACACAGAGCATTCACCCTGCTGTGTCTTTCTCTAGTTTGTACTCCCAAGGTGCGTTAGAAGGGAGATACTTGAGTTGTTTCACTTACCACATGCTAGATGTTTAGCAAAAGAAGGCCTTTACTGCCCTTCTTTTGGCATATGGTTGTCCTCAGCCGAACAGTTCTCTCAGCTCCTAGAAGCGATGGGCGGTCCCTTGTGTACATCTTGGATCCCAGTGCAGACCTGTTAGTCCTAAGACACCAGAAATGCTTCCTACACTTAAAGCACCGCTTTGACAAACGCTGCCTGGAACCTGTTGCCTGCCTATCTATCTGTGTGACGAACAAAACAGTAACTTAGCTTGGAGCCAGTCCTCCTATATGTTTGGCTTACTCACCGACGATTGCTGAGGGATGAGCACTTAGCAGGGACTGAAAGGCCACGTTTGCCTCACGGGGGGCGGGGATATGACTTGTCCTCACAAGGCAATTGTGCAATGAAGAAAAGATAGGCCACTACACTGTTCATCAGGTAACCTTGAGGCCGCGTGTCGTCATTCCAGTGTGCCAAATAAACTTCCCATCACGGTTCAGTTTCCAAGGCGAGGGCACAGCGTCTTATGCTGCAGTTTCTGACTCCCTACTGGACGTTCAGCTGACCACCTAGACCCTTTCGTGAGTCAACTTTGTGATACACTTTGTGATACGGGGTCGTGATGGTGGTGAAAGGATTAGCAAGTCATGGGTTAGTGAGGCCGGTGTGTACAATGTATCTCCAGAGTACCTGGCTTTCAAGGGAGAGCCTGAAATTTTTCAGGCTACACTGAAAGTCCAGTGGCCGCCTGGGGTAAATTGCATCACGTGCGAGTGCCCTGAAGGCGGGGTCGAATCACTGTATGTTTTGTGTGCTCTGGGTTCGGCAGAAAAGCAGACACGTTTTGCATGAAGGAATGGACAGAACGCTGATAGCTGGCTGTTTCTAAGCTATCCCAACCTAGGTGTTTCTCTGACGAAGCCCTTCGCTGCCCATGATTGCGGCATCTAGCTGCTGCCAGCGGTGCATTGCTCACAACTCCCTGAAGACACAGGAGGCCCTTTTAGTCCGTTTCGGATCCTAGTACAGCCCCGCGACTCAAGAGAGGACCTGATATGCTTCCTAGGGTTCGAGAAACCCAGGGACTAAGGCTGCATGGGGTCTGTCGCATGCCTACCTGGTTCATGAGAAAACCTGAACATTAGCTTAAGGCCAGAGGCCCCGTGTGGTTCTCCCCTTCCCTGAGGACAACTGAAGTAGGAGCACTTACCGAGGAACGGCAACATCCAATCTCCTTCCAGGAAACTCACTTGTCATCACAAAGGCAACTGTGCAACAACACTGTTTCCCAGGGAGAACTGAGCCCGCAGCTCTCTAAATCCCAATGAGGAAAATAAAGTTTCCCTTCAAGCCTTAGTTTCAAAATGGACCGCAGAGCATTCACCCTGTTGTATCCGTCACTCCATGGCACGTCCAAGGTGCGCATAGAACGGAGATACTACATTCGTTTCAACTTGCCGCATCCTAGCATTTTAACAAAAGACGCCCTTCACAGCCCTTCTTTCAGCCTATAGTTGCCCTCAACTGAGCTTCGCTCACAAGGCCCAGAAAGGACGGGCAGTCCGTCGTTTACATCTTGGATCCTAGTGCAGACCCCCGTGTCCTAAGACACCAGAAACGCTTCCTAGATTTAAAGCACCGCTTTGACAAAGGCTGCCGTGAGCTTGCGGCCCGCCTATGTCTGTGATGAGAGACGTAGAACGTTGGCTTGAGGCGAGTCGTCCGGGCTTGTGGGCGTACTCACGAATGATTTTTGAGGGAGGAGGCCGTGGCAGGAATTGAAAGCCAAGTGCTCTTTCGTGGAAGATAACTAGTCCTCCCAAAGACGACTGTGCAGCAAAGAGAAGATGGGCAACAACAGTGTTTACCAGGTAACCCTGAGGCCGCAAACTCTCTACTTTGCAATGAGGAAAATCAACTTCCCAGGAAGACTCAATTCCCAGCAGGACAAAGCAGCATATTACCAAGTCACATCGGACTCTCTCTTGTACATCCCGTGGACACAGTGGCTCGTGACACTAGTCACCATTGCCATGCTGGGAGTCCTTACTGTGGTGTCAGGATATCAAGGGGAGGGCTTAGTTAGGCCTAGGTGACGGTACTTCTCTAGACTATCTACCAGTTCTGGAAAACCCTGTAGGTTTTGAAGCCGGACTTAAAGTGTAGTTGCCGCTTGAGGTAGACAGACGTCGTGGAGCAGCTCCCAGGAGCAGTGGTAGGCTAATTGTATTTTCTACTGCAGCTCAGGGTTCCTCCAGAGCGCAGACACCCTTTGCATGAAGGAAGGCATGGAACGTTGATAACTGGGTTGCTTTCAAGCTATCGCAATCCAGGTGTCTAAACAACGAAGCCCTTCACTGCCCATCAGTTGGCATCTAGCTGTTCCCGACGGTAGATGGCTCAAGGCTCCCCGAAGACACAGGCAGTCCTTTCTCAGTACGTTTTGGAACCTAGCGCTGACAAGTGAGTCCAAAAGAGAGCTGATATGCTTCCTAGAGTTCAAGAACCACAGGGACTAAGGCTCTATGCAATCGGTTGTTTCGCTAAGTCTGTCATGAGAACACCTGGACGTTAGCTTGAGGCTAGAGGCCCCATGTGGTGGGCCCATTCCCTGAAGACTACTGAAGGATGACCACCTACCAAGGGATGGCAACCTCCAAGTTTCTTGCCTAGAAACTCACGTCATCACCAGGGCAATTGTGTTACGAAGAGAAGCTGTGCAGCAACAGTGTTTCTTGGGGAGAATTGAGCCCGCGGCTCTGTAAATCCCAATGAGGAAAATAAAGTTTCACTCGCAGCCTTACTTTCAAAAGGGACCACACAGAGCATTCACCCTGCTGTGTCTTTCTCTAGTTTGTACTCCCAAGGTGCGTTAGAAGGGAGATACTTGAGTTGTTTCACTTACCACATGCTAGATGTTTAGCAAAAGAAGGCCTTTACTGCCCTTCTTTTGGCATATGGTTGTCCTCAGCCGAACAGTTCTCTCAGCTCCTAGAAGCGATGGGCGGTCCCTTGTGTACATCTTGGATCCCAGTGCAGACCTGTTAGTCCTAAGACACCAGAAATGCTTCCTACACTTAAAGCACCGCTTTGACAAACGCTGCCTGGAACCTGTTGCCTGCCTATCTATCTGTGTGACGAACAAAACAGTAACTTAGCTTGGAGCCAGTCCTCCTATATGTTTGGCTTACTCACCGACGATTGCTGAGGGATGAGCACTTAGCAGGGACTGAAAGGCCACGTTTGCCTCATGGGGGGCGGGGATATGACTTGTCCTCACAAGGCAATTGTGCAATGAAGAAAAGATAGGCCACTACACTGTTCATCAGGTAACCTTGAGGCCGCGTGTCGTCATTCCAGTGTGCCAAATAAACTTCCCATCACGGTTCAGTTTCCAAGGCGAGGGCACAGCGTCTTATGCTGCAGTTTCTGACTCCCTACTGGACATTCAGCTGACCACCTAGACCCTTTCGTGAGTCAACTTTGTGATACACTTTGTGATACGGGGTCGTGATGGTGGTGAAAGGATTAGCAAGTCATGGGTTAGTGAGGCCGGTGTGTACAATGTATCTCCAGAGTACCTGGCTTTCAAGGGAGAGCCTGAAATTTTTCAGGCTACACTGAAAGTCCAGTGGCCGCCTGGGGTAAATTGCATCACGTGCGAGTGCCCTGAAGGCGGGGTCGAATCACTGTATGTTTTGTGTGCTCTGGGTTCGGCAGAAAAGCAGACACGTTTTGCATGAAGGAATGAACAGAACGCTGATAGCTGGCTGTTTCTAAGCTATCCCAACCTAGGTGTTTCTCTGACGAAGCCCTTCGCTGCCCATGATTGCGGCATCTAGCTGCTGCCAGCGGTGCATTGCTCACAACTCCCTGAAGACACAGGAGGCCCTTTTAGTCCGTTTCGGATCCTAGTACAGCCCCGCGACTCAAGAGAGGACCTGATATGCTTCCTAGGGTTCGAGAAACCCAGGGACTAAGGCTGCATGGGGTCTGTCGCATGCCTACCTGGTTCATGAGAAAACCTGAACATTAGCTTAAGGCCAGAGGCCCCGTGTGGTTCTCCCCTTCCCTGAGGACAACTGAAGTAGGAGCACTTACCGAGGAACGGCAACATCCAATCTCCTTCCAGGAAACTCACTTGTCATCACAAAGGCAACTGTGCAACAACACTGTTTCCCAGGGAGAACTGAGCCCGCAGCTCTCTAAATCCCAATGAGGAAAATAAAGTTTCCCTTCAAGCCTTAGTTTCAAAATGGACCGCAGAGCATTCACCCTGTTGTATCCGTCACTCCATGGCACGTCCAAGGTGCGCATAGAACGGAGATACTACATTCGTTTCAACTTGCCGCATCCTAGCATTTTAACAAAAGACGCCCTTCACAGCCCTTCTTTCAGCCTATAGTTGCCCTCAACTGAGCTTCGCTCACAAGGCCCAGAAAGGACGGGCAGTCCGTCGTTTACATCTTGGATCCTAGTGCAGACCCCCGTGTCCTAAGACACCAGAAACGCTTCCTAGATTTAAAGCACCGCTTTGACAAAGGCTGCCGTGAGCTTGCGGCCCGCCTATGTCTGTGATGAGAGACGTAGAACGTTGGCTTGAGGCGAGTCGTCCGGGCTTGTGGGCGTACTCACGAATGATTTTTGAGGGAGGAGGCCGTGGCAGGAATTGAAAGCCAAGTGCTCTTTCGTGGAAGATAACTAGTCCTCCCAAAGACGACTGTGCAGCAAAGAGAAGATGGGCAACAACAGTGTTTACCAGGTAACCCTGAGGCCGCAAACTCTCTACTTTGCAATGAGGAAAATCAACTTCCCAGGAAGACTCAATTCCCAGCAGGACAAAGCAGCATATTACCAAGTCGCATCGGACTCTCTCTTGTACATCCCGTGGACACAGTGGCTCGTGACACTAGTCACCATTGCCATGCTGGGAGTCCTTACTGTGGTGTCAGGATATCAAGGGGAGGGCTTAGTTAGGCCTAGGTGACGGTACTTCTCTAGACTATCTACCAGTTCTGGAAAACCCTGTAGGTTTTGAAGCCGGACTTAAAGTGTAGTTGCCGCTTGAGGTAGACAGACGTCGTGGAGCAGCTCCCAGGAGCAGTGGTAGGCTAATTGTATTTTCTACTGCAGCTCAGGGTTCCTCCAGAGCGCAGACACCCTTTGCATGAAGGAAGGCATGGAACGTTGATAACTGGGTTGCTTTCAAGCTATCGCAATCCAGGTGTCTAAACAACGAAGCCCTTCACTGCCCATCAGTTGGCATCTAGCTGTTCCCGACGGTAGATGGCTCAAGGCTCCCCGAAGACACAGGCAGTCCTTTCTCAGTACGTTTTGGAACCTAGCGCTGACAAGTGAGTCCAAAAGAGAGCTGATATGCTTCCTAGAGTTCAAGAACCACAGGGACTAAGGCTCTATGCAATCGGTTGTTTCGCTAAGTCTGTCATGAGAACACCTGGACGTTAGCTTGAGGCTAGAGGCCCCATGTGGTGGGCCCATTCCCTGAAGACTACTGAAGGATGACCACCTACCAAGGGATGGCAACCTCCAAGTTTCTTGCCTAGAAACTCACGTCATCACCAGGGCAATTGTGTTACGAAGAGAAGCTGTGCAGCAACAGTGTTTCTTGGGGAGAATTGAGCCCGCGGCTCTGTAAATCCCAATGAGGAAAATAAAGTTTCACTCGCAGCCTTACTTTCAAAAGGGACCACACAGAGCATTCACCCTGCTGTGTCTTTCTCTAGTTTGTACTCCCAAGGTGCGTTAGAAGGGAGATACTTGAGTTGTTTCACTTACCACATGCTAGATGTTTAGCAAAAGAAGGCCTTTACTGCCCTTCTTTTGGCATATGGTTGTCCTCAGCCGAACAGTTCTCTCAGCTCCTAGAAGCGATGGGCGGTCCCTTGTGTACATCTTGGATCCCAGTGCAGACCTGTTAGTCCTAAGACACCAGAAATGCTTCCTACACTTAAAGCACCGCTTTGACAAACGCTGCCTGGAACCTGTTGCCTGCCTATCTATCTGTGTGACGAACAAAACAGTAACTTAGCTTGGAGCCAGTCCTCCTATATGTTTGGCTTACTCACCGACGATTGCTGAGGGATGAGCACTTAGCAGGGACTGAAAGGCCACGTTTGCCTCACGGGGGGCGGGGATATGACTTGTCCTCACAAGGCAATTGTGCAATGAAGAAAAGATAGGCCACTACACTGTTCATCAGGTAACCTTGAGGCCGCGTGTCGTCATTCCAGTGTGCCAAATAAACTTCCCATCACGGTTCAGTTTCCAAGGCGAGGGCACAGCGTCTTATGCTGCAGTTTCTGACTCCCTACTGGACGTTCAGCTGACCACCTAGACCCTTTCGTGAGTCAACTTTGTGATACACTTTGTGATACGGGGTCGTGATGGTGGTGAAAGGATTAGCAAGTCATGGGTTAGTGAGGCCGGTGTGTACAATGTATCTCCAGAGTACCTGGCTTTCAAGGGAGAGCCTGAAATTTTTCAGGCTACACTGAAAGTCCAGTGGCCGCCTGGGGTAAATTGCATCACGTGCGAGTGCCCTGAAGGCGGGGTCGAATCACTGTATGTTTTGTGTGCTCTGGGTTCGGCAGAAAAGCAGACACGTTTTGCATGAAGGAATGAACAGAACGCTGATAGCTGGCTGTTTCTAAGCTATCCCAACCTAGGTGTTTCTCTGACGAAGCCCTTCGCTGCCCATGATTGCGGCATCTAGCTGCTGCCAGCGGTGCATTGCTCACAACTCCCTGAAGACACAGGAGGCCCTTTTAGTCCGTTTCGGATCCTAGTACAGCCCCGCGACTCAAGAGAGGACCTGATATGCTTCCTAGGGTTCGAGAAACCCAGGGACTAAGGCTGCATGGGGTCTGTCGCATGCCTACCTGGTTCATGAGAAAACCTGAACATTAGCTTAAGGCCAGAGGCCCCGTGTGGTTCTCCCCTTCCCTGAGGACAACTGAAGTAGGAGCACTTACCGAGGAACGGCAACATCCAATCTCCTTCCAGGAAACTCACTTGTCATCACAAAGGCAACTGTGCAACAACACTGTTTCCCAGGGAGAACTGAGCCCGCAGCTCTCTAAATCCCAATGAGGAAAATAAAGTTTCCCTTCAAGCCTTAGTTTCAAAATGGACCGCAGAGCATTCACCCTGTTGTATCCGTCACTCCATGGCACGTCCAAGGTGCGCATAGAACGGAGATACTACATTCGTTTCAACTTGCCGCATCCTAGCATTTTAACAAAAGACGCCCTTCACAGCCCTTCTTTCAGCCTATAGTTGCCCTCAACTGAGCTTCGCTCACAAGGCCCAGAAAGGACGGGCAGTCCGTCGTTTACATCTTGGATCCTAGTGCAGACCCCCGTGTCCTAAGACACCAGAAACGCTTCCTAGATTTAAAGCACCGCTTTGACAAAGGCTGCCGTGAGCTTGCGGCCCGCCTATGTCTGTGATGAGAGACGTAGAACGTTGGCTTGAGGCGAGTCGTCCGGGCTTGTGGGCGTACTCACGAACGATTTTTGAGGGAGGAGGCCGTGGCAGGAATTGAAAGCCAAGTGCTCTTTCGTGGAAGATAACTAGTCCTCCCAAAGACGACTGTGCAGCAAAGAGAAGATGGGCAACAACAGTGTTTACCAGGTAACCCTGAGGCCGCAAACTCTCTACTTTGCAATGAGGAAAATCAACTTCCCAGGAAGACTCAATTCCCAGCAGGACAAAGCAGCATATTACCAAGTCGCATCGGACTCTCTCTTGTACATCCCGTGGACACAGTGGCTCGTGACACTAGTCACCATTGCCATGCTGGGAGTCCTTACTGTGGTGTCAGGATATCAAGGGGAGGGCTTAGTTAGGCCTAGGTGACGGTACTTCTCTAGACTATCTACCAGTTCTGGAAAACCCTGTAGGTTTTGAAGCCGGACTTAAAGTGTAGTTGCCGCTTGAGGTAGACAGACGTCGTGGAGCAGCTCCCAGGAGCAGTGGTAGGCTAATTGTATTTTCTACTGCAGCTCAGGGTTCCTCCAGAGCGCAGACACCCTTTGCATGAAGGAAGGCATGGAACGTTGATAACTGGGTTGCTTTCAAGCTATCGCAATCCAGGTGTCTAAACAACGAAGCCCTTCACTGCCCATCAGTTGGCATCTAGCTGTTCCCGACGGTAGATGGCTCAAGGCTCCCCGAAGACACAGGCAGTCCTTTCTCAGTACGTTTTGGAACCTAGCGCTGACAAGTGAGTCCAAAAGAGAGCTGATATGCTTCCTAGAGTTCAAGAACCACAGGGACTAAGGCTCTATGCAATCGGTTGTTTCGCTAAGTCTGTCATGAGAACACCTGGACGTTAGCTTGAGGCTAGAGGCCCCATGTGGTGGGCCCATTCCCTGAAGACTACTGAAGGATGACCACCTACCAAGGGATGGCAACCTCCAAGTTTCTTGCCTAGAAACTCACGTCATCACCAGGGCAATTGTGTTACGAAGAGAAGCTGTGCAGCAACAGTGTTTCTTGGGGAGAATTGAGCCCGCGGCTCTGTAAATCCCAATGAGGAAAATAAAGTTTCACTCGCAGCCTTACTTTCAAAAGGGACCACACAGAGCATTCACCCTGCTGTGTCTTTCTCTAGTTTGTACTCCCAAGGTGCGTTAGAAGGGAGATACTTGAGTTGTTTCACTTACCACATGCTAGATGTTTAGCAAAAGAAGGCCTTTACTGCCCTTCTTTTGGCATATGGTTGTCCTCAGCCGAACAGTTCTCTCAGCTCCTAGAAGCGATGGGCGGTCCCTTGTGTACATCTTGGATCCCAGTGCAGACCTGTTAGTCCTAAGACACCAGAAATGCTTCCTACACTTAAAGCACCGCTTTGACAAACGCTGCCTGGAACCTGTTGCCTGCCTATCTATCTGTGTGACGAACAAAACAGTAACTTAGCTTGGAGCCAGTCCTCCTATATGTTTGGCTTACTCACCGACGATTGCTGAGGGATGAGCACTTAGCAGGGACTGAAAGGCCACGTTTGCCTCACGGGGGGCGGGGATATGACTTGTCCTCACAAGGCAATTGTGCAATGAAGAAAAGATAGGCCACTACACTGTTCATCAGGTAACCTTGAGGCCGCGTGTCGTCATTCCAGTGTGCCAAATAAACTTCCCATCACGGTTCAGTTTCCAAGGCGAGGGCACAGCGTCTTATGCTGCAGTTTCTGACTCCCTACTGGACGTTCAGCTGACCACCTAGACCCTTTCGTGAGTCAACTTTGTGATACACTTTGTGATACGGGGTCGTGATGGTGGTGAAAGGATTAGCAAGTCATGGGTTAGTGAGGCCGGTGTGTACAATGTATCTCCAGAGTACCTGGCTTTCAAGGGAGAGCCTGAAATTTTTCAGGCTACACTGAAAGTCCAGTGGCCGCCTGGGGTAAATTGCATCACGTGCGAGTGCCCTGAAGGCGGGGTCGAATCACTGTATGTTTTGTGTGCTCTGGGTTCGGCAGAAAAGCAGACACGTTTTGCATGAAGGAATGAACAGAACGCTGATAGCTGGCTGTTTCTAAGCTATCCCAACCTAGGTGTTTCTCTGACGAAGCCCTTCGCTGCCCATGATTGCGGCATCTAGCTGCTGCCAGCGGTGCATTGCTCACAACTCCCTGAAGACACAGGAGGCCCTTTTAGTCCGTTTCGGATCCTAGTACAGCCCCGCGACTCAAGAGAGGACCTGATATGCTTCCTAGGGTTCGAGAAACCCAGGGACTAAGGCTGCATGGGGTCTGTCGCATGCCTACCTGGTTCATGAGAAAACCTGAACATTAGCTTAAGGCCAGAGGCCCCGTGTGGTTCTCCCCTTCCCTGAGGACAACTGAAGTAGGAGCACTTACCGAGGAACGGCAACATCCAATCTCCTTCCAGGAAACTCACTTGTCATCACAAAGGCAACTGTGCAACAACACTGTTTCCCAGGGAGAACTGAGCCCGCAGCTCTCTAAATCCCAATGAGGAAAATAAAGTTTCCCTTCAAGCCTTAGTTTCAAAATGGACCGCAGAGCATTCACCCTGTTGTATCCGTCACTCCATGGCACGTCCAAGGTGCGCATAGAACGGAGATACTACATTCGTTTCAACTTGCCGCATCCTAGCATTTTAACAAAAGACGCCCTTCACAGCCCTTCTTTCAGCCTATAGTTGCCCTCAACTGAGCTTCGCTCACAAGGCCCAGAAAGGACGGGCAGTCCGTCGTTTACATCTTGGATCCTAGTGCAGACCCCCGTGTCCTAAGACACCAGAAACGCTTCCTAGATTTAAAGCACCGCTTTGACAAAGGCTGCCGTGAGCTTGCGGCCCGCCTATGTCTGTGATGAGAGACGTAGAACGTTGGCTTGAGGCGAGTCGTCCGGGCTTGTGGGCGTACTCACGAACGATTTTTGAGGGAGGAGGCCGTGGCAGGAATTGAAAGCCAAGTGCTCTTTCGTGGAAGATAACTAGTCCTCCCAAAGACGACTGTGCAGCAAAGAGAAGATGGGCAACAACAGTGTTTACCAGGTAACCCTGAGGCCGCAAACTCTCTACTTTGCAATGAGGAAAATCAACTTCCCAGGAAGACTCAATTCCCAGCAGGACAAAGCAGCATATTACCAAGTCGCATCGGACTCTCTCTTGTACATCCCGTGGACACAGTGGCTCGTGACACTAGTCACCATTGCCATGCTGGGAGTCCTTACTGTGGTGTCAGGATATCAAGGGGAGGGCTTAGTTAGGCCTAGGTGACGGTACTTCTCTAGACTATCTACCAGTTCTGGAAAACCCTGTAGGTTTTGAAGCCGGACTTAAAGTGTAGTTGCCGCTTGAGGTAGACAGACGTCGTGGAGCAGCTCCCAGGAGCAGTGGTAGGCTAATTGTATTTTCTACTGCAGCTCAGGGTTCCTCCAGAGCGCAGACACCCTTTGCATGAAGGAAGGCATGGAACGTTGATAACTGGGTTGCTTTCAAGCTATCGCAATCCAGGTGTCTAAACAACGAAGCCCTTCACTGCCCATCAGTTGGCATCTAGCTGTTCCCGACGGTAGATGGCTCAAGGCTCCCCGAAGACACAGGCAGTCCTTTCTCAGTACGTTTTGGAACCTAGCGCTGACAAGTGAGTCCAAAAGAGAGCTGATATGCTTCCTAGAGTTCAAGAACCACAGGGACTAAGGCTCTATGCAATCGGTTGTTTCGCTAAGTCTGTCATGAGAACACCTGGACGTTAGCTTGAGGCTAGAGGCCCCATGTGGTGGGCCCATTCCCTGAAGACTACTGAAGGATGACCACCTACCAAGGGATGGCAACCTCCAAGTTTCTTGCCTAGAAACTCACGTCATCACCAGGGCAATTGTGTTACGAAGAGAAGCTGTGCAGCAACAGTGTTTCTTGGGGAGAATTGAGCCCGCGGCTCTGTAAATCCCAATGAGGAAAATAAAGTTTCACTCGCAGCCTTACTTTCAAAAGGGACCACACAGAGCATTCACCCTGCTGTGTCTTTCTCTAGTTTGTACTCCCAAGGTGCGTTAGAAGGGAGATACTTGAGTTGTTTCACTTACCACATGCTAGATGTTTAGCAAAAGAAGGCCTTTACTGCCCTTCTTTTGGCATATGGTTGTCCTCAGCCGAACAGTTCTCTCAGCTCCTAGAAGCGATGGGCGGTCCCTTGTGTACATCTTGGATCCCAGTGCAGACCTGTTAGTCCTAAGACACCAGAAATGCTTCCTACACTTAAAGCACCGCTTTGACAAACGCTGCCTGGAACCTGTTGCCTGCCTATCTATCTGTGTGACGAACAAAACAGTAACTTAGCTTGGAGCCAGTCCTCCTATATGTTTGGCTTACTCACCGACGATTGCTGAGGGATGAGCACTTAGCAGGGACTGAAAGGCCACGTTTGCCTCACGGGGGGCGGGGATATGACTTGTCCTCACAAGGCAATTGTGCAATGAAGAAAAGATAGGCCACTACACTGTTCATCAGGTAACCTTGAGGCCGCGTGTCGTCATTCCAGTGTGCCAAATAAACTTCCCATCACGGTTCAGTTTCCAAGGCGAGGGCACAGCGTCTTATGCTGCAGTTTCTGACTCCCTACTGGACGTTCAGCTGACCACCTAGACCCTTTCGTGAGTCAACTTTGTGATACACTTTGTGATACGGGGTCGTGATGGTGGTGAAAGGATTAGCAAGTCATGGGTTAGTGAGGCCGGTGTGTACAATGTATCTCCAGAGTACCTGGCTTTCAAGGGAGAGCCTGAAATTTTTCAGGCTACACTGAAAGTCCAGTGGCCGCCTGGGGTAAATTGCATCACGTGCGAGTGCCCTGAAGGCGGGGTCGAATCACTGTATGTTTTGTGTGCTCTGGGTTCGGCAGAAAAGCAGACACGTTTTGCATGAAGGAATGAACAGAACGCTGATAGCTGGCTGTTTCTAAGCTATCCCAACCTAGGTGTTTCTCTGACGAAGCCCTTCGCTGCCCATGATTGCGGCATCTAGCTGCTGCCAGCGGTGCATTGCTCACAACTCCCTGAAGACACAGGAGGCCCTTTTAGTCCGTTTCGGATCCTAGTACAGCCCCGCGACTCAAGAGAGGACCTGATATGCTTCCTAGGGTTCGAGAAACCCAGGGACTAAGGCTGCATGGGGTCTGTCGCATGCCTACCTGGTTCATGAGAAAACCTGAACATTAGCTTAAGGCCAGAGGCCCCGTGTGGTTCTCCCCTTCCCTGAGGACAACTGAAGTAGGAGCACTTACCGAGGAACGGCAACATCCAATCTCCTTCCAGGAAACTCACTTGTCATCACAAAGGCAACTGTGCAACAACACTGTTTCCCAGGGAGAACTGAGCCCGCAGCTCTCTAAATCCCAATGAGGAAAATAAAGTTTCCCTTCAAGCCTTAGTTTCAAAATGGACCGCAGAGCATTCACCCTGTTGTATCCGTCACTCCATGGCACGTCCAAGGTGCGCATAGAACGGAGATACTACATTCGTTTCAACTTGCCGCATCCTAGCATTTTAACAAAAGACGCCCTTCACAGCCCTTCTTTCAGCCTATAGTTGCCCTCAACTGAGCTTCGCTCACAAGGCCCAGAAAGGACGGGCAGTCCGTCGTTTACATCTTGGATCCTAGTGCAGACCCCCGTGTCCTAAGACACCAGAAACGCTTCCTAGATTTAAAGCACCGCTTTGACAAAGGCTGCCGTGAGCTTGCGGCCCGCCTATGTCTGTGATGAGAGACGTAGAACGTTGGCTTGAGGCGAGTCGTCCGGGCTTGTGGGCGTACTCACGAATGATTTTTGAGGGAGGAGGCCGTGGCAGGAATTGAAAGCCAAGTGCTCTTTCGTGGAAGATAACTAGTCCTCCCAAAGACGACTGTGCAGCAAAGAGAAGATGGGCAACAACAGTGTTTACCAGGTAACCCTGAGGCCGCAAACTCTCTACTTTGCAATGAGGAAAATCAACTTCCCAGGAAGACTCAATTCCCAGCAGGACAAAGCAGCATATTACCAAGTCGCATCGGACTCTCTCTTGTACATCCCGTGGACACAGTGGCTCGTGACACTAGTCACCATTGCCATGCTGGGAGTCCTTACTGTGGTGTCAGGATATCAAGGGGAGGGCTTAGTTAGGCCTAGGTGACGGTACTTCTCTAGACTATCTACCAGTTCTGGAAAACCCTGTAGGTTTTGAAGCCGGACTTAAAGTGTAGTTGCCGCTTGAGGTAGACAGACGTCGTGGAGCAGCTCCCAGGAGCAGTGGTAGGCTAATTGTATTTTCTACTGCAGCTCAGGGTTCCTCCAGAGCGCAGACACCCTTTGCATGAAGGAAGGCATGGAACGTTGATAACTGGGTTGCTTTCAAGCTATCGCAATCCAGGTGTCTAAACAACGAAGCCCTTCACTGCCCATCAGTTGGCATCTAGCTGTTCCCGACGGTAGATGGCTCAAGGCTCCCCGAAGACACAGGCAGTCCTTTCTCAGTACGTTTTGGAACCTAGCGCTGACAAGTGAGTCCAAAAGAGAGCTGATATGCTTCCTAGAGTTCAAGAACCACAGGGACTAAGGCTCTATGCAATCGGTTGTTTCGCTAAGTCTGTCATGAGAACACCTGGACGTTAGCTTGAGGCTAGAGGCCCCATGTGGTGGGCCCATTCCCTGAAGACTACTGAAGGATGACCACCTACCAAGGGATGGCAACCTCCAAGTTTCTTGCCTAGAAACTCACGTCATCACCAGGGCAATTGTGTTACGAAGAGAAGCTGTGCAGCAACAGTGTTTCTTGGGGAGAATTGAGCCCGCGGCTCTGTAAATCCCAATGAGGAAAATAAAGTTTCACTCGCAGCCTTACTTTCAAAAGGGACCACACAGAGCATTCACCCTGCTGTGTCTTTCTCTAGTTTGTACTCCCAAGGTGCGTTAGAAGGGAGATACTTGAGTTGTTTCACTTAGCACATGCTAGATGTTTAGCAAAAGAAGGCCTTTACTGCCCTTCTTTTGGCATATGGTTGTCCTCAGCCGAACAGTTCTCTCAGCTCCTAGAAGCGATGGGCGGTCCCTTGTGTACATCTTGGATCCCAGTGCAGACCTGTTAGTCCTAAGACACCAGAAATGCTTCCTACACTTAAAGCACCGCTTTGACAAACGCTGCCTGGAACCTGTTGCCTGCCTATCTATCTGTGTGACGAACAAAACAGTAACTTAGCTTGGAGCCAGTCCTCCTATATGTTTGGCTTACTCACCGACGATTGCTGAGGGATGAGCACTTAGCAGGGACTGAAAGGCCACGTTTGCCTCACGGGGGGCGGGGATATGACTTGTCCTCACAAGGCAATTGTGCAATGAAGAAAAGATAGGCCACTACACTGTTCATCAGGTAACCTTGAGGCCGCGTGTCGTCATTCCAGTGTGCCAAATAAACTTCCCATCACGGTTCAGTTTCCAAGGCGAGGGCACAGCGTCTTATGCTGCAGTTTCTGACTCCCTACTGGACGTTCAGCTGACCACCTAGACCCTTTCGTGAGTCAACTTTGTGATACACTTTGTGATACGGGGTCGTGATGGTGGTGAAAGGATTAGCAAGTCATGGGTTAGTGAGGCCGGTGTGTACAATGTATCTCCAGAGTACCTGGCTTTCAAGGGAGAGCCTGAAATTTTTCAGGCTACACTGAAAGTCCAGTGGCCGCCTGGGGTAAATTGCATCACGTGCGAGTGCCCTGAAGGCGGGGTCGAATCACTGTATGTTTTGTGTGCTCTGGGTTCGGCAGAAAAGCAGACACGTTTTGCATGAAGGAATGAACAGAACGCTGATAGCTGGCTGTTTCTAAGCTATCCCAACCTAGGTGTTTCTCTGACGAAGCCCTTCGCTGCCCATGATTGCGGCATCTAGCTGCTGCCAGCGGTGCATTGCTCACAACTCCCTGAAGACACAGGAGGCCCTTTTAGTCCGTTTCGGATCCTAGTACAGCCCCGCGACTCAAGAGAGGACCTGATATGCTTCCTAGGGTTCGAGAAACCCAGGGACTAAGGCTGCATGGGGTCTGTCGCATGCCTACCTGGTTCATGAGAAAACCTGAACATTAGCTTAAGGCCAGAGGCCCCGTGTGGTTCTCCCCTTCCCTGAGGACAACTGAAGTAGGAGCACTTACCGAGGAACGGCAACATCCAATCTCCTTCCAGGAAACTCACTTGTCATCACAAAGGCAACTGTGCAACAACACTGTTTCCCAGGGAGAACTGAGCCCGCAGCTCTCTAAATCCCAATGAGGAAAATAAAGTTTCCCTTCAAGCCTTAGTTTCAAAATGGACCGCAGAGCATTCACCCTGTTGTATCCGTCACTCCATGGCACGTCCAAGGTGCGCATAGAACGGAGATACTACATTCGTTTCAACTTGCCGCATCCTAGCATTTTAACAAAAGACGCCCTTCACAGCCCTTCTTTCAGCCTATAGCTGCCCTCAACTGAGCTTCGCTCACAAGGCCCAGAAAGGACGGGCAGTCCGTCGTTTACATCTTGGATCCTAGTGCAGACCCCCGTGTCCTAAGACACCAGAAACGCTTCCTAGATTTAAAGCACCGCTTTGACAAAGGCTGCCGTGAGCTTGCGGCCCGCCTATGTCTGTGATGAGAGACGTAGAACGTTGGCTTGAGGCGAGTCGTCCGGGCTTGTGGGCGTACTCACGAATGATTTTTGAGGGAGGAGGCCGTGGCAGGAATTGAAAGCCAAGTGCTCTTTCGTGGAAGATAACTAGTCCTCCCAAAGACGACTGTGCAGCAAAGAGAAGATGGGCAACAACAGTGTTTACCAGGTAACCCTGAGGCCGCAAACTCTCTACTTTGCAATGAGGAAAATCAACTTCCCAGGAAGACTCAATTCCCAGCAGGACAAAGCAGCATATTACCAAGTCGCATCGGACTCTCTCTTGTACATCCCGTGGACACAGTGGCTCGTGACACTAGTCACCATTGCCATGCTGGGAGTCCTTACTGTGGTGTCAGGATATCAAGGGGAGGGCTTAGTTAGGCCTAGGTGACGGTACTTCTCTAGACTATCTACCAGTTCTGGAAAACCCTGTAGGTTTTGAAGCCGGACTTAAAGTGTAGTTGCCGCTTGAGGTAGACAGACGTCGTGGAGCAGCTCCCAGGAGCAGTGGTAGGCTAATTGTATTTTCTACTGCAGCTCAGGGTTCCTCCAGAGCGCAGACACCCTTTGCATGAAGGAAGGCATGGAACGTTGATAACTGGGTTGCTTTCAAGCTATCGCAATCCAGGTGTCTAAACAACGAAGCCCTTCACTGCCCATCAGTTGGCATCTAGCTGTTCCCGACGGTAGATGGCTCAAGGCTCCCCGAAGACACAGGCAGTCCTTTCTCAGTACGTTTTGGAACCTAGCGCTGACAAGTGAGTCCAAAAGAGAGCTGATATGCTTCCTAGAGTTCAAGAACCACAGGGACTAAGGCTCTATGCAATCGGTTGTTTCGCTAAGTCTGTCATGAGAACACCTGGACGTTAGCTTGAGGCTAGAGGCCCCATGTGGTGGGCCCATTCCCTGAAGACTACTGAAGGATGACCACCTACCAAGGGATGGCAACCTCCAAGTTTCTTGCCTAGAAACTCACGTCATCACCAGGGCAATTGTGTTACGAAGAGAAGCTGTGCAGCAACAGTGTTTCTTGGGGAGAATTGAGCCCGCGGCTCTGTAAATCCCAATGAGGAAAATAAAGTTTCACTCGCAGCCTTACTTTCAAAAGGGACCACACAGAGCATTCACCCTGCTGTGTCTTTCTCTAGTTTGTACTCCCAAGGTGCGTTAGAAGGGAGATACTTGAGTTGTTTCACTTACCACATGCTAGATGTTTAGCAAAAGAAGGCCTTTACTGCCCTTCTTTTGGCATATGGTTGTCCTCAGCCGAACAGTTCTCTCAGCTCCTAGAAGCGATGGGCGGTCCCTTGTGTACATCTTGGATCCCAGTGCAGACCTGTTAGTCCTAAGACACCAGAAATGCTTCCTACACTTAAAGCACCGCTTTGACAAACGCTGCCTGGAACCTGTTGCCTGCCTATCTATCTGTGTGACGAACAAAACAGTAACTTAGCTTGGAGCCAGTCCTCCTATATGTTTGGCTTACTCACCGACGATTGCTGAGGGATGAGCACTTAGCAGGGACTGAAAGGCCACGTTTGCCTCACGGGGGGCGGGGATATGACTTGTCCTCACAAGGCAATTGTGCAATGAAGAAAAGATAGGCCACTACACTGTTCATCAGGTAACCTTGAGGCCGCGTGTCGTCATTCCAGTGTGCCAAATAAACTTCCCATCACGGTTCAGTTTCCAAGGCGAGGGCACAGCGTCTTATGCTGCAGTTTCTGACTCCCTACTGGACGTTCAGCTGACCACCTAGACCCTTTCGTGAGTCAACTTTGTGATACACTTTGTGATACGGGGTCGTGATGGTGGTGAAAGGATTAGCAAGTCATGGGTTAGTGAGGCCGGTGTGTACAATGTATCTCCAGAGTACCTGGCTTTCAAGGGAGAGCCTGAAATTTTTCAGGCTACACTGAAAGTCCAGTGGCCGCCTGGGGTAAATTGCATCACGTGCGAGTGCCCTGAAGGCGGGGTCGAATCACTGTATGTTTTGTGTGCTCTGGGTTCGGCAGAAAAGCAGACACGTTTTGCATGAAGGAATGAACAGAACGCTGATAGCTGGCTGTTTCTAAGCTATCCCAACCTAGGTGTTTCTCTGACGAAGCCCTTCGCTGCCCATGATTGCGGCATCTAGCTGCTGCCAGCGGTGCATTGCTCACAACTCCCTGAAGACACAGGAGGCCCTTTTAGTCCGTTTCGGATCCTAGTACAGCCCCGCGACTCAAGAGAGGACCTGATATGCTTCCTAGGGTTCGAGAAACCCAGGGACTAAGGCTGCATGGGGTCTGTCGCATGCCTACCTGGTTCATGAGAAAACCTGAACATTAGCTTAAGGCCAGAGGCCCCGTGTGGTTCTCCCCTTCCCTGAGGACAACTGAAGTAGGAGCACTTACCGAGGAACGGCAACATCCAATCTCCTTCCAGGAAACTCACTTGTCATCACAAAGGCAACTGTGCAACAACACTGTTTCCCAGGGAGAACTGAGCCCGCAGCTCTCTAAATCCCAATGAGGAAAATAAAGTTTCCCTTCAAGCCTTAGTTTCAAAATGGACCGCAGAGCATTCACCCTGTTGTATCCGTCACTCCATGGCACGTCCAAGGTGCGCATAGAACGGAGATACTACATTCGTTTCAACTTGCCGCATCCTAGCATTTTAACAAAAGACGCCCTTCACAGCCCTTCTTTCAGCCTATAGTTGCCCTCAACTGAGCTTCGCTCACAAGGCCCAGAAAGGACGGGCAGTCCGTCGTTTACATCTTGGATCCTAGTGCAGACCCCCGTGTCCTAAGACACCAGAAACGCTTCCTAGATTTAAAGCACCGCTTTGACAAAGGCTGCCGTGAGCTTGCGGCCCGCCTATGTCTGTGATGAGAGACGTAGAACGTTGGCTTGAGGCGAGTCGTCCGGGCTTGTGGGCGTACTCACGAATGATTTTTGAGGGAGGAGGCCGTGGCAGGAATTGAAAGCCAAGTGCTCTTTCGTGGAAGATAACTAGTCCTCCCAAAGACGACTGTGCAGCAAAGAGAAGATGGGCAACAACAGTGTTTACCAGGTAACCCTGAGGCCGCAAACTCTCTACTTTGCAATGAGGAAAATCAACTTCCCAGGAAGACTCAATTCCCAGCAGGACAAAGCAGCATATTACCAAGTCGCATCGGACTCTCTCTTGTACATCCCGTGGACACAGTGGCTCGTGACACTAGTCACCATTGCCATGCTGGGAGTCCTTACTGTGGTGTCAGGATATCAAGGGGAGGGCTTAGTTAGGCCTAGGTGACGGTACTTCTCTAGACTATCTACCAGTTCTGGAAAACCCTGTAGGTTTTGAAGCCGGACTTAAAGTGTAGTTGCCGCTTGAGGTAGACAGACGTCGTGGAGCAGCTCCCAGGAGCAGTGGTAGGCTAATTGTATTTTCTACTGCAGCTCAGGGTTCCTCCAGAGCGCAGACACCCTTTGCATGAAGGAAGGCATGGAACGTTGATAACTGGGTTGCTTTCAAGCTATCGCAATCCAGGTGTCTAAACAACGAAGCCCTTCACTGCCCATCAGTTGGCATCTAGCTGTTCCCGACGGTAGATGGCTCAAGGCTCCCCGAAGACACAGGCAGTCCTTTCTCAGTACGTTTTGGAACCTAGCGCTGACAAGTGAGTCCAAAAGAGAGCTGATATGCTTCCTAGAGTTCAAGAACCACAGGGACTAAGGCTCTATGCAATCGGTTGTTTCGCTAAGTCTGTCATGAGAACACCTGGACGTTAGCTTGAGGCTAGAGGCCCCATGTGGTGGGCCCATTCCCTGAAGACTACTGAAGGATGACCACCTACCAAGGGATGGCAACCTCCAAGTTTCTTGCCTAGAAACTCACGTCATCACCAGGGCAATTGTGTTACGAAGAGAAGCTGTGCAGCAACAGTGTTTCTTGGGGAGAATTGAGCCCGCGGCTCTGTAAATCCCAATGAGGAAAATAAAGTTTCACTCGCAGCCTTACTTTCAAAAGGGACCACACAGAGCATTCACCCTGCTGTGTCTTTCTCTAGTTTGTACTCCCAAGGTGCGTTAGAAGGGAGATACTTGAGTTGTTTCACTTAGCACATGCTAGATGTTTAGCAAAAGAAGGCCTTTACTGCCCTTCTTTTGGCATATGGTTGTCCTCAGCCGAACAGTTCTCTCAGCTCCTAGAAGCGATGGGCGGTCCCTTGTGTACATCTTGGATCCCAGTGCAGACCTGTTAGTCCTAAGACACCAGAAATGCTTCCTACACTTAAAGCACCGCTTTGACAAACGCTGCCTGGAACCTGTTGCCTGCCTATCTATCTGTGTGACGAACAAAACAGTAACTTAGCTTGGAGCCAGTCCTCCTATATGTTTGGCTTACTCACCGACGATTGCTGAGGGATGAGCACTTAGCAGGGACTGAAAGGCCACGTTTGCCTCACGGGGGGCGGGGATATGACTTGTCCTCACAAGGCAATTGTGCAATGAAGAAAAGATAGGCCACTACACTGTTCATCAGGTAACCTTGAGGCCGCGTGTCGTCATTCCAGTGTGCCAAATAAACTTCCCATCACGGTTCAGTTTCCAAGGCGAGGGCACAGCGTCTTATGCTGCAGTTTCTGACTCCCTACTGGACGTTCAGCTGACCACCTAGACCCTTTCGTGAGTCAACTTTGTGATACACTTTGTGATACGGGGTCGTGATGGTGGTGAAAGGATTAGCAAGTCATGGGTTAGTGAGGCCGGTGTGTACAATGTATCTCCAGAGTACCTGGCTTTCAAGGGAGAGCCTGAAATTTTTCAGGCTACACTGAAAGTCCAGTGGCCGCCTGGGGTAAATTGCATCACGTGCGAGTGCCCTGAAGGCGGGGTCGAATCACTGTATGTTTTGTGTGCTCTGGGTTCGGCAGAAAAGCAGACACGTTTTGCATGAAGGAATGAACAGAACGCTGATAGCTGGCTGTTTCTAAGCTATCCCAACCTAGGTGTTTCTCTGACGAAGCCCTTCGCTGCCCATGATTGCGGCATCTAGCTGCTGCCAGCGGTGCATTGCTCACAACTCCCTGAAGACACAGGAGGCCCTTTTAGTCCGTTTCGGATCCTAGTACAGCCCCGCGACTCAAGAGAGGACCTGATATGCTTCCTAGGGTTCGAGAAACCCAGGGACTAAGGCTGCATGGGGTCTGTCGCATGCCTACCTGGTTCATGAGAAAACCTGAACATTAGCTTAAGGCCAGAGGCCCCGTGTGGTTCTCCCCTTCCCTGAGGACAACTGAAGTAGGAGCACTTACCGAGGAACGGCAACATCCAATCTCCTTCCAGGAAACTCACTTGTCATCACAAAGGCAACTGTGCAACAACACTGTTTCCCAGGGAGAACTGAGCCCGCAGCTCTCTAAATCCCAATGAGGAAAATAAAGTTTCCCTTCAAGCCTTAGTTTCAAAATGGACCGCAGAGCATTCACCCTGTTGTATCCGTCACTCCATGGCACGTCCAAGGTGCGCATAGAACGGAGATACTACATTCGTTTCAACTTGCCGCATCCTAGCATTTTAACAAAAGACGCCCTTCACAGCCCTTCTTTCAGCCTATAGCTGCCCTCAACTGAGCTTCGCTCACAAGGCCCAGAAAGGACGGGCAGTCCGTCGTTTACATCTTGGATCCTAGTGCAGACCCCCGTGTCCTAAGACACCAGAAACGCTTCCTAGATTTAAAGCACCGCTTTGACAAAGGCTGCCGTGAGCTTGCGGCCCGCCTATGTCTGTGATGAGAGACGTAGAACGTTGGCTTGAGGCGAGTCGTCCGGGCTTGTGGGCGTACTCACGAATGATTTTTGAGGGAGGAGGCCGTGGCAGGAATTGAAAGCCAAGTGCTCTTTCGTGGAAGATAACTAGTCCTCCCAAAGACGACTGTGCAGCAAAGAGAAGATGGGCAACAACAGTGTTTACCAGGTAACCCTGAGGCCGCAAACTCTCTACTTTGCAATGAGGAAAATCAACTTCCCAGGAAGACTCAATTCCCAGCAGGACAAAGCAGCATATTACCAAGTCGCATCGGACTCTCTCTTGTACATCCCGTGGACACAGTGGCTCGTGACACTAGTCACCATTGCCATGCTGGGAGTCCTTACTGTGGTGTCAGGATATCAAGGGGAGGGCTTAGTTAGGCCTAGGTGACGGTACTTCTCTAGACTATCTACCAGTTCTGGAAAACCCTGTAGGTTTTGAAGCCGGACTTAAAGTGTAGTTGCCGCTTGAGGTAGACAGACGTCGTGGAGCAGCTCCCAGGAGCAGTGGTAGGCTAATTGTATTTTCTACTGCAGCTCAGGGTTCCTCCAGAGCGCAGACACCCTTTGCATGAAGGAAGGCATGGAACGTTGATAACTGGGTTGCTTTCAAGTTATCGCAATCCAGGTGTCTAAACAACGAAGCCCTTCACTGCCCATCAGTTGGCATCTAGCTGTTCCCGACGGTAGATGGCTCAAGGCTCCCCGAAGACACAGGCAGTCCTTTCTCAGTACGTTTTGGAACCTAGCGCTGACAAGTGAGTCCAAAAGAGAGCTGATATGCTTCCTAGAGTTCAAGAACCACAGGGACTAAGGCTCTATGCAATCGGTTGTTTCGCTAAGTCTGTCATGAGAACACCTGGACGTTAGCTTGAGGCTAGAGGCCCCATGTGGTGGGCCCATTCCCTGAAGACTACTGAAGGATGACCACCTACCAAGGGATGGCAACCTCCAAGTTTCTTGCCTAGAAACTCACGTCATCACCAGGGCAATTGTGTTACGAAGAGAAGCTGTGCAGCAACAGTGTTTCTTGGGGAGAATTGAGCCCGCGGCTCTGTAAATCCCAATGAGGAAAATAAAGTTTCACTCGCAGCCTTACTTTCAAAAGGGACCACACAGAGCATTCACCCTGCTGTGTCTTTCTCTAGTTTGTACTCCCAAGGTGCGTTAGAAGGGAGATACTTGAGTTGTTTCACTTACCACATGCTAGATGTTTAGCAAAAGAAGGCCTTTACTGCCCTTCTTTTGGCATATGGTTGTCCTCAGCCGAACAGTTCTCTCAGCTCCTAGAAGCGATGGGCGGTCCCTTGTGTACATCTTGGATCCCAGTGCAGACCTGTTAGTCCTAAGACACCAGAAATGCTTCCTACACTTAAAGCACCGCTTTGACAAACGCTGCCTGGAACCTGTTGCCTGCCTATCTATCTGTGTGACGAACAAAACAGTAACTTAGCTTGGAGCCAGTCCTCCTATATGTTTGGCTTACTCACCGACGATTGCTGAGGGATGAGCACTTAGCAGGGACTGAAAGGCCACGTTTGCCTCACGGGGGGCGGGGATATGACTTGTCCTCACAAGGCAATTGTGCAATGAAGAAAAGATAGGCCACTACACTGTTCATCAGGTAACCTTGAGGCCGCGTGTCGTCATTCCAGTGTGCCAAATAAACTTCCCATCACGGTTCAGTTTCCAAGGCGAGGGCACAGCGTCTTATGCTGCAGTTTCTGACTCCCTACTGGACGTTCAGCTGACCACCTAGACCCTTTCGTGAGTCAACTTTGTGATACACTTTGTGATACGGGGTCGTGATGGTGGTGAAAGGATTAGCAAGTCATGGGTTAGTGAGGCCGGTGTGTACAATGTATCTCCAGAGTACCTGGCTTTCAAGGGAGAGCCTGAAATTTTTCAGGCTACACTGAAAGTCCAGTGGCCGCCTGGGGTAAATTGCATCACGTGCGAGTGCCCTGAAGGCGGGGTCGAATCACTGTATGTTTTGTGTGCTCTGGGTTCGGCAGAAAAGCAGACACGTTTTGCATGAAGGAATGAACAGAACGCTGATAGCTGGCTGTTTCTAAGCTATCCCAACCTAGGTGTTTCTCTGACGAAGCCCTTCGCTGCCCATGATTGCGGCATCTAGCTGCTGCCAGCGGTGCATTGCTCACAACTCCCTGAAGACACAGGAGGCCCTTTTAGTCCGTTTCGGATCCTAGTACAGCCCCGCGACTCAAGAGAGGACCTGATATGCTTCCTAGGGTTCGAGAAACCCAGGGACTAAGGCTGCATGGGGTCTGTCGCATGCCTACCTGGTTCATGAGAAAACCTGAACATTAGCTTAAGGCCAGAGGCCCCGTGTGGTTCTCCCCTTCCCTGAGGACAACTGAAGTAGGAGCACTTACCGAGGAACGGCAACATCCAATCTCCTTCCAGGAAACTCACTTGTCATCACAAAGGCAACTGTGCAACAACACTGTTTCCCAGGGAGAACTGAGCCCGCAGCTCTCTAAATCCCAATGAGGAAAATAAAGTTTCCCTTCAAGCCTTAGTTTCAAAATGGACCGCAGAGCATTCACCCTGTTGTATCCGTCACTCCATGGCACGTCCAAGGTGCGCATAGAACGGAGATACTACATTCGTTTCAACTTGCCGCATCCTAGCATTTTAACAAAAGACGCCCTTCACAGCCCTTCTTTCAGCCTATAGTTGCCCTCAACTGAGCTTCGCTCACAAGGCCCAGAAAGGACGGGCAGTCCGTCGTTTACATCTTGGATCCTAGTGCAGACCCCCGTGTCCTAAGACACCAGAAACGCTTCCTAGATTTAAAGCACCGCTTTGACAAAGGCTGCCGTGAGCTTGCGGCCCGCCTATGTCTGTGATGAGAGACGTAGAACGTTGGCTTGAGGCGAGTCGTCCGGGCTTGTGGGCGTACTCACGAATGATTTTTGAGGGAGGAGGCCGTGGCAGGAATTGAAAGCCAAGTGCTCTTTCGTGGAAGATAACTAGTCCTCCCAAAGACGACTGTGCAGCAAAGAGAAGATGGGCAACAACAGTGTTTACCAGGTAACCCTGAGGCCGCAAACTCTCTACTTTGCAATGAGGAAAATCAACTTCCCAGGAAGACTCAATTCCCAGCAGGACAAAGCAGCATATTACCAAGTCGCATCGGACTCTCTCTTGTACATCCCGTGGACACAGTGGCTCGTGACACTAGTCACCATTGCCATGCTGGGAGTCCTTACTGTGGTGTCAGGATATCAAGGGGAGGGCTTAGTTAGGCCTAGGTGACGGTACTTCTCTAGACTATCTACCAGTTCTGGAAAACCCTGTAGGTTTTGAAGCCGGACTTAAAGTGTAGTTGCCGCTTGAGGTAGACAGACGTCGTGGAGCAGCTCCCAGGAGCAGTGGTAGGCTAATTGTATTTTCTACTGCAGCTCAGGGTTCCTCCAGAGCGCAGACACCCTTTGCATGAAGGAAGGCATGGAACGTTGATAACTGGGTTGCTTTCAAGCTATCGCAATCCAGGTGTCTAAACAACGAAGCCCTTCACTGCCCATCAGTTGGCATCTAGCTGTTCCCGACGGTAGATGGCTCAAGGCTCCCCGAAGACACAGGCAGTCCTTTCTCAGTACGTTTTGGAACCTAGCGCTGACAAGTGAGTCCAAAAGAGAGCTGATATGCTTCCTAGAGTTCAAGAACCACAGGGACTAAGGCTCTATGCAATCGGTTGTTTCGCTAAGTCTGTCATGAGAACACCTGGACGTTAGCTTGAGGCTAGAGGCCCCATGTGGTGGGCCCATTCCCTGAAGACTACTGAAGGATGACCACCTACCAAGGGATGGCAACCTCCAAGTTTCTTGCCTAGAAACTCACGTCATCACCAGGGCAATTGTGTTACGAAGAGAAGCTGTGCAGCAACAGTGTTTCTTGGGGAGAATTGAGCCCGCGGCTCTGTAAATCCCAATGAGGAAAATAAAGTTTCACTCGCAGCCTTACTTTCAAAAGGGACCACACAGAGCATTCACCCTGCTGTGTCTTTCTCTAGTTTGTACTCCCAAGGTGCGTTAGAAGGGAGATACTTGAGTTGTTTCACTTACCACATGCTAGATGTTTAGCAAAAGAAGGCCTTTACTGCCCTTCTTTTGGCATATGGTTGTCCTCAGCCGAACAGTTCTCTCAGCTCCTAGAAGCGATGGGCGGTCCCTTGTGTACATCTTGGATCCCAGTGCAGACCTGTTAGTCCTAAGACACCAGAAATGCTTCCTACACTTAAAGCACCGCTTTGACAAACGCTGCCTGGAACCTGTTGCCTGCCTATCTATCTGTGTGACGAACAAAACAGTAACTTAGCTTGGAGCCAGTCCTCCTATATGTTTGGCTTACTCACCGACGATTGCTGAGGGATGAGCACTTAGCAGGGACTGAAAGGCCACGTTTGCCTCACGGGGGGCGGGGATATGACTTGTCCTCACAAGGCAATTGTGCAATGAAGAAAAGATAGGCCACTACACTGTTCATCAGGTAACCTTGAGGCCGCGTGTCGTCATTCCAGTGTGCCAAATAAACTTCCCATCACGGTTCAGTTTCCAAGGCGAGGGCACAGCGTCTTATGCTGCAGTTTCTGACTCCCTACTGGACGTTCAGCTGACCACCTAGACCCTTTCGTGAGTCAACTTTGTGATACACTTTGTGATACGGGGTCGTGATGGTGGTGAAAGGATTAGCAAGTCATGGGTTAGTGAGGCCGGTGTGTACAATGTATCTTCAGAGTACCTGGCTTTCAAGGGAGAGCCTGAAATTTTTCAGGCTACACTGAAAGTCCAGTGGCCGCCTGGGGTAAATTGCATCACGTGCGAGTGCCCTGAAGGCGGGGTCGAATCACTGTATGTTTTGTGTGCTCTGGGTTCGGCAGAAAAGCAGACACGTTTTGCATGAAGGAATGAACAGAACGCTGATAGCTGGCTGTTTCTAAGCTATCCCAACCTAGGTGTTTCTCTGACGAAGCCCTTCGCTGCCCATGATTGCGGCATCTAGCTGCTGCCAGCGGTGCATTGCTCACAACTCCCTGAAGACACAGGAGGCCCTTTTAGTCCGTTTCGGATCCTAGTACAGCCCCGCGACTCAAGAGAGGACCTGATATGCTTCCTAGGGTTCGAGAAACCCAGGGACTAAGGCTGCATGGGGTCTGTCGCATGCCTACCTGGTTCATGAGAAAACCTGAACATTAGCTTAAGGCCAGAGACCCCGTGTGGTTCTCCCCTTCCCTGAGGACAACTGAAGTAGGAGCACTTACCGAGGAACGGCAACATCCAATCTCCTTCCAGGAAACTCACTTGTCATCACAAAGGCAACTGTGCAACAACACTGTTTCCCAGGGAGAACTGAGCCCGCAGCTCTCTAAATCCCAATGAGGAAAATAAAGTTTCCCTTCAAGCCTTAGTTTCAAAATGGACCGCAGAGCATTCACCCTGTTGTATCCGTCACTCCATGGCACGTCCAAGGTGCGCATAGAACGGAGATACTACATTCGTTTCAACTTGCCGCATCCTAGCATTTTAACAAAAGACGCCCTTCACAGCCCTTCTTTCAGCCTATAGTTGCCCTCAACTGAGCTTCGCTCACAAGGCCCAGAAAGGACGGGCAGTCCGTCGTTTACATCTTGGATCCTAGTGCAGACCCCCGTGTCCTAAGACACCAGAAACGCTTCCTAGATTTAAAGCACCGCTTTGACAAAGGCTGCCGTGAGCTTGCGGCCCGCCTATGTCTGTGATGAGAGACGTAGAACGTTGGCTTGAGGCGAGTCGTCCGGGCTTGTGGGCGTACTCACGAATGATTTTTGAGGGAGGAGGCCGTGGCAGGAATTGAAAGCCAAGTGCTCTTTCGTGGAAGATAACTAGTCCTCCCAAAGACGACTGTGCAGCAAAGAGAAGATGGGCAACAACAGTGTTTACCAGGTAACCCTGAGGCCGCAAACTCTCTACTTTGCAATGAGGAAAATCAACTTCCCAGGAAGACTCAATTCCCAGCAGGACAAAGCAGCATATTACCAAGTCGCATCGGACTCTCTCTTGTACATCCCGTGGACACAGTGGCTCGTGACACTAGTCACCATTGCCATGCTGGGAGTCCTTACTGTGGTGTCAGGATATCAAGGGGAGGGCTTAGTTAGGCCTAGGTGACGGTACTTCTCTAGACTATCTACCAGTTCTGGAAAACCCTGTAGGTTTTGAAGCCGGACTTAAAGTGTAGTTGCCGCTTGAGGTAGACAGACGTCGTGGAGCAGCTCCCAGGAGCAGTGGTAGGCTAATTGTATTTTCTACTGCAGCTCAGGGTTCCTCCAGAGCGCAGACACCCTTTGCATGAAGGAAGGCATGGAACGTTGATAACTGGGTTGCTTTCAAGCTATCGCAATCCAGGTGTCTAAACAACGAAGCCCTTCACTGCCCATCAGTTGGCATCTAGCTGTTCCCGACGGTAGATGGCTCAAGGCTCCCCGAAGACACAGGCAGTCCTTTCTCAGTACGTTTTGGAACCTAGCGCTGACAAGTGAGTCCAAAAGAGAGCTGATATGCTTCCTAGAGTTCAAGAACCACAGGGACTAAGGCTCTATGCAATCGGTTGTTTCGCTAAGTCTGTCATGAGAACACCTGGACGTTAGCTTGAGGCTAGAGGCCCCATGTGGTGGGCCCATTCCCTGAAGACTACTGAAGGATGACCACCTACCAAGGGATGGCAACCTCCAAGTTTCTTGCCTAGAAACTCACGTCATCACCAGGGCAATTGTGTTACGAAGAGAAGCTGTGCAGCAACAGTGTTTCTTGGGGAGAATTGAGCCCGCGGCTCTGTAAATCCCAATGAGGAAAATAAAGTTTCACTCGCAGCCTTACTTTCAAAAGGGACCACACAGAGCATTCACCCTGCTGTGTCTTTCTCTAGTTTGTACTCCCAAGGTGCGTTAGAAGGGAGATACTTGAGTTGTTTCACTTACCACATGCTAGATGTTTAGCAAAAGAAGGCCTTTACTGCCCTTCTTTTGGCATATGGTTGTCCTCAGCCGAACAGTTCTCTCAGCTCCTAGAAGCGATGGGCGGTCCCTTGTGTACATCTTGGATCCCAGTGCAGACCTGTTAGTCCTAAGACACCAGAAATGCTTCCTACACTTAAAGCACCGCTTTGACAAACGCTGCCTGGAACCTGTTGCCTGCCTATCTATCTGTGTGACGAACAAAACAGTAACTTAGCTTGGAGCCAGTCCTCCTATATGTTTGGCTTACTCACCGACGATTGCTGAGGGATGAGCACTTAGCAGGGACTGAAAGGCCACGTTTGCCTCATGGGGGGCGGGGATATGACTTGTCCTCACAAGGCAATTGTGCAATGAAGAAAAGATAGGCCACTACACTGTTCATCAGGTAACCTTGAGGCCGCGTGTCGTCATTCCAGTGTGCCAAATAAACTTCCCATCACGGTTCAGTTTCCAAGGCGAGGGCACAGCGTCTTATGCTGCAGTTTCTGACTCCCTACTGGACGTTCAGCTGACCACCTAGACCCTTTCGTGAGTCAACTTTGTGATACACTTTGTGATACGGGGTCGTGATGGTGGTGAAAGGATTAGCAAGTCATGGGTTAGTGAGGCCGGTGTGTACAATGTATCTCCAGAGTACCTGGCTTTCAAGGGAGAGCCTGAAATTTTTCAGGCTACACTGAAAGTCCAGTGGCCGCCTGGGGTAAATTGCATCACGTGCGAGTGCCCTGAAGGCGGGGTCGAATCACTGTATGTTTTGTGTGCTCTGGGTTCGGCAGAAAAGCAGACACGTTTTGCATGAAGGAATGAACAGAACGCTGATAGCTGGCTGTTTCTAAGCTATCCCAACCTAGGTGTTTCTCTGACGAAGCCCTTCGCTGCCCATGATTGCGGCATCTAGCTGCTGCCAGCGGTGCATTGCTCACAACTCCCTGAAGACACAGGAGGCCCTTTTAGTCCGTTTCGGATCCTAGTACAGCCCCGCGACTCAAGAGAGGACCTGATATGCTTCCTAGGGTTCGAGAAACCCAGGGACTAAGGCTGCATGGGGTCTGTCGCATGCCTACCTGGTTCATGAGAAAACCTGAACATTAGCTTAAGGCCAGAGGCCCCGTGTGGTTCTCCCCTTCCCTGAGGACAACTGAAGTAGGAGCACTTACCGAGGAACGGCAACATCCAATCTCCTTCCAGGAAACTCACTTGTCATCACAAAGGCAACTGTGCAACAACACTGTTTCCCAGGGAGAACTGAGCCCGCAGCTCTCTAAATCCCAATGAGGAAAATAAAGTTTCCCTTCAAGCCTTAGTTTCAAAATGGACCGCAGAGCATTCACCCTGTTGTATCCGTCACTCCATGGCACGTCCAAGGTGCGCATAGAACGGAGATACTACATTCGTTTCAACTTGCCGCATCCTAGCATTTTAACAAAAGACGCCCTTCACAGCCCTTCTTTCAGCCTATAGTTGCCCTCAACTGAGCTTCGCTCACAAGGCCCAGAAAGGACGGGCAGTCCGTTGTTTACATCTTGGATCCTAGTGCAGACCCCCGTGTCCTAAGACACCAGAAACGCTTCCTAGATTTAAAGCACCGCTTTGACAAAGGCTGCCGTGAGCTTGCGGCCCGCCTATGTCTGTGATGAGAGACGTAGAACGTTGGCTTGAGGCGAGTCGTCCGGGCTTGTGGGCGTACTCACGAATGATTTTTGAGGGAGGAGGCCGTGGCAGGAATTGAAAGCCAAGTGCTCTTTCGTGGAAGATAACTAGTCCTCCCAAAGACGACTGTGCAGCAAAGAGAAGATGGGCAACAACAGTGTTTACCAGGTAACCCTGAGGCCGCAAACTCTCTACTTTGCAATGAGGAAAATCAACTTCCCAGGAAGACTCAATTCCCAGCAGGACAAAGCAGCATATTACCAAGTCGCATCGGACTCTCTCTTGTACATCCCGTGGACACAGTGGCTCGTGACACTAGTCACCATTGCCATGCTGGGAGTCCTTACTGTGGTGTCAGGATATCAAGGGGAGGGCTTAGTTAGGCCTAGGTGACGGTACTTCTCTAGACTATCTACCAGTTCTGGAAAACCCTGTAGGTTTTGAAGCCGGACTTAAAGTGTAGTTGCCGCTTGAGGTAGACAGACGTCGTGGAGCAGCTCCCAGGAGCAGTGGTAGGCTAATTGTATTTTCTACTGCAGCTCAGGGTTCCTCCAGAGCGCAGACACCCTTTGCATGAAGGAAGGCATGGAACGTTGATAACTGGGTTGCTTTCAAGCTATCGCAATCCAGGTGTCTAAACAACGAAGCCCTTCACTGCCCATCAGTTGGCATCTAGCTGTTCCCGACGGTAGATGGCTCAAGGCTCCCCGAAGACACAGGCAGTCCTTTCTCAGTACGTTTTGGAACCTAGCGCTGACAAGTGAGTCCAAAAGAGAGCTGATATGCTTCCTAGAGTTCAAGAACCACAGGGACTAAGGCTCTATGCAATCGGTTGTTTCGCTAAGTCTGTCATGAGAACACCTGGACGTTAGCTTGAGGCTAGAGGCCCCATGTGGTGGGCCCATTCCCTGAAGACTACTGAAGGATGACCACCTACCAAGGGATGGCAACCTCCAAGTTTCTTGCCTAGAAACTCACGTCATCACCAGGGCAATTGTGTTACGAAGAGAAGCTGTGCAGCAACAGTGTTTCTTGGGGAGAATTGAGCCCGCGGCTCTGTAAATCCCAATGAGGAAAATAAAGTTTCACTCGCAGCCTTACTTTCAAAAGGGACCACACAGAGCATTCACCCTGCTGTGTCTTTCTCTAGTTTGTACTCCCAAGGTGCGTTAGAAGGGAGATACTTGAGTTGTTTCACTTACCACATGCTAGATGTTTAGCAAAAGAAGGCCTTTACTGCCCTTCTTTTGGCATATGGTTGTCCTCAGCCGAACAGTTCTCTCAGCTCCTAGAAGCGATGGGCGGTCCCTTGTGTACATCTTGGATCCCAGTGCAGACCTGTTAGTCCTAAGACACCAGAAATGCTTCCTACACTTAAAGCACCGCTTTGACAAACGCTGCCTGGAACCTGTTGCCTGCCTATCTATCTGTGTGACGAACAAAACAGTAACTTAGCTTGGAGCCAGTCCTCCTATATGTTTGGCTTACTCACCGACGATTGCTGAGGGATGAGCACTTAGCAGGGACTGAAAGGCCACGTTTGCCTCACGGGGGGCGGGGATATGACTTGTCCTCACAAGGCAATTGTGCAATGAAGAAAAGATAGGCCACTACACTGTTCATCAGGTAACCTTGAGGCCGCGTGTCGTCATTCCAGTGTGCCAAATAAACTTCCCATCACGGTTCAGTTTCCAAGGCGAGGGCACAGCGTCTTATGCTGCAGTTTCTGACTCCCTACTGGACGTTCAGCTGACCACCTAGACCCTTTCGTGAGTCAACTTTGTGATACACTTTGTGATACGGGGTCGTGATGGTGGTGAAAGGATTAGCAAGTCATGGGTTAGTGAGGCCGGTGTGTACAATGTATCTCCAGAGTACCTGGCTTTCAAGGGAGAGCCTGAAATTTTTCAGGCTACACTGAAAGTCCAGTGGCCGCCTGGGGTAAATTGCATCACGTGCGAGTGCCCTGAAGGCGGGGTCGAATCACTGTATGTTTTGTGTGCTCTGGGTTCGGCAGAAAAGCAGACACGTTTTGCATGAAGGAATGAACAGAACGCTGATAGCTGGCTGTTTCTAAGCTATCCCAACCTAGGTGTTTCTCTGACGAAGCCCTTCGCTGCCCATGATTGCGGCATCTAGCTGCTGCCAGCGGTGCATTGCTCACAACTCCCTGAAGACACAGGAGGCCCTTTTAGTCCGTTTCGGATCCTAGTACAGCCCCGCGACTCAAGAGAGGACCTGATATGCTTCCTAGGGTTCGAGAAACCCAGGGACTAAGGCTGCATGGGGTCTGTCGCATGCCTACCTGGTTCATGAGAAAACCTGAACATTAGCTTAAGGCCAGAGGCCCCGTGTGGTTCTCCCCTTCCCTGAGGACAACTGAAGTAGGAGCACTTACCGAGGAACGGCAACATCCAATCTCCTTCCAGGAAACTCACTTGTCATCACAAAGGCAACTGTGCAACAACACTGTTTCCCAGGGAGAACTGAGCCCGCAGCTCTCTAAATCCCAATGAGGAAAATAAAGTTTCCCTTCAAGCCTTAGTTTCAAAATGGACCGCAGAGCATTCACCCTGTTGTATCCGTCACTCCATGGCACGTCCAAGGTGCGCATAGAACGGAGATACTACATTCGTTTCAACTTGCCGCATCCTAGCATTTTAACAAAAGACGCCCTTCACAGCCCTTCTTTCAGCCTATAGTTGCCCTCAACTGAGCTTCGCTCACAAGGCCCAGAAAGGACGGGCAGTCCGTCGTTTACATCTTGGATCCTAGTGCAGACCCCCGTGTCCTAAGACACCAGAAACGCTTCCTAGATTTAAAGCACCGCTTTGACAAAGGCTGCCGTGAGCTTGCGGCCCGCCTATGTCTGTGATGAGAGACGTAGAACGTTGGCTTGAGGCGAGTCGTCCGGGCTTGTGGGCGTACTCACGAATGATTTTTGAGGGAGGAGGCCGTGGCAGGAATTGAAAGCCAAGTGCTCTTTCGTGGAAGATAACTAGTCCTCCCAAAGACGACTGTGCAGCAAAGAGAAGATGGGCAACAACAGTGTTTACCAGGTAACCCTGAGGCCGCAAACTCTCTACTTTGCAATGAGGAAAATCAACTTCCCAGGAAGACTCAATTCCCAGCAGGACAAAGCAGCATATTACCAAGTCGCATCGGACTCTCTCTTGTACATCCCGTGGACACAGTGGCTCGTGACACTAGTCACCATTGCCATGCTGGGAGTCCTTACTGTGGTGTCAGGATATCAAGGGGAGGGCTTAGTTAGGCCTAGGTGACGGTACTTCTCTAGACTATCTACCAGTTCTGGAAAACCCTGTAGGTTTTGAAGCCGGACTTAAAGTGTAGTTGCCGCTTGAGGTAGACAGACGTCGTGGAGCAGCTCCCAGGAGCAGTGGTAGGCTAATTGTATTTTCTACTGCAGCTCAGGGTTCCTCCAGAGCGCAGACACCCTTTGCATGAAGGAAGGCATGGAACGTTGATAACTGGGTTGCTTTCAAGCTATCGCAATCCAGGTGTCTAAACAACGAAGCCCTTCACTGCCCATCAGTTGGCATCTAGCTGTTCCCGACGGTAGATGGCTCAAGGCTCCCCGAAGACACAGGCAGTCCTTTCTCAGTACGTTTTGGAACCTAGCGCTGACAAGTGAGTCCAAAAGAGAGCTGATATGCTTCCTAGAGTTCAAGAACCACAGGGACTAAGGCTCTATGCAATCGGTTGTTTCGCTAAGTCTGTCATGAGAACACCTGGACGTTAGCTTGAGGCTAGAGGCCCCATGTGGTGGGCCCATTCCCTGAAGACTACTGAAGGATGACCACCTACCAAGGGATGGCAACCTCCAAGTTTCTTGCCTAGAAACTCACGTCATCACCAGGGCAATTGTGTTACGAAGAGAAGCTGTGCAGCAACAGTGTTTCTTGGGGAGAATTGAGCCCGCGGCTCTGTAAATCCCAATGAGGAAAATAAAGTTTCACTCGCAGCCTTACTTTCAAAAGGGACCACACAGAGCATTCACCCTGCTGTGTCTTTCTCTAGTTTGTACTCCCAAGGTGCGTTAGAAGGGAGATACTTGAGTTGTTTCACTTACCACATGCTAGATGTTTAGCAAAAGAAGGCCTTTACTGCCCTTCTTTTGGCATATGGTTGTCCTCAGCCGAACAGTTCTCTCAGCTCCTAGAAGCGATGGGCGGTCCCTTGTGTACATCTTGGATCCCAGTGCAGACCTGTTAGTCCTAAGACACCAGAAATGCTTCCTACACTTAAAGCACCGCTTTGACAAACGCTGCCTGGAACCTGTTGCCTGCCTATCTATCTGTGTGACGAACAAAACAGTAACTTAGCTTGGAGCCAGTCCTCCTATATGTTTGGCTTACTCACCGACGATTGCTGAGGGATGAGCACTTAGCAGGGACTGAAAGGCCACGTTTGCCTCACGGGGGGCGGGGATATGACTTGTCCTCACAAGGCAATTGTGCAATGAAGAAAAGATAGGCCACTACACTGTTCATCAGGTAACCTTGAGGCCGCGTGTCGTCATTCCAGTGTGCCAAATAAACTTCCCATCACGGTTCAGTTTCCAAGGCGAGGGCACAGCGTCTTATGCTGCAGTTTCTGAGTCCCTACTGGACGTTCAGCTGACCACCTAGACCCTTTCGTGAGTCAACTTTGTGATACACTTTGTGATACGGGGTCGTGATGGTGGTGAAAGGATTAGCAAGTCATGGGTTAGTGAGGCCGGTGTGTACAATGTATCTCCAGAGTACCTGGCTTTCAAGGGAGAGCCTGAAATGTTTCAGGCTACACTGAAAGTCCAGTGGCCGCCTGGGGTAAATTGCATCACGTGCGAGTGCCCTGAAGGCGGGGTCGAATCACTGTATGTTTTGTGTGCTCTGGGTTCGGCAGAAAAGCAGACACGTTTTGCATGAAGGAATGAACAGAACGCTGATAGCTGGCTGTTTCTAAGCTATCCCAACCTAGGTGTTTCTCTGACGAAGCCCTTCGCTGCCCATGATTGCGGCATCTAGCTGCTGCCAGCGGTGCATTGCTCACAACTCCCTGAAGACACAGGAGGCCCTTTTAGTCCGTTTCGGATCCTAGTACAGCCCCGCGACTCAAGAGAGGACCTGATATGCTTCCTAGGGTTCGAGAAACCCAGGGACTAAGGCTGCATGGGGTCTGTCGCATGCCTACCTGGTTCATGAGAAAACCTGAACATTAGCTTAAGGCCAGAGGCCCCGTGTGGTTCTCCCCTTCCCTGAGGACAACTGAAGTAGGAGCACTTACCGAGGAACGGCAACATCCAATCTCCTTCCAGGAAACTCACTTGTCATCACAAAGGCAACTGTGCAACAACACTGTTTCCCAGGGAGAACTGAGCCCGCAGCTCTCTAAATCCCAATGAGGAAAATAAAGTTTCCCTTCAAGCCTTAGTTTCAAAATGGACCGCAGAGCATTCACCCTGTTGTATCCGTCACTCCATGGCACGTCCAAGGTGCGCATAGAACGGAGATACTACATTCGTTTCAACTTGCCGCATCCTAGCATTTTAACAAAAGACGCCCTTCACAGCCCTTCTTTCAGCCTATAGCTGCCCTCAACTGAGCTTCGCTCACAAGGCCCAGAAAGGACGGGCAGTCCGTCGTTTACATCTTGGATCCTAGTGCAGACCCCCGTGTCCTAAGACACCAGAAACGCTTCCTAGATTTAAAGCACCGCTTTGACAAAGGCTGCCGTGAGCTTGCGGCCCGCCTATGTCTGTGATGAGAGACGTAGAACGTTGGCTTGAGGCGAGTCGTCCGGGCTTGTGGGCGTACTCACGAATGATTTTTGAGGGAGGAGGCCGTGGCAGGAATTGAAAGCCAAGTGCTCTTTCGTGGAAGATAACTAGTCCTCCCAAAGACGACTGTGCAGCAAAGAGAAGATGGGCAACAACAGTGTTTACCAGGTAACCCTGAGGCCGCAAACTCTCTACTTTGCAATGAGGAAAATCAACTTCCCAGGAAGACTCAATTCCCAGCAGGACAAAGCAGCATATTACCAAGTCGCATCGGACTCTCTCTTGTACATCCCGTGGACACAGTGGCTCGTGACACTAGTCACCATTGCCATGCTGGGAGTCCTTACTGTGGTGTCAGGATATCAAGGGGAGGGCTTAGTTAGGCCTAGGTGACGGTACTTCTCTAGACTATCTACCAGTTCTGGAAAACCCTGTAGGTTTTGAAGCCGGACTTAAAGTGTAGTTGCCGCTTGAGGTAGACAGACGTCGTGGAGCAGCTCCCAGGAGCAGTGGTAGGCTAATTGTATTTTCTACTGCAGCTCAGGGTTCCTCCAGAGCGCAGACACCCTTTGCATGAAGGAAGGCATGGAACGTTGATAACTGGGTTGCTTTCAAGCTATCGCAATCCAGGTGTCTAAACAACGAAGCCCTTCACTGCCCATCAGTTGGCATCTAGCTGTTCCCGACGGTAGATGGCTCAAGGCTCCCCGAAGACACAGGCAGTCCTTTCTCAGTACGTTTTGGAACCTAGCGCTGACAAGTGAGTCCAAAAGAGAGCTGATATGCTTCCTAGAGTTCAAGAACCACAGGGACTAAGGCTCTATGCAATCGGTTGTTTCGCTAAGTCTGTCATGAGAACACCTGGACGTTAGCTTGAGGCTAGAGGCCCCATGTGGTGGGCCCATTCCCTGAAGACTACTGAAGGATGACCACCTACCAAGGGATGGCAACCTCCAAGTTTCTTGCCTAGAAACTCACGTCATCACCAGGGCAATTGTGTTACGAAGAGAAGCTGTGCAGCAACAGTGTTTCTTGGGGAGAATTGAGCCCGCGGCTCTGTAAATCCCAATGAGGAAAATAAAGTTTCACTCGCAGCCTTACTTTCAAAAGGGACCACACAGAGCATTCACCCTGCTGTGTCTTTCTCTAGTTTGTACTCCCAAGGTGCGTTAGAAGGGAGATACTTGAGTTGTTTCACTTACCACATGCTAGATGTTTAGCAAAAGAAGGCCTTTACTGCCCTTCTTTTGGCATATGGTTGTCCTCAGCCGAACAGTTCTCTCAGCTCCTAGAAGCGATGGGCGGTCCCTTGTGTACATCTTGGATCCCAGTGCAGACCTGTTAGTCCTAAGACACCAGAAATGCTTCCTACACTTAAAGCACCGCTTTGACAAACGCTGCCTGGAACCTGTTGCCTGCCTATCTATCTGTGTGACGAACAAAACAGTAACTTAGCTTGGAGCCAGTCCTCCTATATGTTTGGCTTACTCACCGACGATTGCTGAGGGATGAGCACTTAGCAGGGACTGAAAGGCCACGTTTGCCTCATGGGGGGCGGGGATATGACTTGTCCTCACAAGGCAATTGTGCAATGAAGAAAAGATAGGCCACTACACTGTTCATCAGGTAACCTTGAGGCCGCGTGTCGTCATTCCAGTGTGCCAAATAAACTTCCCATCACGGTTCAGTTTCCAAGGCGAGGGCACAGCGTCTTATGCTGCAGTTTCTGACTCCCTACTGGACGTTCAGCTGACCACCTAGACCCTTTCGTGAGTCAACTTTGTGATACACTTTGTGATACGGGGTCGTGATGGTGGTGAAAGGATTAGCAAGTCATGGGTTAGTGAGGCCGGTGTGTACAATGTATCTCCAGAGCACCTGGCTTTCAAGGGAGAGCCTGAAATTTTTCAGGCTACACTGAAAGTCCAGTGGCCGCCTGGGGTAAATTGCATCACGTGCGAGTGCCCTGAAGGCGGGGTCGAATCACTGTATGTTTTGTGTGCTCTGGGTTCGGCAGAAAAGCAGACACGTTTTGCATGAAGGAATGAACAGAACGCTGATAGCTGGCTGTTTCTAAGCTATCCCAACCTAGGTGTTTCTCTGACGAAGCCCTTCGCTGCCCATGATTGCGGCATCTAGCTGCTGCCAGCGGTGCATTGCTCACAACTCCCTGAAGACACAGGAGGTCCTTTTAGTCCGTTTCGGATCCTAGTACAGCCCCGCGACTCAAGAGAGGACCTGATATGCTTCCTAGGGTTCGAGAAACCCAGGGACTAAGGCTGCATGGGGTCTGTCGCATGCCTACCTGGTTCATGAGAAAACCTGAACATTAGCTTAAGGCCAGAGGCCCCGTGTGGTTCTCCCCTTCCCTGAGGACAACTGAAGTAGGAGCACTTACCGAGGAACGGCAACATCCAATCTCCTTCCAGGAAACTCACTTGTCATCACAAAGGCAACTGTGCAACAACACTGTTTCCCAGGGAGAACTGAGCCCGCAGCTCTCTAAATCCCAATGAGGAAAATAAAGTTTCCCTTCAAGCCTTAGTTTCAAAATGGACCGCAGAGCATTCACCCTGTTGTATCCGTCACTCCATGGCACGTCCAAGGTGCGCATAGAACGGAGATACTACATTCGTTTCAACTTGCCGCATCCTAGCATTTTAACAAAAGACGCCCTTCACAGCCCTTCTTTCAGCCTATAGCTGCCCTCAACTGAGCTTCGCTCACAAGGCCCAGAAAGGACGGGCAGTCCGTCGTTTACATCTTGGATCCTAGTGCAGACCCCCGTGTCCTAAGACACCAGAAACGCTTCCTAGATTTAAAGCACCGCTTTGACAAAGGCTGCCGTGAGCTTGCGGCCCGCCTATGTCTGTGATGAGAGACGTAGAACGTTGGCTTGAGGCGAGTCGTCCGGGCTTGTGGGCGTACTCACGAATGATTTTTGAGGGAGGAGGCCGTGGCAGGAATTGAAAGCCAAGTGCTCTTTCGTGGAAGATAACTAGTCCTCCCAAAGACGACTGTGCAGCAAAGAGAAGATGGGCAACAACAGTGTTTACCAGGTAACCCTGAGGCCGCAAACTCTCTACTTTGCAATGAGGAAAATCAACTTCCCAGGAAGACTCAATTCCCAGCAGGACAAAGCAGCATATTACCAAGTCGCATCGGACTCTCTCTTGTACATCCCGTGGACACAGTGGCTCGTGACACTAGTCACCATTGCCATGCTGGGAGTCCTTACTGTGGTGTCAGGATATCAAGGGGAGGGCTTAGTTAGGCCTAGGTGACGGTACTTCTCTAGACTATCTACCAGTTCTGGAAAACCCTGTAGGTTTTGAAGCCGGACTTAAAGTGTAGTTGCCGCTTGAGGTAGACAGACGTCGTGGAGCAGCTCCCAGGAGCAGTGGTAGGCTAATTGTATTTTCTACTGCAGCTCAGGGTTCCTCCAGAGCGCAGACACCCTTTGCATGAAGGAAGGCATGGAACGTTGATAACTGGGTTGCTTTCAAGCTATCGCAATCCAGGTGTCTAAACAACGAAGCCCTTCACTGCCCATCAGTTGGCATCTAGCTGTTCCCGACGGTAGATGGCTCAAGGCTCCCCGAAGACACAGGCAGTCCTTTCTCAGTACGTTTTGGAACCTAGCGCTGACAAGTGAGTCCAAAAGAGAGCTGATATGCTTCCTAGAGTTCAAGAACCACAGGGACTAAGGCTCTATGCAATCGGTTGTTTCGCTAAGTCTGTCATGAGAACACCTGGACGTTAGCTTGAGGCTAGAGGCCCCATGTGGTGGGCCCATTCCCTGAAGACTACTGAAGGATGACCACCTACCAAGGGATGGCAACCTCCAAGTTTCTTGCCTAGAAACTCACGTCATCACCAGGGCAATTGTGTTACGAAGAGAAGCTGTGCAGCAACAGTGTTTCTTGGGGAGAATTGAGCCCGCGGCTCTGTAAATCCCAATGAGGAAAATAAAGTTTCACTCGCAGCCTTACTTTCAAAAGGGACCACACAGAGCATTCACCCTGCTGTGTCTTTCTCTAGTTTGTACTCCCAAGGTGCGTTAGAAGGGAGATACTTGAGTTGTTTCACTTACCACATGCTAGATGTTTAGCAAAAGAAGGCCTTTACTGCCCTTCTTTTGGCATATGGTTGTCCTCAGCCGAACAGTTCTCTCAGCTCCTAGAAGCGATGGGCGGTCCCTTGTGTACATCTTGGATCCCAGTGCAGACCTGTTAGTCCTAAGACACCAGAATTGCTTCCTACACTTAAAGCACCGCTTTGACAAACGCTGCCTGGAACCTGTTGCCTGCCTATCTATCTGTGTGACGAACAAAACAGTAACTTAGCTTGGAGCCAGTCCTCCTATATGTTTGGCTTACTCACCGACGATTGCTGAGGGATGAGCACTTAGCAGGGACTGAAAGGCCACGTTTGCCTCACGGGGGGCGGGGATATGACTTGTCCTCACAAGGCAATTGTGCAATGAAGAAAAGATAGGCCACTACACTGTTCATCAGGTAACCTTGAGGCCGCGTGTCGTCATTCCAGTGTGCCAAATAAACTTCCCATCACGGTTCAGTTTCCAAGGCGAGGGCACAGCGTCTTATGCTGCAGTTTCTGACTCCCTACTGGACGTTCAGCTGACCACCTAGACCCTTTCGTGAGTCAACTTTGTGATACACTTTGTGATACGGGGTCGTGATGGTGGTGAAAGGATTAGCAAGTCATGGGTTAGTGAGGCCGGTGTGTACAATGTATCTCCAGAGTACCTGGCTTTCAAGGGAGAGCCTGAAATTTTTCAGGCTACACTGAAAGTCCAGTGGCCGCCTGGGGTAAATTGCATCACGTGCGAGTGCCCTGAAGGCGGGGTCGAATCACTGTATGTTTTGTGTGCTCTGGGTTCGGCAGAAAAGCAGACACGTTTTGCATGAAGGAATGAACAGAACGCTGATAGCTGGCTGTTTCTAAGCTATCCCAACCTAGGTGTTTCTCTGACGAAGCCCTTCGCTGCCCATGATTGCGGCATCTAGCTGCTGCCAGCGGTGCATTGCTCACAACTCCCTGAAGACACAGGAGGCCCTTTTAGTCCATTTCGGATCCTAGTACAGCCCCGCGACTCAAGAGAGGACCTGATATGCTTCCTAGGGTTCGAGAAACCCAGGGACTAAGGCTGCATGGGGTCTGTCGCATGCCTACCTGGTTCATGAGAAAACCTGAACATTAGCTTAAGGCCAGAGGCCCCGTGTGGTTCTCCCCTTCCCTGAGGACAACTGAAGTAGGAGCACTTACCGAGGAACGGCAACATCCAATCTCCTTCCAGGAAACTCACTTGTCATCACAAAGGCAACTGTGCAACAACACTGTTTCCCAGGGAGAACTGAGCCCGCAGCTCTCTAAATCCCAATGAGGAAAATAAAGTTTCCCTTCAAGCCTTAGTTTCAAAATGGACCGCAGAGCATTCACCCTGTTGTATCCGTCACTCCATGGCACGTCCAAGGTGCGCATAGAACGGAGATACTACATTCGTTTCAACTTGCCGCATCCTAGCATTTTAACAAAAGACGCCCTTCACAGCCCTTCTTTCAGCCTATAGCTGCCCTCAACTGAGCTTCGCTCACAAGGCCCAGAAAGGACGGGCAGTCCGTCGTTTACATCTTGGATCCTAGTGCAGACCCCCGTGTCCTAAGACACCAGAAACGCTTCCTAGATTTAAAGCACCGCTTTGACAAAGGCTGCCGTGAGCTTGCGGCCCGCCTATGTCTGTGATGAGAGACGTAGAACGTTGGCTTGAGGCGAGTCGTCCGGGCTTGTGGGCGTACTCACGAATGATTTTTGAGGGAGGAGGCCGTGGCAGGAATTGAAAGCCAAGTGCTCTTTCGTGGAAGATAACTAGTCCTCCCAAAGACGACTGTGCAGCAAAGAGAAGATGGGCAACAACAGTGTTTACCAGGTAACCCTGAGGCCGCAAACTCTCTACTTTGCAATGAGGAAAATCAACTTCCCAGGAAGACTCAATTCCCAGCAGGACAAAGCAGCATATTACCAAGTCGCATCGGACTCTCTCTTGTACATCCCGTGGACACAGTGGCTCGTGACACTAGTCACCATTGCCATGCTGGGAGTCCTTACTGTGGTGTCAGGATATCAAGGGGAGGGCTTAGTTAGGCCTAGGTGACGGTACTTCTCTAGACTATCTACCAGTTCTGGAAAACCCTGTAGGTTTTGAAGCCGGACTTAAAGTGTAGTTGCCGCTTGAGGTAGACAGACGTCGTGGAGCAGCTCCCAGGAGCAGTGGTAGGCTAATTGTATTTTCTACTGCAGCTCAGGGTTCCTCCAGAGCGCAGACACCCTTTGCATGAAGGAAGGCATGGAACGTTGATAACTGGGTTGCTTTCAAGCTATCGCAATCCAGGTGTCTAAACAACGAAGCCCTTCACTGCCCATCAGTTGGCATCTAGCTGTTCCCGACGGTAGATGGCTCAAGGCTCCCCGAAGACACAGGCAGTCCTTTCTCAGTACGTTTTGGAACCTAGCGCTGACAAGTGAGTCCAAAAGAGAGCTGATATGCTTCCTAGAGTTCAAGAACCACAGGGACTAAGGCTCTATGCAATCGGTTGTTTCGCTAAGTCTGTCATGAGAACACCTGGACGTTAGCTTGAGGCTAGAGGCCCCATGTGGTGGGCCCATTCCCTGAAGACTACTGAAGGATGACCACCTACCAAGGGATGGCAACCTCCAAGTTTCTTGCCTAGAAACTCACGTCATCACCAGGGCAATTGTGTTACGAAGAGAAGCTGTGCAGCAACAGTGTTTCTTGGGGAGAATTGAGCCCGCGGCTCTGTAAATCCCAATGAGGAAAATAAAGTTTCACTCGCAGCCTTACTTTCAAAAGGGACCACACAGAGCATTCACCCTGCTGTGTCTTTCTCTAGTTTGTACTCCCAAGGTGCGTTAGAAGGGAGATACTTGAGTTGTTTCACTTACCACATGCTAGATGTTTAGCAAAAGAAGGCCTTTACTGCCCTTCTTTTGGCATATGGTTGTCCTCAGCCGAACAGTTCTCTCAGCTCCTAGAAGCGATGGGCGGTCCCTTGTGTACATCTTGGATCCCAGTGCAGACCTGTTAGTCCTAAGACACCAGAAATGCTTCCTACACTTAAAGCACCACTTTGACAAACGCTGCCTGGAACCTGTTGCCTGCCTATCTATCTGTGTGACGAACAAAACAGTAACTTAGCTTGGAGCCAGTCCTCCTATATGTTTGGCTTACTCACCGACGATTGCTGAGGGATGAGCACTTAGCAGGGACTGAAAGGCCACGTTTGCCTCACGGGGGGCGGGGATATGACTTGTCCTCACAAGGCAATTGTGCAATGAAGAAAAGATAGGCCACTACACTGTTCATCAGGTAACCTTGAGGCCGCGTGTCGTCATTCCAGTGTGCCAAATAAACTTCCCATCACGGTTCAGTTTCCAAGGCGAGGGCACAGCGTCTTATGCTGCAGTTTCTGACTCCCTACTGGACGTTCAGCTGACCACCTAGACCCTTTCGTGAGTCAACTTTGTGATACACTTTGTGATACGGGGTCGTGATGGTGGTGAAAGGATTAGCAAGTCATGGGTTAGTGAGGCCGGTGTGTACAATGTATCTCCAGAGTACCTGGCTTTCAAGGGAGAGCCTGAAATTTTTCAGGCTACACTGAAAGTCCAGTGGCCGCCTGGGGTAAATTGCATCACGTGCGAGTGCCCTGAAGGCGGGGTCGAATCACTGTATGTTTTGTGTGCTCTGGGTTCGGCAGAAAAGCAGACACGTTTTGCATGAAGGAATGAACAGAACGCTGATAGCTGGCTGTTTCTAAGCTATCCCAACCTAGGTGTTTCTCTGACGAAGCCCTTCGCTGCCCATGATTGCGGCATCTAGCTGCTGCCAGCGGTGCATTGCTCACAACTCCCTGAAGACACAGGAGGCCCTTTTAGTCCGTTTCGGATCCTAGTACAGCCCCGCGACTCAAGAGAGGACCTGATATGCTTCCTAGGGTTCGAGAAACCCAGGGACTAAGGCTGCATGGGGTCTGTCGCATGCCTACCTGGTTCATGAGAAAACCTGAACATTAGCTTAAGGCCAGAGGCCCCGTGTGGTTCTCCCCTTCCCTGAGGACAACTGAAGTAGGAGCACTTACCGAGGAACGGCAACATCCAATCTCCTTCCAGGAAACTCACTTGTCATCACAAAGGCAACTGTGCAACAACACTGTTTCCCAGGGAGAACTGAGCCCGCAGCTCTCTAAATCCCAATGAGGAAAATAAAGTTTCCCTTCAAGCCTTAGTTTCAAAATGGACCGCAGAGCATTCACCCTGTTGTATCCGTCACTCCATGGCACGTCCAAGGTGCGCATAGAACGGAGATACTACATTCGTTTCAACTTGCCGCATCCTAGCATTTTAACAAAAGACGCCCTTCACAGCCCTTCTTTCAGCCTATAGCTGCCCTCAACTGAGCTTCGCTCACAAGGCCCAGAAAGGACGGGCAGTCCGTCGTTTACATCTTGGATCCTAGTGCAGACCCCCGTGTCCTAAGACACCAGAAACGCTTCCTAGATTTAAAGCACCGCTTTGACAAAGGCTGCCGTGAGCTTGCGGCCCGCCTATGTCTGTGATGAGAGACGTAGAACGTTGGCTTGAGGCGAGTCGTCCGGGCTTGTGGGCGTACTCACGAATGATTTTTGAGGGAGGAGGCCGTGGCAGGAATTGAAAGCCAAGTGCTCTTTCGTGGAAGATAACTAGTCCTCCCAAAGACGACTGTGCAGCAAAGAGAAGATGGGCAACAACAGTGTTTACCAGGTAACCCTGAGGCCGCAAACTCTCTACTTTGCAATGAGGAAAATCAACTTCCCAGGAAGACTCAATTCCCAGCAGGACAAAGCAGCATATTACCAAGTCGCATCGGACTCTCTCTTGTACATCCCGTGGACACAGTGGCTCGTGACACTAGTCACCATTGCCATGCTGGGAGTCCTTACTGTGGTGTAAGGATATCAAGGGGAGGGCTTAGTTAGGCCTAGGTGACGGTACTTCTCTAGACTATCTACCAGTTCTGGAAAACCCTGTAGGTTTTGAAGCCGGACTTAAAGTGTAGTTGCCGCTTGAGGTAGACAGACGTCGTGGAGCAGCTCCCAGGAGCAGTGGTAGGCTAATTGTATTTTCTACTGCAGCTCAGGGTTCCTCCAGAGCGCAGACACCCTTTGCATGAAGGAAGGCATGGAACGTTGATAACTGGGTTGCTTTCAAGCTATCGCAATCCAGGTGTCTAAACAACGAAGCCCTTCACTGCCCATCAGTTGGCATCTAGCTGTTCCCGACGGTAGATGGCTCAAGGCTCCCCGAAGACACAGGCAGTCCTTTCTCAGTACGTTTTGGAACCTAGCGCTGACAAGTGAGTCCAAAAGAGAGCTGATATGCTTCCTAGAGTTCAAGAACCACAGGGACTAAGGCTCTATGCAATCGGTTGTTTCGCTAAGTCTGTCATGAGAACACCTGGACGTTAGCTTGAGGCTAGAGGCCCCATGTGGTGGGCCCATTCCCTGAAGACTACTGAAGGATGACCACCTACCAAGGGATGGCAACCTCCAAGTTTCTTGCCTAGAAACTCACGTCATCACCAGGGCAATTGTGTTACGAAGAGAAGCTGTGCAGCAACAGTGTTTCTTGGGGAGAATTGAGCCCGCGGCTCTGTAAATCCCAATGAGGAAAATAAAGTTTCACTCGCAGCCTTACTTTCAAAAGGGACCACACAGAGCATTCACCCTGCTGTGTCTTTCTCTAGTTTGTACTCCCAAGGTGCGTTAGAAGGGAGATACTTGAGTTGTTTCACTTACCACATGTTAGATGTTTAGCAAAAGAAGGCCTTTACTGCCCTTCTTTTGGCATATGGTTGTCCTCAGCCGAACAGTTCTCTCAGCTCCTAGAAGCGATGGGCGGTCCCTTGTGTACATCTTGGATCCCAGTGCAGACCTGTTAGTCCTAAGACACCAGAAATGCTTCCTACACTTAAAGCACCGCTTTGACAAACGCTGCCTGGAACCTGTTGCCTGCCTATCTATCTGTGTGACGAACAAAACAGTAACTTAGCTTGGAGCCAGTCCTCCTATATTTTTGGCTTACTCACCGACGATTGCTGAGGGATGAGCACTTAGCAGGGACTGAAAGGCCACGTTTGCCTCACGGGGGGCGGGGATATGACTTGTCCTCACAAGGCAATTGTGCAATGAAGAAAAGATAGGCCACTACACTGTTCATCAGGTAACCTTGAGGCCGCGTGTCGTCATTCCAGTGTGCCAAATAAACTTCCCATCACGGTTCAGTTTCCAAGGCGAGGGCACAGCGTCTTATGCTGCAGTTTCTGACTCCCTACTGGACGTTCAGCTGATCACCTAGACCCTTTCGTGAGTCAACTTTGTGATACACTTTGTGATACGGGGTCGTGATGGTGGTGAAAGGATTAGCAAGTCATGGGTTAGTGAGGCCGGTGTGTACAATGTATCTCCAGAGTACCTGGCTTTCAAGGGAGAGCCTGAAATTTTTCAGGCTACACTGAAAGTCCAGTGGCCGCCTGGGGTAAATTGCATCACGTGCGAGTGCCCTGAAGGCGGGGTCGAATCACTGTATGTTTTGTGTGCTCTGGGTTCGGCAGAAAAGCAGACACGTTTTGCATGAAGGAATGAACAGAACGCTGATAGCTGGCTGTTTCTAAGCTATCCCAACCTAGGTGTTTCTCTGACGAAGCCCTTCGCTGCCCATGATTGCGGCATCTAGCTGCTGCCAGCGGTGCATTGCTCACAACTCCCTGAAGACACAGGAGGCCCTTTTAGTCCGTTTCGGATCCTAGTACAGCCCCGCGACTCAAGAGAGGACCTGATATGCTTCCTAGGGTTCGAGAAACCCAGGGACTAAGGCTGCATGGGGTCTGTCGCATGCCTACCTGGTTCATGAGAAAACCTGAACATTAGCTTAAGGCCAGAGGCCCCGTGTGGTTCTCCCCTTCCCTGAGGACAACTGAAGTAGGAGCACTTACCGAGGAACGGCAACATCCAATCTCCTTCCAGGAAACTCACTTGTCATCACAAAGGCAACTGTGCAACAACACTGTTTCCCAGGGAGAACTGAGCCCGCAGCTCTCTAAATCCCAATGAGGAAAATAAAGTTTCCCTTCAAGCCTTAGTTTCAAAATGGACCGCAGAGCATTCACCCTGTTGTATCCGTCACTCCATGGCACGTCCAAGGTGCGCATAGAACGGAGATACTACATTCGTTTCAACTTGCCGCATCCTAGCATTTTAACAAAAGACGCCCTTCACAGCCCTTCTTTCAGCCTATAGCTGCCCTCAACTGAGCTTCGCTCACAAGGCCCAGAAAGGACGGGCAGTCCGTCGTTTACATCTTGGATCCTAGTGCAGACCCCCGTGTCCTAAGACACCAGAAACGCTTCCTAGATTTAAAGCACCGCTTTGACAAAGGCTGCCGTGAGCTTGCGGCCCGCCTATGTCTGTGATGAGAGACGTAGAACGTTGGCTTGAGGCGAGTCGTCCGGGCTTGTGGGCGTACTCACGAATGATTTTTGAGGGAGGAGGACGTGGCAGGAATTGAAAGCCAAGTGCTCTTTCGTGGAAGATAACTAGTCCTCCCAAAGACGACTGTGCAGCAAAGAGAAGATGGGCAACAACAGTGTTTACCAGGTAACCCTGAGGCCGCAAACTCTCTACTTTGCAATGAGGAAAATCAACTTCCCAGGAAGACTCAATTCCCAGCAGGACAAAGCAGCATATTACCAAGTCGCATCGGACTCTCTCTTGTACATCCCGTGGACACAGTGGCTCGTGACACTAGTCACCATTGCCATGCTGGGAGTCCTTACTGTGGTGTAAGGATATCAAGGGGAGGGCTTAGTTAGGCCTAGGTGACGGTACTTCTCTAGACTATCTACCAGTTCTGGAAAACCCTGTAGGTTTTGAAGCCGGACTTAAAGTGTAGTTGCCGCTTGAGGTAGACAGACGTCGTGGAGCAGCTCCCAGGAGCAGTGGTAGGCTAATTGTATTTTCTACTGCAGCTCAGGGTTCCTCCAGAGCGCAGACACCCTTTGCATGAAGGAAGGCATGGAACGTTGATAACTGGGTTGCTTTCAAGCTATCGCAATCCAGGTGTCTAAACAACGAAGCCCTTCACTGCCCATCAGTTGGCATCTAGCTGTTCCCGACGGTAGATGGCTCAAGGCTCCCCGAAGACACAGGCAGTCCTTTCTCAGTACGTTTTGGAACCTAGCGCTGACAAGTGAGTCCAAAAGAGAGCTGATATGCTTCCTAGAGTTCAAGAACCACAGGGACTAAGGCTCTATGCAATCGGTTGTTTCGCTAAGTCTGTCATGAGAACACCTGGACGTTAGCTTGAGGCTAGAGGCCCCATGTGGTGGGCCCATTCCCTGAAGACTACTGAAGGATGACCACGTACCAAGGGATGGCAACCTCCAAGTTTCTTGCCTAGAAACTCACGTCATCACCAGGGCAATTGTGTTACGAAGAGAAGCTGTGCAGCAACAGTGTTTCTTGGGGAGAATTGAGCCCGCGGCTCTGTAAATCCCAATGAGGAAAATAAAGTTTCACTCGCAGCCTTACTTTCAAAAGGGACCACACAGAGCATTCACCCTGCTGTGTCTTTCTCTAGTTTGTACTCCCAAGGTGCGTTAGAAGGGAGATACTTGAGTTGTTTCACTTACCACATGCTAGATGTTTAGCAAAAGAAGGCCTTTACTGCCCTTCTTTTGGCATATGGTTGTCCTCAGCCGAACAGTTCTCTCAGCTCCTAGAAGCGATGGGCGGTCCCTTGTGTACATCTTGGATCCCAGTGCAGACCTGTTAGTCCTAAGACACCAGAAATGCTTCCTACACTTAAAGCACCGCTTTGACAAACGCTGCCTGGAACCTGTTGCCTGCCTATCTATCTGTGTGACGAACAAAACAGTAACTTAGCTTGGAGCCAGTCCTCCTATATGTTTGGCTTACTCACCGACGATTGCTGAGGGATGAGCACTTAGCAGGGACTGAAAGGCCACGTTTGCCTCACGGGGGGCGGGGATATGACTTGTCCTCACAAGGCAATTGTGCAATGAAGAAAAGATAGGCCACTACACTGTTCATCAGGTAACCTTGAGGCCGCGTGTCGTCATTCCAGTGTGCCAAATAAACTTCCCATCACGGTTCAGTTTCCAAGGCGAGGGCACAGCGTCTTATGCTGCAGTTTCTGACTCCCTACTGGACGTTCAGCTGACCACCTAGACCCTTTCGTGAGTCAACTTTGTGATACACTTTGTGATACGGGGTCGTGATGGTGGTGAAAGGATTAGCAAGTCATGGGTTAGTGAGGCCGGTGTGTACAATGTATCTCCAGAGTACCTGGCTTTCAAGGGAGAGCCTGAAATTTTTCAGGCTACACTGAAAGTCCAGTGGCCGCCTGGGGTAAATTGCATCACGTGCGAGTGCCCTGAAGGCGGGGTCGAATCACTGTATGTTTTGTGTGCTCTGGGTTCGGCAGAAAAGCAGACACGTTTTGCATGAAGGAATGAACAGAACGCTGATAGCTGGCTGTTTCTAAGCTATCCCAACCTAGGTGTTTCTCCGACGAAGCCCTTCACTGCCCATGACTCGGCATCTAGCTGCTGCCAGCGGTGCATTGCTCACAACTCCCTGAAGACACAGGAGGCTCTTTTAGTCCGATTCGGATCCTATTGCAGACCGGCGACTCAAGAGAGACCTGATACGCTTCCTAGGATTCAAGAAACACAGGGACTAAGGCTGCATGGGGTCTGTTGCATGCCTACCTCGTTCATGAGAAAACCTGAACATTAGCTTAAGGCCAGAGGCCCCGTGTGGTTCTCCCCTTCCCTGAGGACAACCGAAGTAGGAGCACTTACCGAGGAACGGCAACATCCAATCTCCTTCCAGGAAACTCACTTGTCATCACAAAGGCAACTGTGCAACAACACTGTTTCCCAGGGAGAACTGAGCCCGCAACTCTCTAAATCCCAATGAGGAAAATAAAGTTTCCCTTCAAGCCTTAGTTTCAAAATGGACCGCAGAGCATTCACCCTGTTGTTTCCATCTCTCCATGGCACGTCCAGGGTGCGCATAGCACGGAGATACTACAGTCGTTTCAACTTGCCGCATCCTAGCATTTTAACAAAAGACGCCCTTCACAGCCCTTCTTTCGGCCTATAGTTGCCCTCAACTGAGCATTGTTCACAAGGCCCGGAAAGGACGGGCAGTCCGTCGTTTACATCTTGGATCCTAGTGCAGAACCCCGTTTCCTCAGACGCCAGAAACGCTTCCTAGATTTAAAGCACCGCTTTGACAAACGCTGCCGTGAGCCTGCGGCCCGCCTATGTCTGTGACGAGAGAAGTAAGTAGAACGTTGGACTGAGGCGAGTCGTCCAGGGTTGTGGGCGTACTCACGAACAATTATGGAGGGATGAGGACGTGGCAGGAATTGAAAGCCAAGTGCTCCTTCGTGGAAGATAACTAGTCCTCCCAAAGACGACTGTGCAGCAAAGAGAAGATGGGCAACAACAGTGTTTACCAGGTAACCCTGAGGCCGCAAACTCTCTACTTTGCAATGAGGAAAATCAACTTCCCAGGAAGACTCAATTCCCAGCAGGACAAAGCAGCATATTACCAAGTCGCATCGGACTCTCTCTTGTACATCCCGTGGACACAGTGGATCGTGACCCTAGTCACCATTGCCATGCTGGGAGTCCTGACTGTGTTGTAAGGATATCAAGGTGAGGGCTTAGTTAGGCCTAGGTGACGGTACTTCTCTAGACTATCTACCAGTTCTGGAAAACCCTGTAGGTTTTGAAGCCGGACTTAAAGTGTAGTTGCCGCTTGAGGTAGACAGACGTCGTGGAGCAGCTCCCAGGAGCAGTGGTAGGCTAATTGTATTTTCTACTGCAGCTCAGGTTCCTCCAGAGCGCAGACACCCTTTGCATGAAGGAAGGTATGGAACGTTGATAACTGGGTTGCTTTCAAGCTATCGCAATCCAGGTGTCTAAACAACGAAGCCCTTCACTGCCCACCAGTCGGCACCTAGCTGTTCCCGACGGTAGATGGCTCACGGCTCTCCGGAGACACAGGCAGTCCTTTCTCACTATGTTTCGGGACCTAGCGCCGACCCGCGTGTCCAAAAGAGAGCTGATATGCTTCCTAGAGTTCAAGAACCACAGGGACTAAGGCTCTATGCAATCGGTTGTTTCGCTAAGTCTGTCATGAGAACACCTGGACGTTAGCTTGAGGCTAGAGGCCCCATGTGGTGGGCCCATTCCCTGAAGACTACTGAAGGATGACCACCTACCAAGGGATGGCAACCTCCAAGTTTCTTGCCTAGAAACTCACGTCATCACCAGGGCAATTGTGTTACGAAGAGAAGCTGTGCAGCAACAGTGTTTCTTGGGGAGAATTGAGCCCGCGGCTCTGTAAATCCCAATGAGGAAAATAAAGTTTCACTCGCAGTCTTACTTTCAAAAGGGACCACACAGAGCATTCACCCTGCTGTGTCTTTCTCTAGTTTGTACTCCCAAGGTGCGTTAGAAGGGAGATACTTGAGTTGTTTCACTTACCACATGCTAGATGTTTAGCAAAAGAAGGCCTTTACTGCCCTTCTTTTGGCATATGGTTGTCCTCAGCCGAACAGTTCTCTCAGCTCCTAGAAGCGATGGGCGGTCCCTTGTGTACATCTTGGATCCCAGTGCAGACCTGTTAGTCCTAAGACACCAGAAATGCTTCCTACACTTAAAGCACCGCTTTGACAAACGCTGCCTGGAACCTGTTGCCTGCCTATCTATCTGTGTGACGAACAAAACAGTAACTTAGCTTGGAGCCAGTCCTCCTATATGTTTGGCTTACTCACCGACGATTGCTGAGGGATGAGCACTTAGCAGGGACTGAAAGGCCACGTTTGCCTCACGGGGGGCGGGGATATGACTTGTCCTCACAAGGCAATTGTGCAATGAAGAAAAGATAGGCCACTACACTGTTCATCAGGTAACCTTGAGGCCGCGTGTCGTCATTCCAGTGTGCCAAATAAACTTCCCATCACGGTTCAGTTTCCAAGGCGAGGGCACAGCGTCTTATGCTGCAGTTTCTGACTCCCTACTGGACGTTCAGCTGACCACCTAGACCCTTTCGTGAGTCAACTTTGTGATACACTTTGTGATACGGGGTCGTGATGGTGGTGAAAGGATTAGCAAGTCATGGGTTAGTGAGGCCGGTGTGTACAATGTATCTCCAGAGTACCTGGCTTTCAAGGGAGAGCCTGAAATGTTTCAGGCTACACTGAAAGTCCAGTGGCCGCCTGGGGTAAATTGCATCACGTGCGAGTGCCCTGAAGGCGGGGTCGAATCACTGTATGTTTTGTGTGCTCTGGGTTCGGCAGAAAAGCAGACACGTTTTGCATGAAGGAATGAACAGAACGCTGATAGCTGGCTGTTTCTAAGCTATCCCAACCTAGGTGTTTCTCCGACGAAGCCCTTCACTGCCCATGACTCGGCATCTAGCTGCTGCCAGCGGTGCATTGCTCACAACTCCCTGAAGACACAGGAGGCTCTTTTAGTCCGATTCGGATCCTATTGCAGACCGGCGACTCAAGAGAGACCTGATACGCTTCCTAGGATTCAAGAAACACAGGGACTAAGGCTGCATGGGGTCTGTTGCATGCCTACCTCGTTCATGAGAAAACCTGAACATTAGCTTAAGGCCAGAGGCCCCGTGTGGTTCTCCCCTTCCCTGAGGACAACCAAAGTAGGAGCACTTACCGAGGAACGGCAACATCCAATCTCCTTCCAGGAAACTCACTTGTCATCACAAAGGCAACTGTGCAACAACACTGTTTCCCAGGGAGAACTGAGCCCGCAACTCTCTAAATCCCAATGAGGAAAATAAAGTTTCCCTTCAAGCCTTAGTTTCAAAATGGACCGCAGAGCATTCACCCTGTTGTTTCCATCTCTCCATGGCACGTCCAGGGTGCGCATAGCACGGAGATACTACAGTCGTTTCAACTTGCCGCATCCTAGCATTTTAACAAAAGACGCCCTTCACAGCCCTTCTTTCGGCCTATAGTTGCCCTCAACTGAGCATTGTTCACAAGGCCCGGAAAGGACGGGCAGTCCGTCGTTTACATCTTGGATCCTAGTGCAGAACCCCGTGTCCTCAGACGCCAGAAACGCTTCCTAGATTTAAAGCACCGCTTTGACAAACGCTGCCGTGAGCCTGCGGCCCGCCTATGTCTGTGACGAGAGAAGTAAGTAGAACGTTGGACTGAGGCGAGTCGTCCAGGGTTGTGGGCGTACTCACGAACAATTATGGAGGGATGAGGACGTGGCAGGAATTGAAAGCCAAGTGCTCCTTCGTGGAAGATAACTAGTCCTCCCAAAGACGACTGTGCAGCAAAGAGAAGATGGGCAACAACAGTGTTTACCAGGTAACCCTGAGGCCGCAAACTCTCTACTTTGCAATGAGGAAAATCAACTTCCCAGGAAGACTCAATTCCCAGCAGGACAAAGCAGCATATTACCAAGTCGCATCGGACTCTTTCTTGTACATCCCGTGGACACAGTGGATCGTGACCCTAGTCACCATTGCCATGCTGGGAGTCCTGACTGTGTTGTAAGGATATCAAGGTGAGGGCTTAGTTAGGCCTAGGTGACGGTACTTCTCTAGACTATCTACCAGTTCTGGAAAACCCTGTAGGTTTTGAAGCCGGACTTAAAGTGTAGTTGCCGCTTGAGGTAGACAGACGTCGTGGAGCAGCTCCCAGGAGCAGTGGTAGGCTAATTGTATTTTCTACTGCAGCTCAGGTTCCTCCAGAGCGCAGACACCCTTTGCATGAAGGAAGGTATGGAACGTTGATAACTGGGTTGCTTTCAAGCTATCGCAATCCAGGTGTCTAAACAACGAAGCCCTTCACTGCCCACCAGTCGGCACCTAGCTGTTCCCGACGGTAGATGGCTCACGGCTCTCCGAAGACACAGGCAGTCCTTTCTCACTATGTTTCGGGACCTAGCGCCGACCCGCGTGTCCAAAAGAGAGCTGATATGCTTCCTAGAGTTCAAGAACCACAGGGACTAAGGCTCTATGCAATCGGTTGTTTCGCTAAGTCTGTCATGAGAACACCTGGACGTTAGCTTGAGGCTAGAGGCCCCATGTGGTGGGCCCATTCCCTGAAGACTACTGAAGGATGACCACGTACCAAGGGATGGCAACCTCCAAGTTTCTTGCCTAGAAACTCACGTCATCACCAGGGCAATTGTGTTACGAAGAGAAGCTGTGCAGCAACAGTGTTTCTTGGGGAGAATTGAGCCCGCGGCTCTGTAAATCCCAATGAGGAAAATAAAGTTTCACTCGCAGCCTTACTTTCAAAAGGGACCACACAGAGCATTCACCCTGCTGTGTCTTTCTCTAGTTTGTACTCCCAAGGTGCGTTAGAAGGGAGATACTTGAGTTGTTTCACTTACCACATGCTAGATGTTTAGCAAAAGAAGGCCTTTACTGCCCTTCTTTTGGCATATGGTTGTCCTCAGCCGAACAGTTCTCTCAGCTCCTAGAAGCGATGGGCGGTCCCTTGTGTACATCTTGGATCCCAGTGCAGACCTGTTAGTCCTAAGACACCAGAAATGCTTCCTACACTTAAAGCACCGCTTTGACAAACGCTGCCTGGAACCTGTTGCCTGCCTATCTATCTGTGTGACGAACAAAACAGTAACTTAGCTTGGAGCCAGTCCTCCTATATTTTTGGCTTACTCACCGACGATTGCTGAGGGATGAGCACTTAGCAGGGACTGAAAGGCCACGTTTGCCTCACGGGGGGCGGGGATATGACTTGTCCTCACAAGGCAATTGTGCAATGAAGAAAAGATAGGCCACTACACTGTTCATCAGGTAACCTTGAGGCCGCGTGTCGTCATTCCAGTGTGCCAAATAAACTTCCCATCACGGTTCAGTTTCCAAGGCGAGGGCACAGCGTCTTATGCTGCAGTTTCTGACTCCCTACTGGACGTTCAGCTGACCACCTAGACCCTTTCGTGAGTCAACTTTGTGATACACTTTGTGATACGGGGTCGTGATGGTGGTGAAAGGATTAGCAAGTCATGGGTTAGTGAGGCCGGTGTGTACAATGTATCTCCAGAGTACCTGGCTTTCAAGGGAGAGCCTGAAATTTTTCAGGCTACACTGAAAGTCCAGTGGCCGCCTGGGGTAAATTGCATCACGTGCGAGTGCCCTGAAGGCGGGGTCGAATCACTGTATGTTTTGTGTGCTCTGGGTTCGGCAGAAAAGCAGACACGTTTTGCATGAAGGAATGAACAGAACGCTGATAGCTGGCTGTTTCTAAGCTATCCCAACCTAGGTGTTTCTCCGACGAAGCCCTTCACTGCCCATGACTCGGCATCTAGCTGCTGCCAGCGGTGCATTGCTCACAACTCCCTGAAGACACAGGAGGCTCTTTTAGTCCGATTCGGATCCTATTGCAGACCGGCGACTCAAGAGAGACCTGATACGCTTCCTAGGATTCAAGAAACACAGGGACTAAGGCTGCATGGGGTCTGTTGCATGCCTACCTCGTTCATGAGAAAACCTGAACATTAGCTTAAGGCCAGAGGCCCCGTGTGGTTCTCCCCTTCCCTGAGGACAACCAAAGTAGGAGCACTTACCGAGGAACGGCAACATCCAATCTCCTTCCAGGAAACTCACTTGTCATCACAAAGGCAACTGTGCAACAACACTGTTTCCCAGGGAGAACTGAGCCCGCAACTCTCTAAATCCCAATGAGGAAAATAAAGTTTCCCTTCAAGCCTTAGTTTCAAAATGGACCGCAGAGCATTCACCCTGTTGTTTCCATCTCTCCATGGCACGTCCAGGGTGCGCATAGCACGGAGATACTACAGTCGTTTCAACTTGCCGCATCCTAGCATTTTAACAAAAGACGCCCTTCACAGCCCTTCTTTCGGCCTATAGTTGCCCTCAACTGAGCATTGTTCACAAGGCCCGGAAAGGACGGGCAGTCCGTCGTTTACATCTTGGATCCTAGTGCAGAACCCCGTGTCCTCAAACGCCAGAAACGCTTCCTAGATTTAAAGCACCGCTTTGACAAACGCTGCCGTGAGCCTGCGGCCCGCCTATGTCTGTGACGAGAGAACTAAGTAGAACGTTGGACTGAGGCGAGTCGTCCAGGGTTGTGGGCGTACTCACGAACAATTATGGAGGGATGAGGACGTGGCAGGAATTGAAAGCCAAGTGCTCCTTCGTGGAAGATAACTAGTCCTCCCAAAGACGACTGTGCAACAAAGAGAAGATGGGCAACAACAGTGTTTACCAGGTAACCCTGAGGCCGCAAACTCTCTACTTTGCAATGAGGAAAATCAACTTCCCAGAAAGACTCAATTCCCAGCAGGACAAAGCAGCATATTACCAAGTCGCATCGGACTCTCTCTTGTACATCCCGTGGACACAGTGGATCGTGACCCTAGTCACCATTGCCATGCTGGGAGTCCTGACTGTGTTGTAAGGATATCAAGGTGAGGGCTTAGTTAGGCCTAGGTGACGGTACTTCTCTAGACTATCTACTAGTTCTGGAAAACCCTGTAGGTTTTGAAGCCGGACTTAAAGTGTAGTTGCCGCTTGAGGTAGACAGACGTCGTGGAGCAGCTCCCAGGAGCAGTGGTAAGCTAATTGTATTTTCTACTGCAGCTCAGGTTCCTCCAGAGCGCAGACACCCTTTGCATGAAGGAAGGCATGGAACGTTGATAACTGGGTTGCTTTCAAGCTATCGCAATCCAGGTGTCTAAACAACGAAGCGCTTCACTGCCCACCAGTCGGCACCTAGCTGTTCCCGATGGTAGATGGCTCACGGCTCTCCGAAGACACAGGCAGTCCTTTCTCACTATGTTTCGGGACCTAGCGCCGACCCGCGTGTCCAAAAGAGAGCTGATATGCTTCCTAGAGTTCAAGAACCACAGGGACTAAGGCTCTATGCAATCGGTTGTTTCGCTAAGTCTGTCATGAGAACACCTGGACGTTAGCTTGAGGCTAGAGGCCCCATGTGGTGGGCCCATTCCCTGAAGACTACTGAAGGATGACCACCTACCAAGGGATGGCAACCTCCAAGTTTCTTGCCTAGAAACTCACGTCATCACCAGGGCAATTGTGTTACGAAGAGAAGCTGTGCAGCAACAGTGTTTCTTGGGGAGAATTGAGCCCGCGGCTCTGTAAATCCCAATGAGGAAAATAAAGTTTCACTCGCAGCCTTACTTTCAAAAGGGACCACACAGAGCATTCACCCTGCTGTGTCTTTCTCTAGTTTGTACTCCCAAGGTGCGTTAGAAGGGAGATACTTGAGTTGTTTCACTTACCACATGCTAGATGTTTAGCAAAAGAAGGCCTTTACTGCCCTTCTTTTGGCATATGGTTGTCCTCAGCCGAACAGTTCTCTCAGCTCCTAGAAGCGATGGGCGGTCCCTTGTGTACATCTTGGATCCCAGTGCAGACCTGTTAGTCCTAAGACACCAGAAATGCTTCCTACACTTAAAGCACCGCTTTGACAAACGCTGCCTGGAACCTGTTGCCTGCCTATCTATCTGTGTGACGAACAAAACAGTAACTTAGCTTGGAGCCAGTCCTCCTATATTTTTGGCTTACTCACCGACGATTGCTGAGGGATGAGCACTTAGCAGGGACTGAAAGGCCACGTTTGCCTCACGGGGGGCGGGGATATGACTTGTCCTCACAAGGCAATTGTGCAATGAAGAAAAGATAGGCCACTACACTGTTCATCAGGTAACCTTGAGGCCGCGTGTCGTCATTCCAGTGTGCCAAATAAACTTCCCATCACGGTTCAGTTTCCAAGGCGAGGGCACAGCGTCTTATGCTGCAGTTTCTGACTCCCTACTGGACGTTCAGCTGACCACCTAGACCCTTTCGTGAGTCAACTTTGTGATACACTTTGTGATACGGGGTCGTGATGGTGGTGAAAGGATTAGCAAGTCATGGGTTAGTGAGGCCGGTGTGTACAATGTATCTCCAGAGTACCTGGCTTTCAAGGGAGAGCCTGAAATTTTTCAGGCTACACTGAAAGTCCAGTGGCCGCCTGGGGTAAATTGCATCACGTGCGAGTGCCCTGAAGGCGGGGTCGAATCACTGTATGTTTTGTGTGCTCTGGGTTCGGCAGAAAAGCAGACACGTTTTGCATGAAGGAATGAACAGAACGCTGATAGCTGGCTGTTTCTAAGCTATCCCAACCTAGGTGTTTCTCTGACGAAGCCCTTCGCTGCCCATGATTGCGGCATCTAGCTGCTGCCAGCGGTGCATTGCTCACAACTCCCTGAAGACACAGGAGGCCCTTTTAGTCCGTTTCGGATCCTAGTACAGCCCCGCGACTCAAGAGAGGACCTGATATGCTTCCTAGGGTTCGAGAAACCCAGGGACTAAGGCTGCATGGGGTCTGTTGCATGCCTACCTGGTTCATGAGAAAACCTGAACATTAGCTTAAGGCCAGAGGCCCCGTGTGGTTCTCCCCTTCCCTGAGGACAACTGAAGTAGGAGCACTTACCGAGGAACGGCAACATCCAATCTCCTTCCAGGAAACTCACTTGTCATCACAAAGGCAACTGTGCAACAACACTGTTTCCCAGGGAGAACTGAGCCCGCAGCTCTCTAAATCCCAATGAGGAAAATAAAGTTTCCCTTCAAGCCTTAGTTTCAAAATGGACCGCAGAGCATTCACCCTGTTGTATCCGTCACTCCATGGCACGTCCAAGGTGCGCATAGAACGGAGATACTACATTCGTTTCAACTTGCCGCATCCTAGCATTTTAACAAAAGACGCCCTTCACAGCCCTTCTTTCAGCCTATAGTTGCCCTCAACTGAGCTTCGCTCACAAGGCCCAGAAAGGACGGGCAGTCCGTCGTTTACATCTTGGATCCTAGTGCAGACCCCCGTGTCCTAAGACACCAGAAACGCTTCCTAGATTTAAAGCACCGCTTTGACAAAGGCTGCCGTGAGCTTGCGGCCCGCCTATGTCTGTGATGAGAGACGTAGAACGTTGGCTTGAGGCGAGTCGTCCGGGGTTGTGGGCGTACTCACGAATGATTTTTGAGGGAGGAGGACGTGGCAGGAATTGAAAGCCAAGTGCTCTTTTGTGGAAGATAACTAGTCCTCCCAAAGACGACTGTGCAGCAAAGAGAAGATGGGCAACAACAGTGTTTACCAGGTAACCCTGAGGCCGCAAACTCTCTACTTTGCAATGAGGAAAATCAACTTCCCAGGAAGACTCAATTCCCAGCAGGACAAAGCAGCATATTACCAAGTCGCATCGGACTCTCTCTTGTACATCCCGTGGACACAGTGGCTCGTGACACTAGTCACCATTGCCATGCTGGGATTCCTTACTGTGGTGTAAGGATATCAAGGGGAGGGCTTAGTTAGGCCTAGGTGACGGTACTTCTCTAGACTATCTACCAGTTCTGGAAAACCCTGTAGGTTTTGAAGCCGGACTTAAAGTGTAGTTGCCGCTTGAGGTAGACAGACGTCGTGGAGCAGCTCCCAGGAGCAGTGGTAGGCTAATTGTATTTTCTACTGCAGCTCAGGTTCCTCCAGAGCACAGACACCCTTTGCATGAAGGAAGGCATGGAACGTTGATAACTGGGTTGCTTTCAAGCTATCGCAATCCAGGTGTCTAAACAACGAAGCCCTTCACTGCCCATCAGTTGGCATCTAGCTGTTCCCGACGGTAGATGGCTCAAGGCTCCCCGAAGACACAGGCAGTCCTTTCTCAGTACGTTTTGGAACCTAGCGCTGACAAGTGAGTCCAAAAGAGAGCTGATATGCTTCCTAGAGTTCAAGAACCACAGGGACTAAGGCTCTATGCAATCGGTTGTTTCGCTAAGTCTGTCATGAGAACACCTGGACGTTAGCTTGAGGCTAGAGGCCCCATGTGGTGGGCCCATTCCCTGAAGACTACTGAAGGATGACCACCTACCAAGGGATGGCAACCTCCAAGTTTCTTGCCTAGAAACTCACGTCATCACCAGGGCAATTGTGTTACGAAGAGAAGCTGTGCAGCAACAGTGTTTCTTGGGGAGAATTGAGCCCGCGGCTCTGTAAATCCCAATGAGGAAAATAAAGTTTCACTCGCAGCCTTACTTTCAAAAGGGACCACACAGAGCATTCACCCTGCTGTGTCTTTCTCTAGTTTGTACTCCCAAGGTGCGTTAGAAGGGAGATACTTGAGTTGTTTCACTTACCACATGCTAGATGTTTAGCAAAAGAAGGCCTTTACTGCCCTTCTTTTGGCATATGGTTGTCCTCAGCCGAACAGTTCTCTCAGCTCCTAGAAGCGATGGGCGGTCCCTTGTGTACATCTTGGATCCCAGTGCAGACCTGTTAGTCCTAAGACACCAGAAATGCTTCCTACACTTAAAGCACCGCTTTGACAAACGCTGCCTGGAACCTGTTGCCTGCCTATCTATCTGTGTGACGAACAAAACAGTAACTTAGCTTGGAGCCAGTCCTCCTATATGTTTGGCTTACTCACCGACGATTGCTGAGGGATGAGCACTTAGCAGGGACTGAAAGGCCACGTTTGCCTCACGGGGGGCGGGGATATGACTTGTCCTCACAAGGCAATTGTGCAATGAAGAAAAGATAGGCCACTACACTGTTCATCAGGTAACCTTGAGGCCGCGTGTCGTCATTCCAGTGTGCCAAATAAACTTCCCATCACGGTTCAGTTTCCAAGGCGAGGGCACAGCGTCTTATGCTGCAGTTTCTGACTCCCTACTGGACGTTCAGCTGACCACCTAGACCCTTTCGTGAGTCAACTTTGTGATACACTTTGTGATACGGGGTCGTGATGGTGGTGAAAGGATTAGCAAGTCATGGGTTAGTGAGGCCGGTGTGTACAATGTATCTCCAGAGTACCTGGCTTTCAAGGGAGAGCCTGAAATTTTTCAGGCTACACTGAAAGTCCAGTGGCCGCCTGGGGTAAATTGCATCACGTGCGAGTGCCCTGAAGGCGGGGTCGAATCACTGTATGTTTTGTGTGCTCTGGGTTCGGCAGAAAAGCAGACACGTTTTGCATGAAGGAATGAACAGAACGCTGATAGCTGGCTGTTTCTAAGCTATCCCAACCTAGGTGTTTCTCTGACGAAGCCCTTCGCTGCCCATGATTGCGGCATCTAGCTGCTGCCAGCGGTGCATTGCTCACAACTCCCTGAAGACACAGGAGGCCCTTTTAGTCCGTTTCGGATCCTAGTACAGCCCCGCGACTCAAGAGAGGACCTGATATGCTTCCTAGGGTTCGAGAAACCCAGGGACTAAGGCTGCATGGGGTCTGTCGCATGCCTACCTGGTTCATGAGAAAACCTGAACATTAGCTTAAGGCCAGAGGCCCCGTGTGGTTCTCCCCTTCCCTGAGGACAACTGAAGTAGGAGCACTTACCGAGGAACGGCAACATCCAATCTCCTTCCAGGAAACTCACTTGTCATCACAAAGGCAACTGTGCAACAACACTGTTTCCCAGGGAGAACTGAGCCCGCAACTCTCTAAATCCCAATGAGGAAAATAAAGTTTCCCTTCAAGCCTTAGTTTCAAAATGGACCGCAGAGCATTCACCCTGTTGTTTCCATCTCTCCATGGCACGTCCAGGGTGCGCATAGCACGGAGATACTACAGTCGTTTCAACTTGCCGCATCCTAGCATTTTAACAAAAGACGCCCTTCACAGCCCTTCTTTCGGCCTATAGTTGCCCTCAACTGAGCATTGTTCACAAGGCCCGGAAAGGACGGGCAGTCCGTCGTTTACATCTTGGATCCTAGTGCAGAACCCCGTGTCCTCAGACGCCAGAAACGCTTCCTAGATTTAAAGCACCGCTTTGACAAACGCTGCCGTGAGCCTGCGGCCCGCCTATGTCTGTGACGAGAGAACTAAGTAGAACGTTGGACTGAGGCGAGTCGTCCAGGGTTGTGGGCGTACTCACGAACAATTATGGAGGGATGAGGACGTGGCAGGAATTGAAAGCCAAGTGCTCCTTCGTGGAAGATAACTAGTCCTCCCAAAGACGACTGTGCAACAAAGAGAAGATGGGCAACAACAGTGTTTACCAGGTAACCCTGAGGCCGCAAACTCTCTACTTTGCAATGAGGAAAATCAACTTCCCAGAAAGACTCAATTCCCAGCAGGACAAAGCAGCATATTACCAAGTCGCATCGGACTCTCTCTTGTACATCCCGTGGACACAGTGGATCGTGACCCTAGTCACCATTGCCATGCTGGGAGTCCTGACTGTGTTGTAAGGATATCAAGGTGAGGGCTTAGTTAGGCCTAGGTGACGGTACTTCTCTAGACTATCTACTAGTTCTGGAAAACCCTGTAGGTTTTGAAGCCGGACTTAAAGTGTAGTTGCCGCTTGAGGTAGACAGACGTCGTGGAGCAGCTCCCAGGAGCAGTGGTAAGCTAATTGTATTTTCTACTGCAGCTCAGGTTCCTCCAGAGCGCAGACACCCTTTGCATGAAGGAAGGCATGGAACGTTGATAACTGGGTTGCTTTCAAGCTATCGCAATCCAGGTGTCTAAACAACGAAGCGCTTCACTGCCCACCAGTCGGCACCTAGCTGTTCCCGATGGTAGATGGCTCACGGCTCTCCGAAGACACAGGCAGTCCTTTCTCACTATGTTTCGGGACCTAGCGCCGACCCGCGTGTCCAAAAGAGAGCTGATATGCTTCCTAGAGTTCAAGAACCACAGGGACTAAGGCTCTATGCAATCGGTTGTTTCGCTAAGTCTGTCATGAGAACACCTGGACGTTAGCTTGAGGCTAGAGGCCCCATGTGGTGGGCCCATTCCCTGAAGACTACTGAAGGATGACCACCTACCAAGGGATGGCAACCTCCAAGTTTCTTGCCTAGAAACTCACGTCATCACCAGGGCAATTGTGTTACGAAGAGAAGCTGTGCAGCAACAGTGTTTCTTGGGGAGAATTGAGCCCGCGGCTCTGTAAATCCCAATGAGGAAAATAAAGTTTCACTCGCAGCCTTACTTTCAAAAGGGACCACACAGAGCATTCACCCTGCTGTGTCTTTCTCTAGTTTGTACTCCCAAGGTGCGTTAGAAGGGAGATACTTGAGTTGTTTCACTTACCACATGCTAGATGTTTAGCAAAAGAAGGCCTTTACTGCCCTTCTTTTGGCATATGGTTGTCCTCAGCCGAACAGTTCTCTCAGCTCCTAGAAGCGATGGGCGGTCCCTTGTGTACATCTTGGATCCCAGTGCAGACCTGTTAGTCCTAAGACACCAGAAATGCTTCCTACACTTAAAGCACCGCTTTGACAAACGCTGCCTGGAACCTGTTGCCTGCCTATCTATCTGTGTGACGAACAAAACAGTAACTTAGCTTGGAGCCAGTCCTCCTATATTTTTGGCTTACTCACCGACGATTGCTGAGGGATGAGCACTTAGCAGGGACTGAAAGGCCACGTTTGCCTCACGGGGGGCGGGGATATGACTTGTCCTCACAAGGCAATTGTGCAATGAAGAAAAGATAGGCCACTACACTGTTCATCAGGTAACCTTGAGGCCGCGTGTCGTCATTCCAGTGTGCCAAATAAACTTCCCATCACGGTTCAGTTTCCAAGGCGAGGGCACAGCGTCTTATGCTGCAGTTTCTGACTCCCTACTGGACGTTCAGCTGACCACCTAGACCCTTTCGTGAGTCAACTTTGTGATACACTTTGTGATACGGGGTCGTGATGGTGGTGAAAGGATTAGCAAGTCATGGGTTAGTGAGGCCGGTGTGTACAATGTATCTCCAGAGTACCTGGCTTTCAAGGGAGAGCCTGAAATTTTTCAGGCTACACTGAAAGTCCAGTGGCCGCCTGGGGTAAATTGCATCACGTGCGAGTGCCCTGAAGGCGGGGTCGAATCACTGTATGTTTTGTGTGCTCTGGGTTCGGCAGAAAAGCAGACACGTTTTGCATGAAGGAATGAACAGAACGCTGATAGCTGGCTGTTTCTAAGCTATCCCAACCTAGGTGTTTCTCTGACGAAGCCCTTCGCTGCCCATGATTGCGGCATCTAGCTGCTGCCAGCAGTGCATTGCTCACAACTCCCTGAAGACACAGGAGGCCCTTTTAGTCCGTTTCGGATCCTAGTACAGCCCCGCGACTCAAGAGAGGACCTGATATGCTTCCTAGGGTTCGAGAAACCCAGGGACTAAGGCTGCATGGGGTCTGTTGCATGCCTACCTGGTTCATGAGAAAACCTGAACATTAGCTTAAGGCCAGAGGCCCCGTGTGGTTCTCCCCTTCCCTGAGGACAACTGAAGTAGGAGCACTTACCGAGGAACGGCAACATCCAATCTCCTTCCAGGAAACTCACTTGTCATCACAAAGGCAACTGTGCAACAACACTGTTTCCCAGGGAGAACTGAGCCCGCAGCTCTCTAAATCCCAATGAGGAAAATAAAGTTTCCCTTCAAGCCTTAGTTTCAAAATGGACCGCAGAGCATTCACCCTGTTGTATCCGTCACTCCATGGCACGTCCAAGGTGCGCATAGAACGGAGATACTACATTCGTTTCAACTTGCCGCATCCTAGCATTTTAACAAAAGACGCCCTTCACAGCCCTTCTTTCAGCCTATAGTTGCCCTCAAGTGAGCTTCGCTCACAAGGCCCAGAAAGGACGGGCAGTCCGTCGTTTACATCTTGGATCCTAGTGCAGACCCCCGTGTCCTAAGACACCAGAAACGCTTCCTAGATTTAAAGCACCGCTTTGACAAAGGCTGCCGTGAGCTTGCGGCCCGCCTATGTCTGTGATGAGAGACGTAGAACGTTGGCTTGAGGCGAGTCGTCCGGGGTTGTGGGCGTACTCACGAATGATTTTTGAGGGAGGAGGACGTGGCAGGAATTGAAAGCCAAGTGCTCTTTTGTGGAAGATAACTAGTCCTCCCAAAGACGACTGTGCAGCAAAGAGAAGATGGGCAACAACAGTGTTTACCAGGTAACCTTGAGGCCGCAAACTCTCTACTTTGCAATGAGGAAAATCAACTTCCCAGGAAGACTCAATTCCCAGCAGGACAAAGCAGCATATTACCAAGTCGCATCGGACTCTCTCTTGTACATCCCGTGGACACAGTGGCTCGTGACACTAGTCACCATTGCCATGCTGGGATTCCTTACTGTGGTGTAAGGATATCAAGGGGAGGGCTTAGTTAGGCCTAGGTGACGGTACTTCTCTAGACTATCTACCAGTTCTGGAAAACCCTGTAGGTTTTGAAGCCGGACTTAAAGTGTAGTTGCCGCTTGAGGTAGACAGACGTCGTGGAGCAGCTCCCAGGAGCAGTGGTAGGCTAATTGTATTTTCTACTGCAGCTCAGGTTCCTCCAGAGCGCAGACACCCTTTGCATGAAGGAAGGCATGGAACGTTGATAACTGGGTTGCTTTCAAGCTATCGCAATCCAGGTGTCTAAACAACGAAGCCCTTCACTGCCCATCAGTTGGCATCTAGCTGTTCCCGACGGTAGATGGCTCAAGGCTCCCCGAAGACACAGGCAGTCCTTTCTCAGTACGTTTTGGAACCTAGCGCTGACAAGTGAGTCCAAAAGAGAGCTGATATGCTTCCTAGAGTTCAAGAACCACAGGGACTAAGGCTCTATGCAATCGGTTGTTTCGCTAAGTCTGTCATGAGAACACCTGGACGTTAGCTTGAGGCTAGAGGCCCCATGTGGTGGGCCCATTCCCTGAAGACTACTGAAGGATGACCACCTACCAAGGGATGGCAACCTCCAAGTTTCTTGCCTAGAAACTCACGTCATCACCAGGGCAATTGTGTTACGAAGAGAAGCTGTGCAGCAACAGTGTTTCTTGGGGAGAATTGAGCCCGCGGCTCTGTAAATCCCAATGAGGAAAATAAAGTTTCACTCGCAGCCTTACTTTCAAAAGGGACCACACAGAGCATTCACCCTGCTGTGTCTTTCTCTAGTTTGTACTCCCAAGGTGCGTTAGAAGGGAGATACTTGAGTTGTTTCACTTACCACATGCTAGATGTTTAGCAAAAGAAGGCCTTTACTGCCCTTCTTTTGGCATATGGTTGTCCTCAGCCGAACAGTTCTCTCAGCTCCTAGAAGCGATGGGCGGTCCCTTGTGTACATCTTGGATCCCAGTGCAGACCTGTTAGTCCTAAGACACCAGAAATGCTTCCTACACTTAAAGCACCGCTTTGACAAACGCTGCCTGGAACCTGTTGCCTGCCTATCTATCTGTGTGACGAACAAAACAGTAACTTAGCTTGGAGCCAGTCCTCCTATATGTTTGGCTTACTCACCGACGATTGCTGAGGGATGAGCACTTAGCAGGGACTGAAAGGCCACGTTTGCCTCACGGGGGGCGGGGATATGACTTGTCCTCACAAGGCAATTGTGCAATGAAGAAAAGATAGGCCACTACACTGTTCATCAGGTAACCTTGAGGCCGCGTGTCGTCATTCCAGTGTGCCAAATAAACTTCCCATCACGGTTCAGTTTCCAAGGCGAGGGCACAGCGTCTTATGCTGCAGTTTCTGACTCCCTACTGGACGTTCAGCTGACCACCTAGACCCTTTCGTGAGTCAACTTTGTGATACACTTTGTGATACGGGGTCGTGATGGTGGTGAAAGGATTAGCAAGTCATGGGTTAGTGAGGCCGGTGTGTACAATGTATCTCCAGAGTACCTGGCTTTCAAGGGAGAGCCTGAAATTTTTCAGGCTACACTGAAAGTCCAGTGGCCGCCTGGGGTAAATTGCATCACGTGCGAGTGCCCTGAAGGCAGGGTCGAATCACTGTATGTTTTGTGTGCTCTGAGTTCGGCAGAAAAGCAGACACGTTTTGCATGAAGGAATGAACAGAACGCTGATAGCTGGCTGTTTCTAAGCTATCCCAACCTAGGTGTTTCTCCGACGAAGCCCTTCACTGCCCATGACTCGGCATCTAGCTGCTGCCAGCGGTGCATTGCTCACAACTCCCTGAAGACACAGGAGGCTCTTTTAGTCCGATTCGGATCCTATTGCAGACCGGCGACTCAAGAGAGACCTGATACGTTTCCTAGGATTCAAGAAACCCAGGGACTAAGGCTGCATGGGGTCTGTCGCATGCCTACCTGGTTCATGAGAAAACCTGAACATTAGCTTAAGGCCAGAGGCCCCGTGTGGTTCTCCCCTTCCCTGAGGACAACTGAAGTAGGAGCACTTACCGAGGAACGGCAACATCCAATCTCCTTCCAGGAAACTCACTTGTCATCACAAAGGCAACTGTGCAACAACACTGTTTCCCAGGGAGAACTGAGCCCGCAGCTCTCTAAATCCCAATGAGGAAAATAAAGTTTCCCTTCAAGCCTTAGTTTCAAAATGGACCGCAGAGCATTCACCCTGTTGTATCCGTCACTCCATGGCACGTCCAAGGTGCGCATAGAACGGAGATACTACATTCGTTTCAACTTGCCGCATCCTAGCATTTTAACAAAAGACGCCCTTCACAGCCCTTCTTTCAGCCTATAGTTGCCCTCAACTGAGCTTCGCTCACAAGGCCCAGAAAGGACGGGCAGTCCGTCGTTTACATCTTGGATCCTAGTGCAGACCCCCGTGTCCTAAGACACCAGAAACGCTTCCTAGATTTAAAGCACCGCTTTGACAAAGGCTGCCGTGAGCTTGCGGCCCGCCTATGTCTGTGATGAGAGACGTAGAACGTTGGCTTGAGGCGAGTCGTCCGGGCTTGTGGGCGTACTCACGAATGATTTTTGAGGGAGGAGGCCATGGCAGGAATTGAAAGCCAAGTGCTCTTTCGTGGAAGATAACTAGTCCTCCCAAAGACGACTGTGCAGCAAAGAGAAGATGGGCAACAACAGTGTTTACCAGGTAACCCTGAGGCCGCAAACTCTCTACTTTGCAATGAGGAAAATCAACTTCCCAGGAAGACTCAATTCCCAGCAGGACAAAGCAGCATATTACCAAGTCGCATCGGACTCTCTCTTGTACATCCCGTGGACACAGTGGCTCGTGACACTAGTCACCATTGCCATGCTGGGAGTCCTTACTGTGGTGTCAGGATATCAAGGGGAGGGCTTAGTTAGGCCTAGGTGACGGTACTTCTCTAGACTATCTACCAGTTCTGGAAAACCCTGTAGGTTTTGAAGCCGGGCTTAAAGTGTAGTTGCCGCTTGAGGTAGACAGACGTCGTGGAGCAGCTCCCAGGAGCAGTGGTAGGCTAATTGTATTTTCTACTGCAGCTCAGGGTTCCTCCAGAGCGCAGACACCCTTTGCATGAAGGAAGGCATGGAACGTTGATAACTGGGTTGCTTTCAAGCTATCGCAATCCAGGTGTCTAAACAACGAAGCCCTTCACTGCCCATCAGTTGGCATCTAGCTGTTCCCGACGGTAGATGGCTCAAGGCTCCCCGAAGACACAGGCAGTCCTTTCTCAGTACGTTTTGGAACCTAGCGCTGACAAGTGAGTCCAAAAGAGAGCTGATATGCTTCCTAGAGTTCAAGAACCACAGGGACTAAGGCTCTATGCAATCGGTTGTTTCGCTAAGTCTGTCATGAGAACACCTGGACGTTAGCTTGAGGCTAGAGGCCCCATGTGGTGGGCCCATTCCCTGAAGACTACTGAAGGATGACCACCTACCAAGGGATGGCAACCTCCAAGTTTCTTGCCTAGAAACTCACGTCATCACCAGGGCAATTGTGTTACGAAGAGAAGCTGTGCAGCAACAGTGTTTCTTGGGGAGAATTGAGCCCGCGGCTCTGTAAATCCCAATGAGGAAAATAAAGTTTCACTCGCAGCCTTACTTTCAAAAGGGACCACACAGAGCATTCACCCTGCTGTGTCTTTCTCTAGTTTGTACTCCCAAGGTGCGTTAGAAGGGAGATACTTGAGTTGTTTCACTTACCACATGCTAGATGTTTAGCAAAAGAAGGCCTTTACTGCCCTTCTTTTGGCATATGGTTGTCCTCAGCCGAACAGTTCTCTCAGCTCCTAGAAGCGATGGGCGGTCCCTTGTGTACATCTTGGATCCCAGTGCAGACCTGTTAGTCCTAAGACACCAGAAATGCTTCCTACACTTAAAGCACCGCTTTGACAAACGCTGCCTGGAACCTGTTGCCTGCCTATCTATCTGTGTGACGAACAAAACAGTAACTTAGCTTGGAGCCAGTCCTCCTATATGTTTGGCTTACTCACCGACGATTGCTGAGGGATGAGCACTTAGCAGGGACTGAAAGGCCACGTTTGCCTCACGGGGGGCGGGGATATGACTTGTCCTCACAAGGCAATTGTGCAATGAAGAAAAGATAGGCCACTACACTGTTCATCAGGTAACCTTGAGGCCGCGTGTCGTCATTCCAGTGTGCCAAATAAACTTCCCATCACGGTTCAGTTTCCAAGGCGAGGGCACAGCGTCTTATGCTGCAGTTTCTGACTCCCTACTGGACGTTCAGCTGACCACCTAGACCCTTTCGTGAGTCAACTTTGTGATACACTTTGTGATACGGGGTCGTGATGGTGGTGAAAGGATTAGCAAGTCATGGGTTAGTGAGGCCGGTGTGTACAATGTATCTCCAGAGTACCTGGCTTTCAAGGGAGAGCCTGAAATTTTTCAGGCTACACTGAAAGTCCAGTGGCCGCCTGGGGTAAATTGCATCACGTGCGAGTGCCCTGAAGGCGGGGTCGAATCACTGTATGTTTTGTGTGCTCTGGGTTCGGCAGAAAAGCAGACACGTTTTGCATGAAGGAATGAACAGAACGCTGATAGCTGGCTGTTTCTAAGCTATCCCAACCTAGGTGTTTCTCTGACGAAGCCCTTCGCTGCCCATGATTGCGGCATCTAGCTGCTGCCAGCGGTGCATTGCTCACAACTCCCTGAAGACACAGGAGGCCCTTTTAGTCCGTTTCGGATCCTAGTACAGCCCCGCGACTCAAGAGAGGACCTGATATGCTTCCTAGGGTTCGAGAAACCCAGGGACTAAGGCTGCATGGGGTCTGTCGCATGCCTACCTGGTTCATGAGAAAACCTGAACATTAGCTTAAGGCCAGAGGCCCCGTGTGGTTCTCCCCTTCCCTGAGGACAACTGAAGTAGGAGCACTTACCGAGGAACGGCAACATCCAATCTCCTTCCAGGAAACTCACTTGTCATCACAAAGGCAACTGTGCAACAACACTGTTTCCCAGGGAGAACTGAGCCCGCAGCTCTCTAAATCCCAATGAGGAAAATAAAGTTTCCCTTCAAGCCTTAGTTACAAAATGGACCGCAGAGCATTCACCCTGTTGTATCCGTCACTCCATGGCACGTCCAAGGTGCGCATAGAACGGAGATACTACATTCGTTTCAACTTGCCGCATCCTAGCATTTTAACAAAAGACGCCCTTCACAGCCCTTCTTTCAGCCTATAGCTGCCCTCAACTGAGCTTCGCTCACAAGGCCCAGAAAGGACGGGCAGTCCGTCGTTTACATCTTGGATCCTAGTGCAGACCCCCGTGTCCTAAGACACCAGAAACGCTTCCTAGATTTAAAGCACCGCTTTGACAAAGGCTGCCGTGAGCTTGCGGCCCGCCTATGTCTGTGATGAGAGACGTAGAACGTTGGCTTGAGGCGAGTCGTCCGGGCTTGTGGGCGTACTCACGAATGATTTTTGAGGGAGGAGGCCGTGGCAGGAATTGAAAGCCAAGTGCTCTTTCGTGGAAGATAACTAGTCCTCCCAAAGACGACTGTGCAGCAAAGAGAAGATGGGCAACAACAGTGTTTACCAGGTAACCCTGAGGCCGCAAACTCTCTACTTTGCAATGAGGAAAATCAACTTCCCAGGAAGACTCAATTCCCAGCAGGACAAAGCAGCATATTACCAAGTCGCATCGGACTCTCTCTTGTACATCCCGTGGACACAGTGGCTCGTGACACTAGTCACCATTGCCATGCTGGGAGTCCTTACTGTGGTGTAAGGATATCAAGGGGAGGGCTTAGTTAGGCCTAGGTGACGGTACTTCTCTAGACTATCTACCAGTTCTGGAAAACCCTGTAGGTTTTGAAGCCGGACTTAAAGTGTAGTTGCCGCTTGAGGTAGACAGACGTCGTGGAGCAGCTCCCAGGAGCAGTGGTAGGCTAATTGTATTTTCTACTGCAGCTCAGGGTTCCTCCAGAGCGCAGACACCCTTTGCATGAAGGAAGGCATGGAACGTTGATAACTGGGTTGCTTTCAAGCTATCGCAATCCAGGTGTCTAAACAACGAAGCCCTTCACTGCCCATCAGTTGGCATCTAGCTGTTCCCGACGGTAGATGGCTCAAGGCTCCCCGAAGACACAGGCAGTCCTTTCTCAGTACGTTTTGGAACCTAGCGCTGACAAGTGAGTCCAAAAGAGAGCTGATATGCTTCCTAGAGTTCAAGAACCACAGGGACTAAGGCTCTATGCAATCGGTTGTTTCGCTAAGTCTGTCATGAGAACACCTGGACGTTAGCTTGAGGCTAGAGGCCCCATGTGGTGGGCCCATTCCCTGAAGACTACTGAAGGATGACCACCTACCAAGGGATGGCAACCTCCAAGTTTCTTGCCTAGAAACTCACGTCATCACCAGGGCAATTGTGTTACGAAGAGAAGCTGTGCAGCAACAGTGTTTCTTGGGGAGAATTGAGCCCGCGGCTCTGTAAATCCCAATGAGGAAAATAAAGTTTCACTCGCAGCCTTACTTTCAAAAGGGACCACACAGAGCATTCACCCTGCTGTGTCTTTCTCTAGTTTGTACTCCCAAGGTGCGTTAGAAGGGAGATACTTGAGTTGTTTCACTTACCACATGCTAGATGTTTAGCAAAAGAAGGCCTTTACTGCCCTTCTTTTGGCATATGGTTGTCCTCAGCCGAACAGTTCTCTCAGCTCCTAGAAGCGATGGGCGGTCCCTTGTGTACATCTTGGATCCCAGTGCAGACCTGTTAGTCCTAAGACACCAGAAATGCTTCCTACACTTAAAGCACCGCTTTGACAAACGCTGCCTGGAACCTGTTGCCTGCCTATCTATCTGTGTGACGAACAAAACAGTAACTTAGCTTGGAGCCAGTCCTCCTATATGTTTGGCTTACTCACCGACGATTGCTGAGGGATGAGCACTTAGCAGGGACTGAAAGGCCACGTTTGCCTCACGGGGGGCGGGGATATGACTTGTCCTCACAAGGCAATTGTGCAATGAAGAAAAGATAGGCCACTACACTGTTCATCAGGTAACCTTGAGGCCGCGTGTCGTCATTCCAGTGTGCCAAATAAACTTCCCATCACGGTTCAGTTTCCAAGGCGAGGGCACAGCGTCTTATGCTGCAGTTTCTGACTCCCTACTGGACGTTCAGCTGACCACCTAGACCCTTTCGTGAGTCAACTTTGTGATACACTTTGTGATACGGGGTCGTGATGGTGGTGAAAGGATTAGCAATTCATGGGTTAGTGAGGCCGGTGTGTACAATGTATCTCCAGAGTACCTGGCTTTCAAGGGAGAGCCTGAAATTTTTCAGGCTACACTGAAAGTCCAGTGGCCGCCTGGGGTAAATTGCATCACGTGCGAGTGCCCTGAAGGCGGGGTCGAATCACTGTACGTTTTGTGTGCTCTGGGTTCGGCAGAAAAGCAGACACGTTTTGCATGAAGGAATGAACAGAACGCTGATAGCTGGCTGTTTCTAAGCTATCCCAACCTAGGTGTTTCTCCGACGAAGCCCTTCACTGCCCATGACTCGGCATCTAGCTGCTGCCAGCGGTGCATTGCTCACAACTCCCTGAAGACACAGGAGGCTCTTTTAGTCCGATTCGGATCCTATTGCAGACCGGCGACTCAAGAGAGACCTGATACGCTTCCTAGGATTCAAGAAACACAGGGACTAAGGCTGCATGGGGTCTGTTGCATGCCTACCTCGTTCATGAGAAAACCTGAACATTAGCTTAAGGCCAGAGGCCCCGTGTGGTTCTCCCCTTCCCTGAGGACAACCAAAGTAGGAGCACTTACCGAGGAACGGCAACATCCAATCTCCTTCCAGGAAACTCACTTGTCATCACAAAGGCAACTGTGCAACAACACTGTTTCCCAGGGAGAACTGAGCCCGCAACTCTCTAAATCCCAATGAGGAAAATAAAGTTTCCCTTCAAGCCTTAGTTTCAAAATGGACCGCAGAGCATTCACCCTGTTGTTTCCATCTCTCCATGGCACGTCCAGGGTGCGCATAGCACGGAGATACTACAGTCGTTTCAACTTGCCGCATCCTAGCATTTTAACAAAAGACGCCCTTCACAGCCCTTCTTTCGGCCTATAGTTGCCCTCAACTGAGCATTGTTCACAAGGCCCGGAAAGGACGGGCAGTCCGTCGTTTACATCTTGGATCCTAGTGCAGAACCCCGTGTCCTCAGACGCCAGAAACGCTTCCTAGATTTAAAGCACCGCTTTGACAAACGCTGCCGTGAGCCTGCGGCCCGCCTATGTCTGTGACGAGAGAACTAAGTAGAATGTTGGACTGAGGCGAGTCGTCCAGGGTTGTGGGCGTACTCACGAACAATTATGGAGGGATGAGGACGTGGCAGGAATTGAAAGCCAAGTGCTCCTTCGTGGAAGATAACTAGTCCTCCCAAAGACGACTGTGCAACAAAGAGAAGATGGGCAACAACAGTGTTTACCAGGTAACCCTGAGGCCGCAAACTCTCTACTTTGCAATGAGGAAAATCAACTTCCCAGAAAGACTCAATTCCCAGCAGGACAAAGCAGCATATTACCAAGTCGCATCGGACTCTCTCTTGTACATCCCGTGGACACAGTGGATCGTGACCCTAGTCACCATTGCCATGCTGGGAGTCCTGACTGTGTTGTAAGGATATCAAGGTGAGGGCTTAGTTAGGCCTAGGTGACGGTACTTCTCTAGACTATCTACTAGTTCTGGAAAACCCTGTAGGTTTTGAAGCCGGACTTAAAGTGTAGTTGCCGCTTGAGGTAGACAGACGTCGTGGAGCAGCTCCCAGGAGCAGTGGTAAGCTAATTGTATTTTCTACTGCAGCTCAGGTTCCTCCAGAGCGCAGACACCCTTTGCATGAAGGAAGGCATGGAACGTTGATAACTGGGTTGCTTTCAAGCTATCGCAATCCAGGTGTCTAAACAACGAAGCGCTTCACTGCCCACCAGTCGGCACCTAGCTGTTCCCGACGGTAGATGGCTCACGGCTCTCCGAAGACACAGGCAGTCCTTTCTCACTATGTTTCGGGACCTAGCGCCGACCCGCGTGTCCAAAAGAGAGCTGATATGCTTCCTAGAGTTCAAGAACCACAGGGACTAAGGCTCTATGCAATCGGTTGTTTCGCTAAGTCTGTCATGAGAACACCTGGACGTTAGCTTGAGGCTAGAGGCCCCATGTGGTGGGCCCATTCCCTGAAGACTACTGAAGGATGACCACCTACCAAGGGATGGCAACCTCCAAGTTTCTTGCCTAGAAACTCACGTCATCACCAGGGCAATTGTGTTACGAAGAGAAGCTGTGCAGCAACAGTGTTTCTTGGGGAGAATTGAGCCCGCGGCTCTGTAAATCCCAATGAGGAAAATAAAGTTTCACTCGCAGCCTTACTTTCAAAAGGGACCACACAGAGCATTCACCCTGCTGTGTCTTTCTCTAGTTTGTACTCCCAAGGTGCGTTAGAAGGGAGATACTTGAGTTGTTTCACTTACCACATGCTAGATGTTTAGCAAAAGAAGGCCTTTACTGCCCTTCTTTTGGCATATGGTTGTCCTCAGCCGAACAGTTCTCTCAGCTCCTAGAAGCGATGGGCGGTCCCTTGTGTACATCTTGGATCCCAGTGCAGACCTGTTAGTCCTAAGACACCAGAAATGCTTCCTACACTTAAAGCACCGCTTTGACAAATGCTGCCTGGAACCTGTTGCCTGCCTATCTATCTGTGTGACGAACAAAACAGTAACTTAGCTTGGAGCCAGTCCTCCTATATTTTTGGCTTACTCACCGACGATTGCTGAGGGATGAGCACTTAGCAGGGACTGAAAGGCCACGTTTGCCTCACGGGGGGCGGGGATATGACTTGTCCTCACAAGGCAATTGTGCAATGAAGAAAAGATAGGCCACTACACTGTTCATCAGGTAACCTTGAGGCCGCGTGTCGTCATTCCAGTGTGCCAAATAAACTTCCCATCACGGTTCAGTTTCCAAGGCGAGGGCACAGCGTCTTATGCTGCAGTTTCTGACTCCCTACTGGACGTTCAGCTGACCACCTAGACCCTTTCGTGAGTCAACTTTGTGATACACTTTGTGATACGGGGTCGTGATGGTGGTGAAAGGATTAGCAAGTCATGGGTTAGTGAGGCCGGTGTGTACAATGTATCTCCAGAGTACCTGGCTTTCAAGGGAGAGCCTGAAATTTTTCAGGCTACACTGAAAGTCCAGTGGCCGCCTGGGGTAAATTGCATCACGTGCGAGTGCCCTGAAGGCGGGGTCGAATCACTGTATGTTTTGTGTGCTCTGGGTTCGGCAGAAAAGCAGACACGTTTTGCATGAAGGAATGAACAGAACGCTGATAGCTGGCTGTTTCTAAGCTATCCCAACCTAGGTGTTTCTCTGACGAAGCCCTTCGCTGCCCATGATTGCGGCATCTAGCTGCTGCCAGCGGTGCATTGCTCACAATTCCCTGAAGACACAGGAGGCCCTTTTAGTCCGTTTCGGATCCTAGTACAGCCCCGCGACTCAAGAGAGGACCTGATATGCTTCCTAGGGTTCGAGAAACCCAGGGACTAAGGCTGCATGGGGTCTGTCGCATGCCTACCTGGTTCATGAGAAAACCTGAACATTAGCTTAAGGCCAGAGGACCCGTGTGGTTCTCCCCTTCCCTGAGGACAACTGAAGTAGGAGCACTTACCGAGGAACGGCAACATCCAATCTCCTTCCAGGAAACTCACTTGTCATCACAAAGGCAACTGTGCAACAACACTGTTTCCCAGGGAGAACTGAGCCCGCAGCTCTCTAAATCCCAATGAGGAAAATAAAGTTTCCCTTCAAGCCTTAGTTACAAAATGGACCGCAGAGCATTCACCCTGTTGTATCCGTCACTCCATGGCACGTCCAAGGTGCGCATAGAACGGAGATACTACATTCGTTTCAACTTGCCGCATCCTAGCATTTTAACAAAAGACGCCCTTCACAGCCCTTCTTTCAGCCTATAGCTGCCCTCAACTGAGCTTCGCTCACAAGGCCCAGAAAGGACGGGCAGTCCGTCGTTTACATCTTGGATCCTAGTGCAGACCCCCGTGTCCTAAGACACCAGAAACGCTTCCTAGATTTAAAGCACCGCTTTGACAAAGGCTGCCGTGAGCTTGCGGCCCGCCTATGTCTGTGATGAGAGACGTAGAACGTTGGCTTGAGGCGAGTCGTCCGGGCTTGTGGGCGTACTCACGAATGATTTTTGAGGGAGGAGGCCGTGGCAGGAATTGAAAGCCAAGTGCTCTTTCGTGGAAGATAACTAGTCCTCCCAAAGACGACTGTGCAGCAAAGAGAAGATGGGCAACAACAGTGTTTACCAGGTAACCCTGAGGCCGCAAACTCTCTACTTTGCAATGAGGAAAATCAACTTCCCAGGAAGACTCAATTCCCAGCAGGACAAAGCAGCATATTACCAAGTCGCATCGGACTCTCTCTTGTACATCCCGTGGACACAGTGGCTCGTGACACTAGTCACCATTGCCATGCTGGGAGTCCTTACTGTGGTGTCAGGATATCAAGGGGAGGGCTTAGTTAGGCCTAGGTGACGGTACTTCTCTAGACTATCTACCAGTTCTGGAAAACCCTGTAGGTTTTGAAGCCGGACTTAAAGTGTAGTTGCCGCTTGAGGTAGACAGACATCGTGGAGCAGTTCCCAGGAGCAGTGGTAGGCTAATTGTATTTTCTACTGCAGCTCAGGGTTCCTCCAGAGCGCAGACACCCTTTGCATGAAGGAAGGCATGGAACGTTGATAACTGGGTTGCTTTCAAGCTATCGCAATCCAGGTGTCTAAACAACGAAGCCCTTCACTGCCCATCAGTTGGCATCTAGCTGTTCCCGACGGTAGATGGCTCAAGGCTCCCCGAAGACACAGGCAGTCCTTTCTCAGTACGTTTTGGAACCTAGCGCTGACAAGTGAGTCCAAAAGAGAGCTGATATGCTTCCTAGAGTTCAAGAACCACAGGGACTAAGGCTCTATGCAATCGGTTGTTTCGCTAAGTCTGTCATGAGAACACCTGGACGTTAGCTTGAGGCTAGAGGCCCCATGTGGTGGGCCCATTCCCTGAAGACTACTGAAGGATGACCACCTACCAAGGGATGGCAACCTCCAAGTTTCTTGCCTAGAAACTCACGTCATCACCAGGGCAATTGTGTTACGAAGAGAAGCTGTGCAGCAACAGTGTTTCTTGGGGAGAATTGAGCCCGCGGCTCTGTAAATCCCAATGAGGAAAATAAAGTTTCACTCGCAGCCTTACTTTCAAAAGGGACCACACAGAGCATTCACCCTGCTGTGTCTTTCTCTAGTTTGTACTCCCAAGGTGCGTTAGAAGGGAGATACTTGAGTTGTTTCACTTACCACATGCTAGATGTTTAGCAAAAGAAGGCCTTTACTGCCCTTCTTTTGGCATATGGTTGTCCTCAGCCGAACAGTTCTCTCAGCTCCTAGAAGCGATGGGCGGTCCCTTGTGTACATCTTGGATCCCAGTGCAGACCTGTTAGTCCTAAGACACCAGAAATGCTTCCTACACTTAAAGCACCGCTTTGACAAACGCTGCCTGGAACCTGTTGCCTGCCTATCTATCTGTGTGACGAACAAAACAGTAACTTAGCTTGGAGCCAGTCCTCCTATATGTTTGGCTTACTCACCGACGATTGCTGAGGGATGAGCACTTAGCAGGGACTGAAAGGCCACGTTTGCCTCACGGGGGGCGGGGATATGACTTGTCCTCACAAGGCAATTGTGCAATGAAGAAAAGATAGGCCACTACACTGTTCATCAGGTAACCTTGAGGCCGCGTGTCGTCATTCCAGTGTGCCAAATAAACTTCCCATCACGGTTCAGTTTCCAAGGCGAGGGCACAACGTCTTATGCTGCAGTTTCTGACTCCCTACTGGACGTTCAGCTGACCACCTAGACCCTTTCGTGAGTCAACTTTGTGATACACTTTGTGATACGGGGTCGTGATGGTGGTGAAAGGATTAGCAATTCATGGGTTAGTGAGGCCGGTGTGTACAATGTATCTCCAGAGTACCTGGCTTTCAAGGGAGAGCCTGAAATTTTTCAGGCTACACTGAAAGTCCAGTGGCCGCCTGGGGTAAATTGCATCACGTGCGAGTGCCCTGAAGGCGGGGTCGAATCACTGTATGTTTTGTGTGCTCTGGGTTCGGCAGAAAAGCAGACACGTTTTGCATGAAGGAATGAACAGAACGCTGATAGCTGGCTGTTTCTAAGCTATCCCAACCTAGGTGTTTCTCCGACGAAGCCCTTCACTGCCCATGACTCGGCATCTAGCTGCTGCCAGCGGTGCATTGCTCACAACTCCCTGAAGACACAGGAGGCTCTTTTAGTCCGATTCGGATCCTATTGCAGACCGGCGACTCAAGAGAGACCTGATACGCTTCCTAGGATTCAAGAAACACAGGGACTAAGGCTGCATGGGGTCTGTTGCATGCCTACCTCGTTCATGAGAAAACCTGAACATTAGCTTAAGGCCAGAGGCCCCGTGTGGTTCTCCCCTTCCCTGAGGACAACCAAAGTAGGAGCACTTACCGAGGAACGGCAACATCCAATCTCCTTCCAGGAAACTCACTTGTCATCACAAAGGCAACTGTGCAACAACACTGTTTCCCAGGGAGAACTGAGCCCGCAACTCTCTAAATCCCAATGAGGAAAATAAAGTTTCCCTTCAAGCCTTAGTTTCAAAATGGACCGCAGAGCATTCACCCTGTTGTTTCCATCTCTCCATGGCACGTCCAGGGTGCGCATAGCACGGAGATACTACAGTCGTTTCAACTTGCCGCATCCTAGCATTTTAACAAAAGACGCCCTTCACAGCCCTTCTTTCGGCCTATAGTTGCCCTCAACTGAGCATTGTTCACAAGGCCCGGAAAGGACGGGCAGTCCGTCGTTTACATCTTGGATCCTAGTGCAGAACCCCGTGTCCTCAGACGCCAGAAACGCTTCCTAGATTTAAAGCACCGCTTTGACAAACGCTGCCGTGAGCCTGCGGCCCGCCTATGTCTGTGACGAGAGAACTAAGTAGAACGTTGGACTGAGGCGAGTCGTCCAGGGTTGTGGGCGTACTCACGAACAATTATGGAGGGATGAGGACGTGGCAGGAATTGAAAGCCAAGTGCTCCTTCGTGGAAGATAACTAGTCCTCCCAAAGACGACTGTGCAACAAAGAGAAGATGGGCAACAACAGTGTTTACCAGGTAACCCTGAGGCCGCAAACTCTCTACTTTGCAATGAGGAAAATCAACTTCCCAGAAAGACTCAATTCCCAGCAGGACAAAGCAGCATATTACCAAGTCGCATCGGACTCTCTCTTGTACATCCCGTGGACACAGTGGATCGTGACCCTAGTCACCATTGCCATGCTGGGAGTCTTGACTGTGTTGTAAGGATATCAAGGTGAGGGCTTAGTTAGGCCTAGGTGACGGTACTTCTCTAGACTATCTACTAGTTCTGGAAAACCCTGTAGGTTTTGAAGCCGGACTTAAAGTGTAGTTGCCGCTTGAGGTAGACAGACGTCGTGGAGCAGCTCCCAGGAGCAGTGGTAAGCTAATTGTATTTTCTACTGCAGCTCAGGTTCCTCCAGAGCGCAGACACCCTTTGCATGAAGGAAGGCATGGAACGTTGATAACTGGGTTGCTTTCAAGCTATCGCAATCCAGGTGTCTAAACAACGAAGCGCTTCACTGCCCACCAGTCGGCACCTAGCTGTTCCCGACGGTAGATGGCTCACGGCTCTCCGAAGACACAGGCAGTCCTTTCTCACTATGTTTCGGGACCTAGCGCCGACCCGCGTGTCCAAAAGAGAGCTGATATGCTTCCTAGAGTTCAAGAACCACAGGGACTAAGGCTCTATGCAATCGGTTGTTTCGCTAAGTCTGTCATGAGAACACCTGGACGTTAGCTTGAGGCTAGAGGCCCCATGTGGTGGGCCCATTCCCTGAAGACTACTGAAGGATGACCACCTACCAAGGGATGGCAACCTCCAAGTTTCTTGCCTAGAAACTCACGTCATCACCAGGGCAATTGTGTTACGAAGAGAAGCTGTGCAGCAACAGTGTTTCTTGGGGAGAATTGAGCCCGCGGCTCTGTAAATCCCAATGAGGAAAATAAAGTTTCACTCGCAGCCTTACTTTCAAAAGGGACCACACAGAGCATTCACCCTGCTGTGTCTTTCTCTAGTTTGTACTCCCAAGGTGCGTTAGAAGGGAGATACTTGAGTTGTTTCACTTACCACATGCTAGATGTTTAGCAAAAGAAGGCCTTTACTGCCCTTCTTTTGGCATATGGTTGTCCTCAGCCGAACAGTTCTCTCAGCTCCTAGAAGCGATGGGCGGTCCCTTGTGTACATCTTGGATCCCAGTGCAGACCTGTTAGTCCTAAGACACCAGAAATGCTTCCTACACTTAAAGCACCGCTTTGACAAATGCTGCCTGGAACCTGTTGCCTGCCTATCTATCTGTGTGACGAACAAAACAGTAACTTAGCTTGGAGCCAGTCCTCCTATATTTTTGGCTTACTCACCGACGATTGCTGAGGGATGAGCACTTAGCAGGGACTGAAAGGCCACGTTTGCCTCACGGGGGGCGGGGATATGACTTGTCCTCACAAGGCAATTGTGCAATGAAGAAAAGATAGGCCACTACACTGTTCATCAGGTAACCTTGAGGCCGCGTGTCGTCATTCCAGTGTGCCAAATAAACTTCCCATCACGGTTCAGTTTCCAAGGCGAGGGCACAGCGTCTTATGCTGCAGTTTCTGACTCCCTACTGGACGTTCAGCTGACCACCTAGACCCTTTCGTGAGTCAACTTTGTGATACACTTTGTGATACGGGGTCGTGATGGTGGTGAAAGGATTAGCAAGTCATGGGTTAGTGAGGCCGGTGTGTACAATGTATCTCCAGAGTACCTGGCTTTCAAGGGAGAGCCTGAAATTTTTCAGGCTACACTGAAAGTCCAGTGGCCGCCTGGGGTAAATTGCATCACGTGCGAGTGCCCTGAAGGCGGGGTCGAATCACTGTATGTTTTGTGTGCTCTGGGTTCGGCAGAAAAGCAGACACGTTTTGCATGAAGGAATGAACAGAACGCTGATAGCTGGCTGTTTCTAAGCTATCCCAACCTAGGTGTTTCTCTGACGAAGCCCTTCGCTGCCCATGATTGCGGCATCTAGCTGCTGCCAGCGGTGCATTGCTCACAATTCCCTGAAGACACAGGAGGCCCTTTTAGTCCGTTTCGGATCCTAGTACAGCCCCGCGACTCAAGAGAGGACCTGATATGCTTCCTAGGGTTCGAGAAACCCAGGGACTAAGGCTGCATGGGGTCTGTCGCATGCCTACCTGGTTCATGAGAAAACCTGAACATTAGCTTAAGGCCAGAGGCCCCGTGTGGTTCTCCCCTTCCCTGAGGACAACTGAAGTAGGAGCACTTACCGAGGAACGGCAACATCCAATCTCCTTCCAGGAAACTCACTTGTCATCACAAAGGCAACTGTGCAACAACACTGTTTCCCAGGGAGAACTGAGCCCGCAGCTCTCTAAATCCCAATGAGGAAAATAAAGTTTCCCTTCAAGCCTTAGTTTCAAAATGGACCGCAGAGCATTCACCCTGTTGTATCCGTCACTCCATGGCACGTCCAAGGTGCGCATAGAACGGAGATACTACATTCGTTTCAACTTGCCGCATCCTAGCATTTTAACAAAAGACGCCCTTCACAGCCCTTCTTTCAGCCTATAGTTGCCCTCAACTGAGCTTCGCTCACAAGGCCCAGAAAGGACGGGCAGTCCGTCGTTTACATCTTGGATCCTAGTGCAGACCCCCGTGTCCTAAGACACCAGAAACGCTTCCTAGATTTAAAGCACCGCTTTGACAAAGGCTGCCGTGAGCTTGCGGCCCGCCTATGTCTGTGATGAGAGACGTAGAACGTTGGCTTGAGGCGAGTCGTCCGGGGTTGTGGGCGTACTCACGAATGATTTTTGAGGGAGGAGGACGTGGCAGGAATTGAAAGCCAAGTGCTCTTTCGTGGAAGATAACTAGTCCTCCCAAAGACGACTGTGCAGCAAAGAGAAGATGGGCAACAACAGTGTTTACCAGGTAACCCTGAGGCCGCAAACTCTCTACTTTGCAATGAGGAAAATCAACTTCCCAGGAAGACTCAATTCCCAGCAGGACAAAGCAGCATATTACCAAGTCGCATCGGACTCTCTCTTGTACATCCCGTGGACACAGTGGCTCGTGACACTAGTCACCATTGCCATGCTGGGAGTCCTTACTGTGGTGTAAGGATATCAAGGGGAGGGCTTAGTTAGGCCTAGGTGACGGTACTTCTCTAGACTATCTACCAGTTCTGGAAAACCCTGTAGGTTTTGAAGCCGGACTTAAAGTGTAGTTGCCGCTTGAGGTAGACAGACGTCGTGGAGCAGCTCCCAGGAGCAGTGGTAGGCTAATTGTATTTTCTACTGCAGCTCAGGGTTCCTCCAGAGCGCAGACACCCTTTGCATGAAGGAAGGCATGGAACGTTGATAACTGGGTTGCTTTCAAGCTATCGCAATCCAGGTGTCTAAACAACGAAGCCCTTCACTGCCCATCAGTTGGCATCTAGCTGTTCCCGACGGTAGATGGCTCAAGGCTCCCCGAAGACACAGGCAGTCCTTTCTCAGTACGTTTTGGAACCTAGCGCTGACAAGTGAGTCCAAAAGAGAGCTGATATGCTTCCTAGAGTTCAAGAACCACAGGGACTAAGGCTCTATGCAATCGGTTGTTTCGCTAAGTCTGTCATGAGAACACCTGGACGTTAGCTTGAGGCTAGAGGCCCCATGTGGTGGGCCCATTCCCTGAAGACTACTGAAGGATGACCACCTACCAAGGGATGGCAACCTCCAAGTTTCTTGCCTAGAAACTCACGTCATCACCAGGGCAATTGTGTTACGAAGAGAAGCTGTGCAGCAACAGTGTTTCTTGGGGAGAATTGAGCCCGCGGCTCTGTAAATCCCAATGAGGAAAATAAAGTTTCACTCGCAGCCTTACTTTCAAAAGGGACCACACAGAGCATTCACCCTGCTGTGTCTTTCTCTAGTTTGTACTCCCAAGGTGCGTTAGAAGGGAGATACTTGAGTTGTTTCACTTACCACATGCTAGATGTTTAGCAAAAGAAGGCCTTTACTGCCCTTCTTTTGGCATATGGTTGTCCTCAGCCGAACAGTTCTCTCAGCTCCTAGAAGCGATGGGCGGTCCCTTGTGTACATCTTGGATCCCAGTGCAGACCTGTTAGTCCTAAGACACCAGAAATGCTTCCTACACTTAAAGCACCGCTTTGACAAACGCTGCCTGGAACCTGTTGCCTGCCTATCTATCTGTGTGACGAACAAAACAGTAACTTAGCTTGGAGCCAGTCCTCCTATATGTTTGGCTTACTCACCGACGATTGCTGAGGGATGAGCACTTAGCAGGGACTGAAAGGCCACGTTTGCCTCACGGGGGGCGGGGATATGACTTGTCCTCACAAGGCAATTGTGCAATGAAGAAAAGATAGGCCACTACACTGTTCATCAGGTAACCTTGAGGCCGCGTGTCGTCATTCCAGTGTGCCAAATAAACTTCCCATCACGGTTCAGTTTCCAAGGCGAGGGCACAGCGTCTTATGCTGCAGTTTCTGACTCCCTACTGGACGTTCAGCTGACCACCTAGACCCTTTCGTGAGTCAACTTTGTGATACACTTTGTGATACGGGGTCGTGATGGTGGTGAAAGGATTAGCAAGTCATGGGTTAGTGAGGCCGGTGTGTACAATGTATCTCCAGAGTACCTGGCTTTCAAGGGAGAGCCTGAAATTTTTCAGGCTACACTGAAAGTCCAGTGGCCGCCTGGGGTAAATTGCATCACGTGCGAGTGCCCTGAAGGCGGGGTCGAATCACTGTATGTTTTGTGTGCTCTGGGTTCGGCAGAAAAGCAGACACGTTTTGCATGAAGGAATGAACAGAACGCTGATAGCTGGCTGTTTCTAAGCTATCCCAACCTAGGTGTTTCTCTGACGAAGCCCTTCGCTGCCCATGATTGCGGCATCTAGCTGCTGCCAGCGGTGCATTGCTCACAACTCCCTGAAGACACAGGAGGCCCTTTTAGTCCGTTTCGGATCCTAGTACAGCCCCGCGACTCAAGAGAGGACCTGATATGCTTCCTAGGGTTCGAGAAACCCAGGGACTAAGGCTGCATGGGGTCTGTCGCATGCCTACCTGGTTCATGAGAAAACCTGAACATTAGCTTAAGGCCAGAGGCCCCGTGTGGTTCTCCCCTTCCCTGAGGACAACTGAAGTAGGAGCACTTACCGAGGAACGGCAACATCCAATCTCCTTCCAGGAAACTCACTTGTCATCACAAAGGCAACTGTGCAACAACACTGTTTCCCAGGGAGAACTGAGCCCGCAGCTCTCTAAATCCCAATGAGGAAAATAAAGTTTCCCTTCAAGCCTTAGTTTCAAAATGGACCGCAGAGCATTCACCCTGTTGTATCCGTCACTCCATGGCACGTCCAAGGTGCGCATAGAACGGAGATACTACATTCGTTTCAACTTGCCGCATCCTAGCATTTTAACAAAAGACGCCCTTCACAGCCCTTCTTTCAGCCTATAGTTGCCCTCAACTGAGCTTCGCTCACAAGGCCCAGAAAGGACGGGCAGTCCGTCGTTTACATCTTGGATCCTAGTGCAGACCCCCGTGTCCTAAGACACCAGAAACGCTTCCTAGATTTAAAGCACCGCTTTGACAAAGGCTGCCGTGAGCTTGCGGCCCGCCTATGTCTGTGATGAGAGACGTAGAACGTTGGCTTGAGGCGAGTCGTCCGGGCTTGTGGGCGTACTCACGAATGATTTTTGAGGGAGGAGGCCGTGGCAGGAATTGAAAGCCAAGTGCTCTTTCGTGGAAGATAACTAGTCCTCCCAAAGACGACTGTGCAGCAAAGAGAAGATGGGCAACAACAGTGTTTACCAGGTAACCCTGAGGCCGCAAACTCTCTACTTTGCAATGAGGAAAATCAACTTCCCAGGAAGACTCAATTCCCAGCAGGACAAAGCAGCATATTACCAAGTCGCATCGGACTCTCTCTTGTACATCCCGTGGACACAGTGGCTCGTGACACTAGTCACCATTGCCATGCTGGGAGTCCTTACTGTGGTGTAAGGATATCAAGGGGAGGGCTTAGTTAGGCCTAGGTGACGGTACTTCTCTAGACTATCTACCAGTTCTGGAAAACCCTGTAGGTTTTGAAGCCGGACTTAAAGTGTAGTTGCCGCTTGAGGTAGACAGACGTCGTGGAGCAGCTCCCAGGAGCAGTGGTAGGCTAATTGTATTTTCTACTGCAGCTCAGGGTTCCTCCAGAGCGCAGACACCCTTTGCATGAAGGAAGGCATGGAACGTTGATAACTGGGTTGCTTTCAAGCTATCGCAATCCAGGTGTCTAAACAACGAAGCCCTTCACTGCCCATCAGTTGGCATCTAGCTGTTCCCGACGGTAGATGGCTCAAGGCTCCCCGAAGACACAGGCAGTCCTTTCTCAGTACGTTTTGGAACCTAGCGCTGACAAGTGAGTCCAAAAGAGAGCTGATATGCTTCCTAGAGTTCAAGAACCACAGGGACTAAGGCTCTATGCAATCGGTTGTTTCGCTAAGTCTGTCATGAGAACACCTGGACGTTAGCTTGAGGCTAGAGGCCCCATGTGGTGGGCCCATTCCCTGAAGACTACTGAAGGATGACCACCTACCAAGGGATGGCAACCTCCAAGTTTCTTGCCTAGAAACTCACGTCATCACCAGGGCAATTGTGTTACGAAGAGAAGCTGTGCAGCAACAGTGTTTCTTGGGGAGAATTGAGCCCGCGGCTCTGTAAATCCCAATGAGGAAAATAAAGTTTCACTCGCAGCCTTACTTTCAAAAGGGACCACACAGAGCATTCACCCTGCTGTGTCTTTCTCTAGTTTGTACTCCCAAGGTGCGTTAGAAGGGAGATACTTGAGTTGTTTCACTTACCACATGCTAGATGTTTAGCAAAAGAAGGCCTTTACTGCCCTTCTTTTGGCATATGGTTGTCCTCAGCCGAACAGTTCTCTCAGCTCCTAGAAGCGATGGGCGGTCCCTTGTGTACATCTTGGATCCCAGTGCAGACCTGTTAGTCCTAAGACACCAGAAATGCTTCCTACACTTAAAGCACCGCTTTGACAAACGCTGCCTGGAACCTGTTGCCTGCCTATCTATCTGTGTGACGAACAAAACAGTAACTTAGCTTGGAGCCAGTCCTCCTATATTTTTGGCTTACTCACCGACGATTGCTGAGGGATGAGCACTTAGCAGGGACTGAAAGGCCACGTTTGCCTCACGGGGGGCGGGGATATGACTTGTCCTCACAAGGCAATTGTGCAATGAAGAAAAGATAGGCCACTACACTGTTCATCAGGTAACCTTGAGGCCGCGTGTCGTCATTCCAGTGTGCCAAATAAACTTCCCATCACGGTTCAGTTTCCAAGGCGAGGGCACAGCGTCTTATGCTGCAGTTTCTGACTCCCTACTGGACGTTCAGCTGACCACCTAGACCCTTTCGTGAGTCAACTTTGTGATACACTTTGTGATACGGGGTCGTGATGGTGGTGAAAGGATTAGCAAGTCATGGGTTAGTGAGGCCGGTGTGTACAATGTATCTCCAGAGTACCTGGCTTTCAAGGGAGAGCCTGAAATTTTTCAGGCTACACTGAAAGTCCAGTGGCCGCCTGGGGTAAATTGCATCACGTGCGAGTGCCCTGAAGGCGGGGTCGAATCACTGTATGTTTTGTGTGCTCTGGGTTCGGCAGAAAAGCAGACACGTTTTGCATGAAGGAATGAACAGAACGCTGATAGCTGGCTGTTTCTAAGCTATCCCAACCTAGGTGTTTCTCTGACGAAGCCCTTCGCTGCCCATGATTGCGGCATCTAGCTGCTGCCAGCGGTGCATTGCTCACAACTCCCTGAAGACACAGGAGGCCCTTTTAGTCCGTTTCGGATCCTAGTACAGCCCCGCGACTCAAGAGAGGACCTGATATGCTTCCTAGGGTTCGAGAAACCCAGGGACTAAGGCTGCATGGGGTCTGTCGCATGCCTACCTGGTTCATGAGAAAACCTGAACATTAGCTTAAGGCCAGAGGCCCCGTGTGGTTCTCCCCTTCCCTGAGGACAACTGAAGTAGGAGCACTTACCGAGGAACGGCAACATCCAATCTCCTTCCAGGAAACTCACTTGTCATCACAAAGGCAACTGTGCAACAACACTGTTTCCCAGGGAGAACTGAGCCCGCAGCTCTCTAAATCCCAATGAGGAAAATAAAGTTTCCCTTCAAGCCTTAGTTTCAAAATGGACCGCAGAGCATTCACCCTGTTGTATCCGTCACTCCATGGCACGTCCAAGGTGCGCATAGAACGGAGATACTACATTCGTTTCAACTTGCCGCATCCTAGCATTTTAACAAAAGACGCCCTTCACAGCCCTTCTTTCAGCCTATAGCTGCCCTCAACTGAGCTTCGCTCACAAGGCCCAGAAAGGACGGGCAGTCCGTCGTTTACATCTTGGATCCTAGTGCAGACCCCCGTGTCCTAAGACACCAGAAACGCTTCCTAGATTTAAAGCACCGCTTTGACAAAGGCTGCCGTGAGCTTGCGGCCCGCCTATGTCTGTGATGAGAGACGTAGAACGTTGGCTTGAGGCGAGTCGTCCGGGGTTGTGGGCGTACTCACGAATGATTTTTGAGGGAGGAGGCCGTGGCAGGAATTGAAAGCCAAGTGCTCTTTCGTGGAAGATAACTAGTCCTCCCAAAGACGACTGTGCAGCAAAGAGAAGATGGGCAACAACAGTGTTTACCAGGTAACCCTGAGGCCGCAAACTCTCTACTTTGCAATGAGGAAACTCAACTTCCCAGGAAGACTCAATTCCCAGCAGGACAAAGCAGCATATTACCAAGTCGCATCGGACTCTCTCTTGTACATCCCGTGGACACAGTGGCTCGTGACACTAGTCACCATTGCCATGCTGGGAGTCCTTACTGTGGTGTAAGGATATCAAGGGGAGGGCTTAGTTAGGCCTAGGTGACGGTACTTCTCTAGACTATCTACCAGTTCTGGAAAACCCTGTAGGTTTTGAAGCCGGACTTAAAGTGTAGTTGCCGCTTGAGGTAGACAGACGTCGTGGAGCAGTTCCCAGGAGCAGTGGTAGGCTAATTGTATTTTCTACTGCAGCTCAGGGTTCCTCCAGAGCGCAGACACCCTTTGCATGAAGGAAGGCATGGAACGTTGATAACTGGGTTGCTTTCAAGCTATCGCAATCCAGGTGTCTAAACAACGAAGCCCTTCACTGCCCATCAGTTGGCATCTAGCTGTTCCCGACGGTAGATGGCTCAAGGCTCCCCGAAGACACAGGCAGTCCTTTCTCAGTACGTTTTGGAACCTAGCGCTGACAAGTGAGTCCAAAAGAGAGCTGATATGCTTCCTAGAGTTCAAGAACCACAGGGACTAAGGCTCTATGCAATCGGTTGTTTCGCTAAGTCTGTCATGAGAACACCTGGACGTTAGCTTGAGGCTAGAGGCCCCATGTGGTGGGCCCATTCCCTGAAGACTACTGAAGGATGACCACCTACCAAGGGATGGCAACCTCCAAGTTTCTTGCCTAGAAACTCACGTCATCACCAGGGCAATTGTGTTACGAAGAGAAGCTGTGCAGCAACAGTGTTTCTTGGGGAGAATTGAGCCCGCGGCTCTGTAAATCCCAATGAGGAAAATAAAGTTTCACTCGCAGCCTTACTTTCAAAAGGGACCACACAGAGCATTCACCCTGCTGTGTCTTTCTCTAGTTTGTACTCCCAAGGTGCGTTAGAAGGGAGATACTTGAGTTGTTTCACTTACCACATGCTAGATGTTTAGCAAAAGAAGGCCTTTACTGCCCTTCTTTTGGCATATGGTTGTCCTCAGCCGAACAGTTCTCTCAGCTCCTAGAAGCGATGGGCGGTCCCTTGTGTACATCTTGGATCCCAGTGCAGACCTGTTAGTCCTAAGACACCAGAAATGCTTCCTACACTTAAAGCACCGCTTTGACAAACGCTGCCTGGAACCTGTTGCCTGCCTATCTATCTGTGTGACGAACAAAACAGTAACTTAGCTTGGAGCCAGTCCTCCTATATGTTTGGCTTACTCACCGACGATTGCTGAGGGATGAGCACTTAGCAGGGACTGAAAGGCCACGTTTGCCTCACGGGGGGCGGGGATATGACTTGTCCTCACAAGGCAATTGTGCAATGAAGAAAAGATAGGCCACTACACTGTTCATCAGGTAACCTTGAGGCCGCGTGTCGTCATTCCAGTGTGCCAAATAAACTTCCCATCACGGTTCAGTTTCCAAGGTGAGGGCACAGCGTCTTATGCTGCAGTTTCTGACTCCCTACTGGACGTTCAGCTGACCACCTAGACCCTTTCGTGAGTCAACTTTGTGATACACTTTGTGATACGGGGTCGTGATGGTGGTGAAAGGATTAGCAAGTCATGGGTTAGTGAGGCCGGTGTGTACAATGTATCTCCAGAGTACCTGGCTTTCAAGGGAGAGCCTGAAATTTTTCAGGCTACACTGAAAGTCCAGTGGCCGCCTGGGGTAAATTGCATCACGTGCGAGTGCCCTGAAGGCGGGGTCGAATCACTGTATGTTTTGTGTGCTCTGGGTTCGGCAGAAAAGCAGACACGTTTTGCATGAAGGAATGAACAGAACGCTGATAGCTGGCTGTTTCTAAGCTATCCCAACCTAGGTGTTTCTCCGACGAAGCCCTTCACTGCCCATGACTCGGCATCTAGCTGCTGCCAGCGGTGCATTGCTCACAACTCCCTGAAGACACAGGAGGCTCTTTTAGTCCGATTCGGATCCTATTGCAGACCGGCGACTCAAGAGAGACCTGATACGCTTCCTAGGATTCAAGAAACACAGGGACTAAGGCTGCATGGGGTCTGTTGCATGCCTACCTCGTTCATGAGAAAACCTGAACATTAGCTTAAGGCCAGAGGCCCCGTGTGGTTCTCCCCTTCCCTGAGGACAACCAAAGTAGGAGCACTTACCGAGGAACGGCAACATCCAATCTCCTTCCAGGAAACTCACTTGTCATCACAAAGGCAACTGTGCAACAACACTGTTTCCCAGGGAGAACTGAGCCCGCAACTCTCTAAATCCCAATGAGGAAAATAAAGTTTCCCTTCAAGCCTTAGTTTCAAAATGGACCGCAGAGCATTCACCCTGTTGTTTCCATCTCTCCATGGCACGTCCAGGGTGCGCATAGCACGGAGATACTACAGTCGTTTCAACTTGCCGCATCCTAGCATTTTAACAAAAGACGCCCTTCACAGCCCTTCTTTCGGCCTATAGTTGCCCTCAACTGAGCATTGTTCACAAGGCCCGGAAAGGACGGGCAGTCCGTCGTTTACATCTTGGATCCTAGTGCAGAACCCCGTGTCCTCAGACGCCAGAAACGCTTCCTAGATTTAAAGCACCGCTTTGACAAACGCTGCCGTGAGCCTGCGGCCCGCCTATGTCTGTGATGAGAGAAGTAAGTAGAACGTTGGACTGAGGCGAGTCGTCCAGGGTTGTGGGTGTACTCACGAACAATTATGGAGGGATGAGGACGTGGCAGGAATTGAAAGCCAAGTGCTCCTTCGTGGAAGATAACTAGTCCTCCCAAAGATGACTGTGCAACAAAGAGAAGATGGGCAACAACAGTGTTTACCAGGTAACCCTGAGGCCGCAAACTCTCTACTTTGCAATGAGGAAAATCAACTTCCCAGAAAGACTCAATTCCCAGCAGGACAAAGCAGCATATTACCAAGTCGCATCGGACTCTCTCTTGTACATCCCGTGGACACAGTGGATCGTGACCCTAGTCACCATTGCCATGCTGGGAGTCCTGACTGTGTTGTAAGGATATCAAGGTGAGGGCTTAGTTAGGCCTAGGTGACGGTACTTCTCTAGACTATCTACTAGTTCTGGAAAACCCTGTAGGTTTTGAAGCCGGACTTAAAGTGTAGTTGCCGCTTGAGGTAGACAGACGTCGTGGAGCAGCTCCCAGGAGCAGTGGTAAGCTAATTGTATTTTCTACTGCAGCTCAGGTTCCTCCAGAGCGCAGACACCCTTTGCATGAAGGAAGGCATGGAACGTTGATAACTGGGTTGCTTTCAAGCTATCGCAATCCAGGTGTCTAAACAACGAAGCCCTTCACTGCCCACCAGTCGGCACCTAGCTGTTCCCGACGGTAGATGGCTCACGGCTCTCCGAAGACACAGGCAGTCCTTTCTCACTATGTTTCGGGACCTAGCGCCGACCCGCGTGTCCAAAAGAGAGCTGATATGCTTCCTAGAGTTCAAGAACCACAGGGACTAAGGCTCTATGCAATCGGTTGTTTCGCTAAGTCTGTCATGAGAACACCTGGACGTTAGCTTGAGGCTAGAGGCCCCATGTGGTGGGCCCATTCCCTGAAGACTACTGAAGGATGACCACCTACCAAGGGATGGCAACCTCCAAGTTTCTTGCCTAGAAACTCACGTCATCACCAGGGCAATTGTGTTACGAAGAGAAGCTGTGCAGCAACAGTGTTTCTTGGGGAGAATTGAGCCCGCGGCTCTGTAAATCCCAATGAGGAAAATAAAGTTTCACTCGCAGCCTTACTTTCAAAAGGGACCACACAGAGCATTCACCCTGCTGTGTCTTTCTCTAGTTTGTACTCCCAAGGTGCGTTAGAAGGGAGATACTTGAGTTGTTTCAATTACCACATGCTAGATGTTTAGCAAAAGAAGGCCTTTACTGCCCTTCTTTTGGCATATGGTTGTCCTCAGCCGAACAGTTCTCTCAGCTCCTAGAAGCGATGGGCGGTCCCTTGTGTACATCTTGGATCCCAGTGCAGACCTGTTAGTCCTAAGACACCAGAAATGCTTCCTACACTTAAAGCACCGCTTTGACAAACGCTGCCTGGAACCTGTTGCCTGCCTATCTATCTGTGTGACGAACAAAACAGTAACTTAGCTTGGAGCCAGTCCTCCTATATGTTTGGCTTACTCACCGACGATTGCTGAGGGATGAGCACTTAGCAGGGACTGAAAGGCCACGTTTGCCTCACGGGGGGCGGGGATATGACTTGTCCTCACAAGGCAATTGTGCAATGAAGAAAAGATAGGCCACTACACTGTTCATCAGGTAACCTTGAGGCCGCGTGTCGTCATTCCAGTGTGCCAAATAAACTTCCCATCACGGTTCAGTTTCCAAGGCGAGGGCACAGCGTCTTATGCTGCAGTTTCTGACTCCCTACTGGACGTTCAGCTGACCACCTAGACCCTTTCGTGAGTCAACTTTGTGATACACTTTGTGATACGGGGTCATGATGGTGGTGAAAGGATTAGCAAGTCATGGGTTAGTGAGGCCGGTGTGTACAATGTATCTCCAGAGTACCTGGCTTTCAAGGGAGAGCCTGAAATTTTTCAGGCTACACTGAAAGTCCAGTGGCCGCCTGGGGTAAATTGCATCACGTGCGAGTGCCCTGAAGGCGGGGTCGAATCACTGTATGTTTTGTGTGCTCTGGGTTCGGCAGAAAAGCAGACACGTTTTGCATGAAGGAATGAACAGAACGCTGATAGCTGGCTGTTTCTAAGCTATCCCAACCTAGGTGTTTCTCCGACGAAGCCCTTCACTGCCCATGATTCGGCATCTAGCTGCTGCCAGCGGTGCATTGCTCACAACTCCCTGAAGACACAGGAGGCTCTTTTAGTCCGATTCGGATCCTATTGCAGACCGGCGACTCAAGAGAGACCTGATACGCTTCCTAGGATTCAAGAAACACAGGGACTAAGGCTGCATGGCGTCTGTTGCATGCCTACCTCGTTCATGAGAAAACCTGAACATTAGCTTAAGGCCAGAGGCCCCGTGTGGTTCTCCCCTTCCCTGAGGACAACCAAAGTAGGAGCACTTACCGAGGAACGGCAACATCCAATCTCCTTCCAGGAAACTCACTTGTCATCACAAAGGCAACTGTGCAACAACACTGTTTCCCAGGGAGAACTGAGCCCGCAACTCTCTAAATCCCAATGAGGAAAATAAAGTTTCCCTTCAAGCCTTAGTTTCAAAATGGACCGCAGAGCATTCACCCTGTTGTTTCCATCTCTCCATGGCACGTCCAGGGTGCGCATAGCACGGAGATACTACAGTCGTTTCAACTTGCCGCATCCTAGCATTTTAACAAAAGACGCCCTTCACAGCCCTTCTTTCGGCCTATAGTTGCCCTCAACTGAGCATTGTTCACAAGGCCCGGAAAGGACGGGCAGTCCGTCGTTTACATCTTGGATCCTAGTGCAGAACCCCGTGTCCTCAGACGCCAGAAACGCTTCCTAGATTTAAAGCACCGCTTTGACAAACGCTGCCGTGAGCCTGCGGCCCGCCTATGTCTGTGATGAGAGAACTAAGTAGAACGTTGGACTGAGGCGAGTCGTCCAGGGTTGTGGGCGTACTCACGAACAATTATGGAGGGATGAGGACGTGGCAGGAATTGAAAGCCAAGTGCTCCTTCGTGGAAGATAACTAGTCCTCCCAAAGACGACTGTGCAACAAAGAGAAGATGGGCAACAACAGTGTTTACCAGGTAACCCTGAGGCCGCAAACTCTCTACTTTGCAATGAGGAAAATCAACTTCCCAGAAAGACTCAATTCCCAGCAGGACAAAGCAGCATATTACCAAGTCGCATCGGACTCTCTCTTGTACATCCCGTGGACACAGTGGATCGTGACCCTAGTCACCATTGCCATGTTGGGAGTCCTGACTGTGTTGTAAGGATATCAAGGTGAGGGCTTAGTTAGGCCTAGGTGACGGTACTTCTCTAGACTATCTACTAGTTCTGGAAAACCCTGTAGGTTTTGAAGCCGGACTTAAAGTGTAGTTGCCGCTTGAGGTAGACAGACGTCGTGGAGCAGCTCCCAGGAGCAGTGGTAAGCTAATTGTATTTTCTACTGCAGCTCAGGTTCCTCCAGAGCGCAGACACCCTTTGCATGAAGGAAGGCATGGAACGTTGATAACTGGGTTGCTTTCAAGCTATCGCAATCCAGGTGTCTAAACAACGAAGCCCTTCACTGCCCACCAGTCGGCACCTAGCTGTTCCCGACGGTAGATGGCTCACGGCTCTCCGAAGACACAGGCAGTCCTTTCTCACTATGTTTCAGGACCTAGTGCCGACCCGCGTGTCCAAAAGAGAGCTGATATGCTTCCTAGAGTTCAAGAACCACAGGGACTAAGGCTCTATGCAATCGGTTGTTTCGCTAAGTCTGTCATGAGAACACCTGGACGTTAGCTTGAGGCTAGAGGCCCCATGTGGTGGGCCCATTCCCTGAAGACTACTGAAGGATGACCACGTACCAAGGGATGGCAACCTCCAAGTTTCTTGCCTAGAAACTCACGTCATCACCAGGGCAATTGTGTTACGAAGAGAAGCTGTGCAGCAACAGTGTTTCTTGGGGAGAATTGAGCCCGCGGCTCTGTAAATCCCAATGAGGAAAATAAAGTTTCACTCGCAGCCTTACTTTCAAAAGGGACCACACAGAGCATTCACCCTGCTGTGTCTTTCTCTAGTTTGTACTCCCAAGGTGCGTTAGAAGGGAGATACTTGAGTTGTTTCACTTACCACATGCTAGATGTTTAGCAAAAGAAGGCCTTTACTGCCCTTCTTTTGGCATATGGTTGTCCTCAGCCGAACAGTTCTCTCAGCTCCTAGAAGCGATGGGCGGTCCCTTGTGTACATCTTGGATCCCAGTGCAGACCTGTTAGTCCTAAGACACCAGAAATGCTTCCTACACTTAAAGCACCGCTTTGACAAACGCTGCCTGGAACCTGTTGCCTGCCTATCTATCTGTGTGACGAACAAAACAGTAACTTAGCTTGGAGCCAGTCCTCCTATATGTTTGGCTTACTCACCGACGATTGCTGAGGGATGAGCACTTAGCAGGGACTGAAAGGCCACGTTTGCCTCACGGGGGGCGGGGATATGACTTGTCCTCACAAGGCAATTGTGCAATGAAGAAAAGATAGGCCACTACACTGTTCATCAGGTAACCTTGAGGCCGCGTGTCGTCATTCCAGTGTGCCAAATAAACTTCCCATCACGGTTCAGTTTCCAAGGCGAGGGCACAGCGTCTTATGCTGCAGTTTCTGACTCCCTACTGGACGTTCAGCTGACCACCTAGACCCTTTCGTGAGTCAACTTTGTGATACACTTTGTGATACGGGGTCGTGATGGTGATGAAAGGATTAGCAAGTCATGGGTTAGTGAGGCCGGTGTGTACAATGTATCTCCAGAGTACCTGGCTTTCAAGGGAGAGCCTGAAATTTTTCAGGCTACACTGAAAGTCCAGTGGCCGCCTGGGGTAAATTGCATCACGTGCGAGTGCCCTGAAGGCGGGGTCGAATCACTGTATGTTTTGTGTGCTCTGGGTTCGGCAGAAAAGCAGACACGTTTTGCATGAAGGAATGAACAGAACGCTGATAGCTGGCTGTTTCTAAGCTATCCCAACCTAGGTGTTTCTCTGACGAAGCCCTTCGCTGCCCATGATTGCGGCATCTAGCTGCTGCCAGCGGTGCATTGCTCACAACTCCCTGAAGACACAGGAGGCCCTTTTAGTCCGTTTCGGATCCTAGTACAGCCCCGCGACTCAAGAGAGGACCTGATATGCTTCCTAGGGTTCGAGAAACCCAGGGACTAAGGCTGCATGGGGTCTGTCGCATGCCTACCTGGTTCATGAGAAAACCTGAACATTAGCTTAAGGCCAGAGGCCCCGTGTGGTTCTCCCCTTCCCTGAGGACAACTGAAGTAGGAGCACTTACCGAGGAACGGCAACATCCAATCTCCTTCCAGGAAACTCACTTGTCATCACAAAGGCAACTGTGCAACAACACTGTTTCCCAGGGAGAACTGAGCCCACAGCTCTCTAAATCCCAATGAGGAAAATAAAGTTTCCCTTCAAGCCTTAGTTTCAAAATGGACCGCAGAGCATTCACCCTGTTGTATCCGTCACTCCATGGCACGTCCAAGGTGCGCATAGAACGGAGATACTACATTCGTTTCAACTTGCCGCATCCTAGCATTTTAACAAAAGACGCCCTTCACAGCCCTTCTTTCAGCCTATAGCTGCCCTCAACTGAGCTTCGCTCACAAGGCCCAGAAAGGACGGGCAGTCCGTCGTTTACATCTTGGATCCTAGTGCAGACCCCCGTGTCCTAAGACACCAGAAACGCTTCCTAGATTTAAAGCACCGCTTTGACAAAGGCTGCCGTGAGCTTGCGGCCCGCCTATGTCTGTGATGAGAGACGTAGAACGTTGGCTTGAGGCGAGTCGTCCGGGGTTGTGGGCGTACTCACGAATGATTTTTGAGGGAGGAGGCCGTGGCAGGAATTGAAAGCCAAGTGCTCTTTCGTGGAAGATAACTAGTCCTCCCAAAGACGACTGTGCAGCAAAGAGAAGATGGGCAACAACAGTGTTTACCAGGTAACCCTGAGGCCGCAAACTCTCTACTTTGCAATGAGGAAACTCAACTTCCCAGGAAGACTCAATTCCCAGCAGGACAAAGCAGCATATTACCAAGTCGCATCGGACTCTCTCTTGTACATCCCGTGGACACAGTGGCTCGTGACACTAGTCACCATTGCCATGCTGGGAGTCCTTACTGTGGTGTAAGGATATCAAGGGGAGGGCTTAGTTAGGCCTAGGTGACGGTACTTCTCTAGACTATCTACCAGTTCTGGAAAACCCTGTAGGTTTTGAAGCCGGACTTAAAGTGTAGTTGCCGCTTGAGGTAGACAGACGTCGTGGAGCAGTTCCCAGGAGCAGTGGTAGGCTAATTGTATTTTCTACTGCAGCTCAGGGTTCCTCCAGAGCGCAGACACCCTTTGCATGAAGGAAGGCATGGAACGTTGATAACTGGGTTGCTTTCAAGCTATCGCAATCCAGGTGTCTAAACAACGAAGCCCTTCACTGCCCATCAGTTGGCATCTAGCTGTTCCCGACGGTAGATGGCTCAAGGCTCCCCGAAGACACAGGCAGTCCTTTCTCAGTACGTTTTGGAACCTAGCGCTGACAAGTGAGTCCAAAAGAGAGCTGATATGCTTCCTAGAGTTCAAGAACCACAGGGACTAAGGCTCTATGCAATCGGTTGTTTCGCTAAGTCTGTCATGAGAACACCTGGACGTTAGCTTGAGGCTAGAGGCCCCATGTGGTGGGCCCATTCCCTGAAGACTACTGAAGGATGACCACCTACCAAGGGATGGCAACCTCCAAGTTTCTTGCCTAGAAATTCACGTCATCACCAGGGCAATTGTGTTACGAAGAGAAGCTGTGCAGCAACAGTGTTTCTTGGGGAGAATTGAGCCCGCGGCTCTGTAAATCCCAATGAGGAAAATAAAGTTTCACTCGCAGCCTTACTTTCAAAAGGGACCACACAGAGCATTCACCCTGCTGTGTCTTTCTCTAGTTTGTACTCCCAAGGTGCGTTAGAAGGGAGATACTTGAGTTGTTTCACTTACCACATGCTAGATGTTTAGCAAAAGAAGGCCTTTACTGCCCTTCTTTTGGCATATGGTTGTCCTCAGCCGAACAGTTCTCTCAGCTCCTAGAAACGATGGGCGGTCCCTTGTGTACATCTTGGATCCCAGTGCAGACCTGTTAGTCCTAAGACACCAGAAATGCTTCCTACACTTAAAGCACCGCTTTGACAAACGCTGCCTGGAACCTGTTGCCTGCCTATCTATCTGTGTGACGAACAAAACAGTAACTTAGCTTGGAGCCAGTCCTCCTATATGTTTGGCTTACTCACCGACGATTGCTGAGGGATGAGCACTTAGCAGGGACTGAAAGGCCACGTTTGCCTCACGGGGGGCGGGGATATGACTTGTCCTCACAAGGCAATTGTGCAATGAAGAAAAGATAGGCCACTACACTGTTCATCAGGTAACCTTGAGGCCACGTGTCGTCATTCCAGTGTGCCAAATAAACTTCCCATCACGGTTCAGTTTCCAAGGTGAGGGCACAGCATCTTATGCTGCAGTTTCTGACTCCCTACTGGACGTTCAGCTGACCACCTAGACCCTTTCGTGAGTCAACTTTGTGATACACTTTGTGATACGGGGTCGTGATGGTGGTGAAAGGATTAGCAAGTCATGGGTTAGTGAGGCCGGTGTGTACAATGTATCTCCAGAGTACCTGGCTTTCAAGGGAGAGCCTGAAATTTTTCAGGCTACACTGAAAGTCCAGTGGCCGCCTGGGGTAAATTGCATCACGTGCGAGTGCCCTGAAGGCGGGGTCGAATCACTGTATGTTTTGTGTGCTCTGGGTTCGGCAGAAAAGCAGACACGTTTTGCATGAAGGAATGAACAGAACGCTGATAGCTGGCTGTTTCTAAGCTATCCCAACCTAGGTGTTTCTCCGACGAAGCCCTTCACTGCCCATGACTCGGCATCTAGCTGCTGCCAGCGGTGCATTGCTCACAACTCCCTGAAGACACAGGAGGCTCTTTTAGTCCGATTCGGATCCTATTGCAGACCGGCGACTCAAGAGAGACCTGATACGCTTCCTAGGATTCAAGAAACACAGGGACTAAGGCTGCATGGGGTCTGTTGCATGCCTACCTCGTTCATGAGAAAACCTGAACATTAGCTTAAGGCCAGAGGCCCCGTGTGGTTCTCCCCTTCCCTGAGGACAACCAAAGTAGGAGCACTTACCGAGGAACGGCAACATCCAATCTCCTTCCAGGAAACTCACTTGTCATCACAAAGGCAACTGTGCAACAACACTGTTTCCCAGGGAGAACTGAGCCCGCAACTCTCTAAATCCCAATGAGGAAAATAAAGTTTCCCTTCAAGCCTTAGTTTCAAAATGGACCGCAGAGCATTCACCCTGTTGTTTCCATCTCTCCATGGCACGTCCAGGGTGCGCATAGCACGGAGATACTACAGTCGTTTCAACTTGCCGCATCCTAGCATTTTAACAAAAGACGCCCTTCACAGCCCTTCTTTCGGCCTATAGTTGCCCTCAACTGAGCATTGTTCACAAGGCCCGGAAAGGACGGGCAGTCCGTCGTTTACATCTTGGATCCTAGTGCAGAACCCCGTGTCCTCAGACGCCAGAAACGCTTCCTAGATTTAAAGCACCGCTTTGACAAACGCTGCCGTGAGCCTGCGGCCCGCCTATGTCTGTGATGAGAGAACTAAGTAGAACGTTGGACTGAGGCGAGTCGTCCAGGGTTGTGGGCGTACTCACGAACAATTATGGAGGGATGAGGACGTGGCAGGAATTGAAAGCCAAGTGCTCCTTCGTGGAAGATAACTAGTCCTCCCAAAGATGACTGTGCAACAAAGAGAAGATGGGCAACAACAGTGTTTACCAGGTAACCCTGAGGCCGCAAACTCTCTACTTTGCAATGAGGAAAATCAACTTCCCAGAAAGACTCAATTCCCAGCAGGACAAAGCAGCATATTACCAAGTCGCATCGGACTCTCTCTTGTACATCCCGTGGACACAGTGGATCGTGACCCTAGTCACCATTGCCATGCTGGGAGTCCTGACTGTGTTGTAAGGATATCAAGGTGAGGGCTTAGTTAGGCCTAGGTGACGGTACTTCTCTAGACTATCTACTAGTTCTGGAAAACCCTGTAGGTTTTGAAGCCGGACTTAAAGTGTAGTTGCCGCTTGAGGTAGACAGACGTCGTGGAGCAGCTCCCAGGAGCAGTGGTAAGCTAATTGTATTTTCTACTGCAGCTCAGGTTCCTCCAGAGCGCAGACACCCTTTGCATGAAGGAAGGCATGGAACGTTGATAACTGGGTTGCTTTCAAGCTATCGCAATCCAGGTGTCTAAACAACGAAGCCCTTCACTGCCCACCAGTCGGCACCTAGCTGTTCCCGACGGTAGATGGCTCACAGCTCTCCGAAGACACAGGCAGTCCTTTCTCACTATGTTTCGGGACCTAGCGCCGACCCGCGTGTCCAAAAGAGAGCTGATATGCTTCCTAGAGTTCAAGAACCACAGGGACTAAGGCTCTATGCAATCGGTTGTTTCGCTAAGTCTGTCATGAGAACACCTGGACGTTAGCTTGAGGCTAGAGGCCCCATGTGGTGGGCCCATTCCCTGAAGACTACTGAAGGATGACCACCTACCAAGGGATGGCAACCTCCAAGTTTCTTGCCTAGAAACTCACGTCATCACCAGGGCAATTGTGTTACGAAGAGAAGCTGTGCAGCAACAGTGTTTCTTGGGGAGAATTGAGCCCGCGGCTCTGTAAATCCCAATGAGGAAAATAAAGTTTCACTCGCAGCCTTACTTTCAAAAGGGACCACACAGAGCATTCACCCTGCTGTGTCTTTCTCTAGTTTGTACTCCCAAGGTGCGTTAGAAGGGAGATACTTGAGTTGTTTCACTTACCACATGCTAGATGTTTAGCAAAAGAAGGCCTTTACTGCCCTTCTTTTGGCATATGGTTGTCCTCAGCCGAACAGTTCTCTCAGCTCCTAGAAGCGATGGGCGGTCCCTTGTGTACATCTTGGATCCCAGTGCAGACCTGTTAGTCCTAAGACACCAGAAATGCTTCCTACACTTAAAGCACCGCTTTGACAAACGCTGCCTGGAACCTGTTGCCTGCCTATCTATCTGTGTGACGAACAAAACAGTAACTTAGCTTGGAGCCAGTCCTCCTATATGTTTGGCTTACTCACCGACGATTGCTGAGGGATGAGCACTTAGCAGGGACTGAAAGGCCACGTTTGCCTCACGGGGGGCGGGGATATGACTTGTCCTCACAAGGCAATTGTGCAATGAAGAAAAGATAGGCCACTACACTGTTCATCAGGTAACCTTGAGGCCGCGTGTCGTCATTCCAGTGTGCCAAATAAACTTCCCATCACGGTTCAGTTTCCAAGGCGAGGGCACAGCGTCTTATGCTGCAGTTTCTGACTCCCTACTGGACGTTCAGCTGACCACCTAGACCCTTTCGTGAGTCAACTTTGTGATACACTTTGTGATACGGGGTCGTGATGGTGGTGAAAGGATTAGCAAGTCATGGGTTAGTGAGGCCGGTGTGTACAATGTATCTCCAGAGTACCTGGCTTTCAAGGGAGAGCCTGAAATTTTTCAGGCTACACTGAAAGTCCAGTGGCCGCCTGGGGTAAATTGCATCACGTGCGAGTGCCCTGAAGGCGGGGTCGAATCACTGTATGTTTTGTGTGCTCTGGGTTCGGCAGAAAAGCAGACACGTTTTGCATGAAGGAATGAACAGAACGCTGATAGCTGGCTGTTTCTAAGCTATCCCAACCTAGGTGTTTCTCCGACGAAGCCCTTCACTGCCCATGACTCGGCATCTAGCTGCTGCCAGCGGTGCATTGCTCACAACTCCCTGAAGACACAGGAGGCTCTTTTAGTCCGATTCGGATCCTATTGCAGACCGGCGACTCAAGAGAGACCTGATACGCTTCCTAGGATTCAAGAAACACAGGGACTAAGGCTGCATGGGGTCTGTTGCATGCCTACCTCGTTCATGAGAAAACCTGAACATTAGCTTAAGGCCAGAGGCCCCGTGTGGTTCTCCCCTTCCCTGAGGACAACCAAAGTAGGAGCACTTACCGAGGAACGGCAACATCCAATCTCCTTCCAGGAAACTCACTTGTCATCACAAAGGCAACTGTGCAACAACACTGTTTCCCAGGGAGAACTGAGCCCGCAACTCTCTAAATCCCAATGAGGAAAATAAAGTTTCCCTTCAAGCCTTAGTTTCAAAATGGACCGCAGAGCATTCACCCTGTTGTTTCCATCTCTCCATGGCACGTCCAGGGTGCGCATAGCACGGAGATACTACAGTCGTTTCAACTTGCCGCATCCTAGCATTTTAACAAAAGACGCCCTTCACAGCCCTTCTTTCGGCCTATAGTTGCCCTCAACTGAGCATTGTTCACAAGGCCCGGAAAGGACGGGCAGTCCGTCGTTTACATCTTGGATCCTAGTGCAGAACCCCGTGTCCTCAGACGCCAGAAACGCTTCCTAGATTTAAAGCACCGCTTTGACAAACGCTGCCGTGAGCCTGCGGCCCGCCTATGTCTGTGATGAGAGAACTAAGTAGAACGTTGGACTGAGGCGAGTCGTCCAGGGTTGTGGGCGTACTCACGAACAATTATGGAGGGATGAGGACGTGGCAGGAATTGAAAGCCAAGTGCTCCTTCGTGGAAGATAACTAGTCCTCCCAAAGATGACTGTGCAACAAAGAGAAGATGGGCAACAACAGTGTTTACCAGGTAACCCTGAGGCCGCAAACTCTCTACTTTGCAATGAGGAAAATCAACTTCCCAGAAAGACTCAATTCCCAGCAGGACAAAGCAGCATATTACCAAGTCGCATCGGACTCTCTCTTGTACATCCCGTGGACACAGTGGATCGTGACCCTAGTCACCATTGCCATGCTGGGAGTCCTGACTGTGTTGTAAGGATATCAAGGTGAGGGCTTAGTTAGGCCTAGGTGACGGTACTTCTCTAGACTATCTACTAGTTCTGGAAAACCCTGTAGGTTTTGAAGCCGGACTTAAAGTGTAGTTGCCGCTTGAGGTAGACAGACGTCGTGGAGCAGCTCCCAGGAGCAGTGGTAAGCTAATTGTATTTTCTACTGCAGCTCAGGTTCCTCCAGAGCGCAGACACCCTTTGCATGAAGGAAGGCATGGAACGTTGATAACTGGGTTGCTTTCAAGCTATCGCAATCCAGGTGTCTAAACAACGAAGCCCTTCACTGCCCACCAGTCGGCACCTAGCTGTTCCCGACGGTAGATGGCTCACAGCTCTCCGAAGACACAGGCAGTCCTTTCTCACTATGTTTCGGGACCTAGCGCCGACCCGCGTGTCCAAAAGAGAGCTGATATGCTTCCTAGAGTTCAAGAACCACAGGGACTAAGGCTCTATGCAATCGGTTGTTTCGCTAAGTCTGTCATGAGAACACCTGGACGTTAGCTTGAGGCTAGAGGCCCCATGTGGTGGGCCCATTCCCTGAAGACTACTGAAGGATGACCACCTACCAAGGGATGGCAACCTCCAAGTTTCTTGCCTAGAAACTCACGTCATCACCAGGGCAATTGTGTTACGAAGAGAAGCTGTGCAGCAACAGTGTTTCTTGGGGAGAATTGAGCCCGCGGCTCTGTAAATCCCAATGAGGAAAATAAAGTTTCACTCGCAGCCTTACTTTCAAAAGGGACCACACAGAGCATTCACCCTGCTGTGTCTTTCTCTAGTTTGTACTCCCAAGGTGCGTTAGAAGGGAGATACTTGAGTTGTTTCACTTACCACATGCTAGATGTTTAGCAAAAGAAGGCCTTTACTGCCCTTCTTTTGGCATATGGTTGTCCTCAGCCGAACAGTTCTCTCAGCTCCTAGAAGCGATGGGCGGTCCCTTGTGTACATCTTGGATCCCAGTGCAGACCTGTTAGTCCTAAGACACCAGAAATGCTTCCTACACTTAAAGCACCGCTTTGACAAACGCTGCCTGGAACCTGTTGCCTGCCTATCTATCTGTGTGACGAACAAAACAGTAACTTAGCTTGGAGCCAGTCCTCCTATATGTTTGGCTTACTCACCGACGATTGCTGAGGGATGAGCACTTAGCAGGGACTGAAAGGCCACGTTTGCCTCACGGGGGGCGGGGATATGACTTGTCCTCACAAGGCAATTGTGCAATGAAGAAAAGATAGGCCACTACACTGTTCATCAGGTAACCTTGAGGCCGCGTGTCGTCATTCCAGTGTGCCAAATAAACTTCCCATCACGGTTCAGTTTCCAAGGCGAGGGCACAGCGTCTTATGCTGCAGTTTCTGACTCCCTACTGGACGTTCAGCTGACCACCTAGACCCTTTCGTGAGTCAACTTTGTGATACACTTTGTGATACGGGGTCGTGATGGTGGTGAAAGGATTAGCAAGTCATGGGTTAGTGAGGCCGGTGTGTACAATGTATCTCCAGAGTACCTGGCTTTCAAGGGAGAGCCTGAAATTTTTCAGGCTACACTGAAAGTCCAGTGGCCGCCTGGGGTAAATTGCATCACGTGCGAGTGCCCTGAAGGCGGGGTCGAATCACTGTATGTTTTGTGTGCTCTGGGTTCGGCAGAAAAGCAGACACGTTTTGCATGAAGGAATGAACAGAACGCTGATAGCTGGCTGTTTCTAAGCTATCCCAACCTAGGTGTTTCTCCGACGAAGCCCTTCACTGCCCATGACTCGGCATCTAGCTGCTGCCAGCGGTGCATTGCTCACAACTCCCTGAAGACACAGGAGGCTCTTTTAGTCCGATTCGGATCCTATTGCAGACCGGCGACTCAAGAGAGACCTGATACGCTTCCTAGGATTCAAGAAACACAGGGACTAAGGCTGCATGGGGTCTGTTGCATGCCTACCTCGTTCATGAGAAAACCTGAACATTAGCTTAAGGCCAGAGGCCCCGTGTGGTTCTCCCCTTCCCTGAGGACAACCAAAGTAGGAGCACTTACCGAGGAACGGCAACATCCAATCTCCTTCCAGGAAACTCACTTGTCATCACAAAGGCAACTGTGCAACAACACTGTTTCCCAGGGAGAACTGAGCCCGCAACTCTCTAAATCCCAATGAGGAAAATAAAGTTTCCCTTCAAGCCTTAGTTTCAAAATGGACCGCAGAGCATTCACCCTGTTGTTTCCATCTCTCCATGGCACGTCCAGGGTGCGCATAGCACGGAGATACTACAGTCGTTTCAACTTGCCGCATCCTAGCATTTTAACAAAAGACGCCCTTCACAGCCCTTCTTTCGGCCTATAGTTGCCCTCAACTGAGCATTGTTCACAAGGCCCGGAAAGGACGGGCAGTCCGTCGTTTACATCTTGGATCCTAGTGCAGAACCCCGTGTCCTCAGACGCCAGAAACGCTTCCTAGATTTAAAGCACCGCTTTGACAAACGCTGCCGTGAGCCTGCGGCCCGCCTATGTCTGTGACGAGAGAAGTAAGTAGAACGTTGGACTGAGGCGAGTCGTCCAGGGTTGTGGGCGTACTCACGAACAATTATGGAGGGATGAGGACGTGGCAGGAATTGAAAGCCAAGTGCTCCTTCGTGGAAGATAACTAGTCTTCCCAAAGATGACTGTGCAACAAAGAGAAGATGGGCAACAACAGTGTTTACCAGGTAACCCTGAGGCCGCAAACTCTCTACTTTGCAATGAGGAAAATCAACTTCCCAGAAAGACTCAATTCCCAGCAGGACAAAGCAGCATATTACCAAGTCGCATCGGACTCTCTCTTGTACATCCCGTGGACACAGTGGATCGTGACCCTAGTCACCATTGCCATGCTGGGAGTCCTGACTGTGTTGTAAGGATATCAAGGTGAGGGCTTAGTTAGGCCTAGGTGACGGTACTTCTCTAGACTATCTACTAGTTCTGGAAAACCCTGTAGGTTTTGAAGCCGGACTTAAAGTGTAGTTGCCGCTTGAGGTAGACAGACGTCGTGGAGCAGCTCCCAGGAGCAGTGGTAAGCTAATTGTATTTTCTACTGCAGCTCAGGTTCCTCCAGAGCGCAGACACCCTTTGCATGAAGGAAGGCATGGAACGTTGATAACTGGGTTGCTTTCAAGCTATCGCAATCCAGGTGTCTAAACAACGAAGCCCTTCACTGCCCACCAGTCGGCACCTAGCTGTTCCCGACGGTAGATGGCTCACGGCTCTCTGAAGACACAGGCAGTCCTTTCTCACTATGTTTCGGGACCTAGCGCCGACCCGCCTGTCCAAAAGAGAGCTGATATGCTTCCTAGAGTTCAAGAACCACAGGGACTAAGGCTCTATGCAATCGGTTGTTTCGCTAAGTCTGTCATGAGAACACCTGGACGTTAGCTTGAGGCTAGAGGCCCCATGTGGTGGGCCCATTCCCTGAAGACTACTGAAGGATGACCACCTACCAAGGGATGGCAACCTCCAAGTTTCTTGCCTAGAAACTCACGTCATCACCAGGGCAATTGTGTTACGAAGAGAAGCTGTGCAGCAACAGTGTTTCTTGGGGAGAATTGAGCCCGCGGCTCTGTAAATCCCAATGAGGAAAATAAAGTTTCACTCGCAGCCTTACTTTCAAAAGGGACCACACAGAGCATTCACCCTGCTGTGTCTTTCTCTAGTTTGTACTCCCAAGGTGCGTTAGAAGGGAGATACTTGAGTTGTTTCACTTACCACATGCTAGATGTTTAGCAAAAGAAGGCCTTTACTGCCCTTCTTTTGGCATATGGTTGTCCTCAGCCGAACAGTTCTCTCAGCTCCTAGAAGCGATGGGCGGTCCCTTGTGTACATCTTGGATCCCAGTGCAGACCTGTTAGTCCTAAGACACCAGAAATGCTTCCTACACTTAAAGCACCGCTTTGACAAACGCTGCCTGGAACCTGTTGCCTGCCTATCTATCTGTGTGACGAACAAAACAGTAACTTAGCTTGGAGCCAGTCCTCCTATATGTTTGGCTTACTCACCGACGATTGCTGAGGGATGAGCACTTAGCAGGGACTGAAAGGCCACGTTTGCCTCACGGGGGGCGGGGATATGACTTGTCCTCACAAGGCAATTGTGCAATGAAGAAAAGATAGGCCACTACACTGTTCATCAGGTAACCTTGAGGCCGCGTGTCGTCATTCCAGTGTGCCAAATAAACTTCCCATCACGGTTCAGTTTCCAAGGCGAGGGCACAGCGTCTTATGCTGCAGTTTCTGACTCCCTACTGGACGTTCAGCTGACCACCTAGACCCTTTCGTGAGTCAACTTTGTGATACACTTTGTGATACGGGGTCATGATGGTGGTGAAAGGATTAGCAAGTCATGGGTTAGTGAGGCCGGTGTGTACAATGTATCTCCAGAGTACCTGGCTTTCAAGGGAGAGCCTGAAATTTTTCAGGCTACACTGAAAGTCCAGTGGCCGCCTGGGGTAAATTGCATCACGTGTGAGTGCCCTGAAGGCGGGGTCGAATCACTGTATGTTTTGTGTGCTCTGGGTTCGGCAGAAAAGCAGACACGTTTTGCATGAAGGAATGAACAGAACGCTGATAGCTGGCTGTTTCTAAGCTATCCCAACCTAGGTGTTTCTCCGACGAAGCCCTTCACTGCCCATGATTCGGCATCTAGCTGCTGCCAGCGGTGCATTGCTCACAACTCCCTGAAGACACAGGAGGCTCTTTTAGTCCGATTCGGATCCTATTGCAGACCGGCGACTCAAGAGAGACCTGATACGCTTCCTAGGATTCAAGAAACACAGGGACTAAGGCTGCATGGCGTCTGTTGCATGCCTACCTCGTTCATGAGAAAACCTGAACATTAGCTTAAGGCCAGAGGCCCCGTGTGGTTCTCCCCTTCCCTGAGGACAACCAAAGTAGGAGCACTTACCGAGGAACGGCAACATCCAATCTCCTTCCAGGAAACTCACTTGTCATCACAAAGGCAACTGTGCAACAACACTGTTTCCCAGGGAGAACTGAGCCCGCAACTCTCTAAATCCCAATGAGGAAAATAAAGTTTCCCTTCAAGCCTTAGTTTCAAAATGGACCGCAGAGCATTCACCCTGTTGTTTCCATCTCTCCATGGCACGTCCAGGGTGCGCATAGCACGGAGATACTACAGTCGTTTCAACTTGCCGCATCCTAGCATTTTAACAAAAGACGCCCTTCACAGCCCTTCTTTCGGCCTATAGTTGCCCTCAACTGAGCATTGTTCACAAGGCCCGGAAAGGACGGGCAGTCCGTCGTTTACATCTTGGATCCTAGTGCAGAACCCCGTGTCCTCAGACGCCAGAAACGCTTCCTAGATTTAAAGCACCGCTTTGACAAACGCTGGCGTGAGCCTGCGGCCCGCCTATGTCTGTGATGAGAGAACTAAGTAGAACGTTGGACTGAGGCGAGTCGTCCAGGGTTGTGGGCGTACTCACGAACAATTATGGAGGGATGAGGACGTGGCAGGAATTGAAAGCCAAGTGCTCCTTCGTGGAAGATAACTAGTCCTCCCAAAGACGACTGTGCAACAAAGAGAAGATGGGCAACAACAGTGTTTACCAGGTAACCCTGAGGCCGCAAACTCTCTACTTTGCAATGAGGAAAATCAACTTCCCAGAAAGACTCAATTCCCAGCAGGACAAAGCAGCATATTACCAAGTCGCATCGGACTCTCTCTTGTACATCCCGTGGACACAGTGGATCGTGACCCTAGTCACCATTGCCATGCTGGGAGTCCTGACTGTGTTGTAAGGATATCAAGGTGAGGGCTTAGTTAGGCCTAGGTGACGGTACTTCTCTAGACTATCTACTAGTTCTGGAAAACCCTGTAGGTTTTGAAGCCGGACTTAAAGTGTAGTTGCCGCTTGAGGTAGACAGACGTCGTGGAGCAGCTCCCAGGAGCAGTGGTAAGCTAATTGTATTTTCTACTGCAGCTCAGGTTCCTCCAGAGCGCAGACACCCTTTGCATGAAGGAAGGCATGGAACGTTGATAACTGGGTTGCTTTCAAGCTATCGCAATCCAGGTGTCTAAACAACGAAGCCCTTCACTGCCCACCAGTCGGCACCTAGCTGTTCCCGACGGTAGATGGCTCACGGCTCTCCGAAGACACAGGCAGTCCTTTCTCACTATGTTTCAGGACCTAGTGCCGACCCGCGTGTCCAAAAGAGAGCTGATATGCTTCCTAGAGTTCAAGAACCACAGGGACTAAGGCTCTATGCAATCGGTTGTTTCGCTAAGTCTGTCATGAGAACACCTGGACGTTAGCTTGAGGCTAGAGGCCCCATGTGGTGGGCCCATTCCCTGAAGACTACTGAAGGATGACCACCTACCAAGGGATGGCAACCTCCAAGTTTCTTGCCTAGAAACTCACGTCATCACCAGGGCAATTGTGTTACGAAGAGAAGCTGTGCAGCAACAGTGTTTCTTGGGGAGAATTGAGCCCGCGGCTCTGTAAATCCCAATGAGGAAAATAAAGTTTCACTCGCAGCCTTACTTTCAAAAGGGACCACACAGAGCATTCACCCTGCTGTGTCTTTCTCTAGTTTGTACTCCCAAGGTGCGTTAGAAGGGAGATACTTGAGTTGTTTCACTTACCACATGCTAGATGTTTAGCAAAAGAAGGCCTTTACTGCCCTTCTTTTGGCATATGGTTGTCCTCAGCCGAACAGTTCTCTCAGCTCCTAGAAGCGATGGGCGGTCCCTTGTGTACATCTTGGATCCCAGTGCAGACCTGTTAGTCCTAAGACACCAGAAATGCTTCCTACACTTAAAGCACCGCTTTGACAAACGCTGCCTGGAACCTGTTGCCTGCCTATCTATCTGTGTGACGAACAAAACAGTAACTTAGCTTGGAGCCAGTCCTCCTATATGTTTGGCTTACTCACCGACGATTGCTGAGGGATGAGCACTTAGCAGGGACTGAAAGGCCACGTTTGCCTCACGGGGGGCGGGGATATGACTTGTCCTCACAAGGCAATTGTGCAATGAAGAAAAGATAGGCCACTACACTGTTCATCAGGTAACCTTGAGGCCGCGTGTCGTCATTCCAGTGTGCCAAATAAACTTCCCATCACGGTTCAGTTTCCAAGGCGAGGGCACAGCGTCTTATGCTGCAGTTTCTGACTCCCTACTGGACGTTCAGCTGACCACCTAGACCCTTTCGTGAGTCAACTTTGTGATACACTTTGTGATACGGGGTCGTGATGGTGGTGAAAGGATTAGCAAGTCATGGGTTAGTGAGGCCGGTGTGTACAATGTATCTCCAGAGTACCTGGCTTTCAAGGGAGAGCCTGAAATTTTTCAGGCTACACTGAAAGTCCAGTGGCCGCCTGGGGTAAATTGCATCACGTGCGAGTGCCCTGAAGGCAGGGTCGAATCACTGTATGTTTTGTGTGCTCTGGGTTCGGCAGAAAAGCAGACACGTTTTGCATGAAGGAATGAACAGAACGCTGATAGCTGGCTGTTTCTAAGCTATCCCAACCTAGGTGTTTCTCCGACGAAGCCCTTCACTGCCCATGACTCGGCATCTAGCTGCTGCCAGCGGTGCATTGCTCACAACTCCCTGAAGACACAGGAGGCTCTTTTAGTCCGATTCGGATCCTATTGCAGACCGGCGACTCAAGAGAGACCTGATACGCTTCCTAGGATTCAAGAAACACAGGGACTAAGGCTGCATGGGGTCTGTTGCATGCCTACCTCGTTCATGAGGAAACCTGAACATTAGCTTAAGGCCAGAGGCCCCGTGTGGTTCTCCCCTTCCCTGAGGACAACCAAAGTAGGAGCACTTACCGAGGAACGGCAACATCCAATCTCCTTCCAGGAAACTCACTTGTCATCACAAAGGCAACTGTGCAACAACACTGTTTCCCAGGGAGAACTGAGCCCGCAACTCTCTAAATCCCAATGAGGAAAATAAAGTTTCCCTTCAAGCCTTAGTTTCAAAATGGACCGCAGAGCATTCACCCTGTTGTTTCCATCTCTCCATGGCACGTCCAGGGTGCGCATAGCACGGAGATACTACAGTCGTTTCAACTTGCCGCATCCTAGCATTTTAACAAAAGACGCCCTTCACAGCCCTTCTTTCGGCCTATAGTTGCCCTCAACTGAGCATTGTTCACAAGGCCCGGAAAGGACGGGCAGTCCGTCGTTTAAATCTTGGATCCTAGTGCAGAACCCCGTGTCCTCAGACGCCAGAAACGCTTCCTAGATTTAAAGCACCGCTTTGACAAACGCTGCCGTGAGCCTGCGGCCCGCCTATGTCTGTGACGAGAGAACTAAGTAGAACGTTGGACTGAGGCGAGTCGTCCAGGGTTGTGGGCGTACTCACGAACAATTATGGAGGGATGAGGACGTGGCAGGAATTGAAAGCCAAGTGCTCCTTCGTGGAAGATAACTAGTCCTCCCAAAGACGACTGTGCAACAAAGAGAAGATGGGCAACAACAGTGTTTACCAGGGAACCCTGAGGCCGCAAACTCTCTACTTTGCAATGAGGAAAATCAACTTCCCAGAAAGACTCAATTCCCAGCAGGACAAAGCAGCATATTACCAAGTCGCATCGGACTCTCTCTTGTACATCCCGTGGACACAGTGGATCGTGACCCTAGTCACCATTGCCATGCTGGGAGTCCTGACTGTGTTGGAAGGATATCAAGGTGAGGGCTTAGTTAGGCCTAGGTGACGGTACTTCTCTAGACTATCTACTAGTTCTGGAAAACCCTGTAGGTTTTGAAGCCGGACTTAAAGTGTAGTTCCCGCTTGAGGTAGACAGACGTCGTGGAGCAGCTCCCAGGAGCAGTGGTAAGCTAATTGTATTTTCTACTGCAGCTCAGGTTCCTCCAGAGCGCAGACACCCTTTGCATGAAGGAAGGCATGGAACGTTGATAACTGGGTTGCTTTCAAGCTATCGCAATCCAGGTGTCTAAACAACGAAGCCCTTCACTGCCCACCAGTCGGCACCTAGCTGTTCCCGACGGTAGATGGCTCACAGCTCTCCGAAGACACAGGCAGTCCTTTCTCACTATGTTTCGGGACCTAGCGCCGACCCGCGTGTCCAAAAGAGAGCTGATATGCTTCCTAGAGTTCAAGAACCACAGGGACTAAGGCTCTATGCAATCGGTTGTTTCGCTAAGTCTGTCATGAGAACACCTGGACGTTAGCTTGAGGCTAGAGGCCCCATGTGGTGGGCCCATTCCCTGAAGACTACTGAAGGATGACCACCTACCAAGGGATGGCAACCTCCAAGTTTCTTGCCTAGAAACTCACGTCATCACCAGGGCAATTGTGTTACGAAGAGAAGCTGTGCAGCAACAGTGTTTCTTGGGGAGAATTGAGCCCGCGGCTCTGTAAATCCCAATGAGGAAAATAAAGTTTCACTCGCAGCCTTACTTTCAAAAGGGACCACACAGAGCATTCACCCTGCTGTGTCTTTCTCTAGTTTGTACTCCCAAGGTGCGTTAGAAGGGAGATACTTGAGTTGTTTCACTTAGCACATGCTAGATGTTTAGCAAAAGAAGGCCTTTACTGCCCTTCTTTTGGCATATGGTTGTCCTCAGCCGAACAGTTCTCTCAGCTCCTAGAAGCGATGGGCGGTCCCTTGTGTACATCTTGGATCCCAGTGCAGACCTGTTAGTCCTAAGACACCAGAAATGCTTCCTACACTTAAAGCACCGCTTTGACAAACGCTGCCTGGAACCTGTTGCCTGCCTATCTATCTGTGTGACGAACAAAACAGTAACTTAGCTTGGAGCCAGTCCTCCTATATGTTTGGCTTACTCACCGACGATTGCTGAGGGATGAGCACTTAGCAGGGACTGAAAGGCCACGTTTGCCTCACGGGGGGCGGGGATATGACTTGTCCTCACAAGGCAATTGTGCAATGAAGAAAAGATAGGCCACTACACTGTTCATCAGGTAACCTTGAGGCCGCGTGTCGTCATTCCAGTGTGCCAAATAAACTTCCCATCACGGTTCAGTTTCCAAGGCGAGGGCACAGCGTCTTATGCTGCAGTTTCTGACTCCCTACTGGACGTTCAGCTGACCACCTAGACCCTTTCGTGAGTCAACTTTGTGATACACTTTGTGATACGGGGTCGTGATGGTGGTGAAAGGATTAGCAAGTCATGGGTTAGTGAGGCCGGTGTGTACAATGTATCTCCAGAGTACCTGGCTTTCAAGGGAGAGCCTGAAATTTTTCAGGCTACACTGAAAGTCCAGTGGCCGCCTGGGGTAAATTGCATCACGTGCGAGTGCCCTGAAGGCGGGGTCGAATCACTGTATGTTTTGTGTGCTCTGGGTTCGGCAGAAAAGCAGACACGTTTTGCATGAAGGAATGAACAGAACGCTGATAGCTGGCTGTTTCTAAGCTATCCCAACCTAGGTGTTTCTCTGACGAAGCCCTTCGCTGCCCATGATTGCGGCATCTAGCTGCTGCCAGCGGTGCATTGCTCACAACTCCCTGAAGACACAGGAGGCCCTTTTAGTCCGTTTCGGATCCTAGTACAGCCCCGCGACTCAAGAGAGGACCTGATATGCTTCCTAGGGTTCGAGAAACCCAGGGACTAAGGCTGCATGGGGTCTGTCGCATGCCTACCTGGTTCATGAGAAAACCTGAACATTAGCTTAAGGCCAGAGGCCCCGTGTGGTTCTCCCCTTCCCTGAGGACAACTGAAGTAGGAGCACTTACCGAGGAACGGCAACATCCAATCTCCTTCCAGGAAACTCACTTGTCATCACAAAGGCAACTGTGCAACAACACTGTTTCCCAGGGAGAACTGAGCCCGCAGCTCTCTAAATCCCAATGAGGAAAATAAAGTTTCCCTTCAAGCCTTAGTTTCAAAATGGACCGCAGAGCATTCACCCTGTTGTATCCGTCACTCCATGGCACGTCCAAGGTGCGCATAGAACGGAGATACTACATTCGTTTCAACTTGCCGCATCCTAGCATTTTAACAAAAGACGCCCTTCACAGCCCTTCTTTCAGCCTATAGCTGCCCTCAACTGAGCTTCGCTCACAAGGCCCAGAAAGGACGGGCAGTCCGTCGTTTACATCTTGGATCCTAGTGCAGACCCCCGTGTCCTAAGACACCAGAAACGCTTCCTAGATTTAAAGCACCGCTTTGACAAAGGCTGCCGTGAGCTTGCGGCCCGCCTATGTCTGTGATGAGAGACGTAGAACGTTGGCTTGAGGCGTGTCGTCCGGGGTTGTGGCCGTACTCACGAATGATTTTTGAGGGAGGAGGCCGTGGCAGGAATTGAAAGCCAAGTGCTCTTTCGTGGAAGATAACTAGTCCTCCCAAAGACGACTGTGCAGCAAAGAGAAGAAGGGCAACAACAGTGTTTACCAGGTAACCCTGAGGCCGCAAACTCTCTACTTTGCAATGAGGAAAATCAACTTCCCAGGAAGACTCAATTCCCAGCAGGACAAAGCAGCATATTACCAAGTCGCATCGGACTCTCTCTTGTACATCCCGTGGACACAGTGGCTCGTGACACTAGTCACCATTGCCATGCTGGGAGTCCTTACTGTGGTGTCAGGATATCAAGGGGAGGGCTTAGTTAGGCCTAGGTGACAGTACTTCTCTAGACTATCTACCAGTTCTGGAAAACCCTGTAGGTTTTGAAGCCGGACTTAAAGTGTAGTTGCCGCTTGAGGTAGACAGACGTCGTGGAGCAGCTCCCAGGAGCAGTGGTAGGCTAATTGTATTTTCTACTGCAGCTCAGGGTTCCTCCAGAGCGCAGACACCCTTTGCATGAAGGAAGGCATGGAACGTTGATAACTGGGTTGCTTTCAAGCTATCGCAATCCAGGTGTCTAAACAACGAAGCCCTTCACTGCCCATCAGTTGGCATCTAGCTGTTCCCGACGGTAGATGGCTCAAGGCTCCCCGAAGACACAGGCAGTCCTTTCTCAGTACGTTTTGGAACCTAGCGCTGACAAGTGAGTCCAAAAGAGAGCTGATATGCTTCCTAGAGTTCAAGAACCACAGGGACTAAGGCTCTATGCAATCGGTTGTTTCGCTAAGTCTGTCATGAGAACACCTGGACGTTAGCTTGAGGCTAGAGGCCCCATGTGGTGGGCCCATTCCCTGAAGACTACTGAAGGATGACCACCTACCAAGGGATGGCAACCTCCAAGTTTCTTGCCTAGAAACTCACGTCATCACCAGGGCAATTGTGTTACGAAGAGAAGCTGTGCAGCAACAGTGTTTCTTGGGGAGAATTGAGCCCGCGGCTCTGTAAATCCCAATGAGGAAAATAAAGTTTCACTCGCAGCCTTACTTTCAAAAGGGACCACACAGAGCATTCACCCTGCTGTGTCTTTCTCTAGTTTGTACTCCCAAGGTGCGTTAGAAGGGAGATACTTGAGTTGTTTCACTTACCACATGCTAGATGTTTAGCAAAAGAAGGCCTTTACTGCCCTTCTTTTGGCATATGGTTGTCCTCAGCCGAACAGTTCTCTCAGCTCCTAGAAGCGATGGGCGGTCCCTTGTGTACATCTTGGATCCCAGTGCAGACCTGTTAGTCCTAAGACACCAGAAATGCTTCCTACACTTAAAGCACCGCTTTGACAAACGCTGCCTGGAACCTGTTGCCTGCCTATCTATCTGTGTGACGAACAAAACAGTAACTTAGCTTGGAGCCAGTCCTCCTATATGTTTGGCTTACTCACCGACGATTGCTGAGGGATGAGCACTTAGCAGGGACTGAAAGGCCACGTTTGCCTCACGGGGGGCGGGGATATGACTTGTCCTCACAAGGCAATTGTGCAATGAAGAAAAGATAGGCCACTACACTGTTCATCAGGTAACCTTGAGGCCGCGTGTCGTCATTCCAGTGTGCCAAATAAACTTCCCATCACGGTTCAGTTTCCAAGGCGAGGGCACAGCGTCTTATGCTGCAGTTTCTGACTCCCTACTGGACGTTCAGCTGACCACCTAGACCCTTTCGTGAGTCAACTTTGTGATACACTTTGTGATACGGGGTCGTGATGGTGGTGAAAGGATTAGCAAGTCATGGGTTAGTGAGGCCGGTGTGTACAATGTATCTCCAGAGTACCTGGCTTTCAAGGGAGAGCCTGAAATTTTTCAGGCTACACTGAAAGTCCAGTGGCCGCCTGGGGTAAATTGCATCACGTGCGAGTGCCCTGAAGGCGGGGTCGAATCACTGTATGTTTTGTGTGCTCTGGGTTCGGCAGAAAAGCAGACACGTTTTGCATGAAGGAATGAACAGAACGCTGATAGCTGGCTGTTTCTAAGCTATCCCAACCTAGGTGTTTCTCTGACGAAGCCCTTCGCTGCCCATGATTGCGGCATCTAGCTGCTGCCAGCGGTGCATTGCTCACAACTCCCTGAAGACACAGGAGGCCCTTTTAGTCCGTTTCGGATCCTAGTACAGCCCCGCGACTCAAGAGAGGACCTGATATGTTTCCTAGGGTTCGAGAAACCCAGGGACTAAGGCTGCATGGGGTCTGTCGCATGCCTACCTGGTTCATGAGAAAACCTGAACATTAGCTTAAGGCCAGAGGCCCCGTGTGGTTCTCCCCTTCCCTGAGGACAACTGAAGTAGGAGCACTTACCGAGGAACGGCAACATCCAATCTCCTTCCAGGAAACTCACTTGTCATCACAAAGGCAACTGTGCAACAACACTGTTTCCCAGGGAGAACTGAGCCCGCAGCTCTCTAAATCCCAATGAGGAAAATAAAGTTTCCCTTCAAGCCTTAGTTTCAAAATGGACCGCAGAGCATTCACCCTGTTGTATCCGTCACTCCATGGCACGTCCAAGGTGCGCATAGAACGGAGATACTACATTCGTTTCAACTTGCCGCATCCTAGCATTTTAACAAAAGACGCCCTTCACAGCCCTTCTTTCAGCCTATAGCTGCCCTCAACTGAGCTTCGCTCACAAGGCCCAGAAAGGACGGGCAGTCCGTCGTTTACATCTTGGATCCTAGTGCAGACCCCCGTGTCCTAAGACACCAGAAACGCTTCCTAGATTTAAAGCACCGCTTTGACAAAGGCTGCCGTGAGCTTGCGGCCCGCCTATGTCTGTGATGAGAGACGTAGAACGTTGGCTTGAGGCGTGTCGTCCGGGGTTGTGGGCGTACTCACGAATGATTTTTGAGGGAGGAGGCCGTGGCAGGAATTGAAAGCCAAGTGCTCTTTCGTGGAAGATAACTAGTCCTCCCAAAGACGACTGTGCAGCAAAGAGAAGATGGGCAACAACAGTGTTTACCAGGTAACCCTGAGGCCGCAAACTCTCTACTTTGCAATGAGGAAAATCAACTTCCCAGGAAGACTCAATTCCCAGCAGGACAAAGCAGCATATTACCAAGTCGCATCGGACTCTCTCTTGTACATCCCGTGGACACAGTGGCTCGTGACACTAGTCACCATTGCCATGCTGGGAGTCCTTACTGTGGTGTCAGGATATCAAGGGGAGGGCTTAGTTAGGCCTAGGTGACGGTACTTCTCTAGACTATCTACCAGTTCTGGAAAACCCTGTAGGTTTTGAAGCCGGACTTAAAGTGTAGTTGCCGCTTGAGGTAGACAGACGTCATGGAGCAGCTCCCAGGAGCAGTGGTAGGCTAATTGTATTTTCTACTGCAGCTCAGGGTTCCTCCAGAGCGCAGACACCCTTTGCATGAAGGAAGGCATGGAACGTTGATAACTGGGTTGCTTTCAAGCTATCGCAATCCAGGTGTCTAAACAACGAAGCCCTTCACTGCCCATCAGTTGGCATCTAGCTGTTCCCGACGGTAGATGGCTCAAGGCTCCCCGAAGACACAGGCAGTCCTTTCTCAGTACGTTTTGGAACCTAGCGCTGACAAGTGAGTCCAAAAGAGAGCTGATATGCTTCCTAGAGTTCAAGAACCACAGGGACTAAGGCTCTATGCAATCGGTTGTTTCGCTAAGTCTGTCATGAGAACACCTGGACGTTAGCTTGAGGCTAGAGGCCCCATGTGGTGGGCCCATTCCCTGAAGACTACTGAAGGATGACCACCTACCAAGGGATGGCAACCTCCAAGTTTCTTGCCTAGAAACTCACGTCATCACCAGGGCAATTGTGTTACGAAGAGAAGCTGTGCAGCAACAGTGTTTCTTGGGGAGAATTGAGCCCGCGGCTCTGTAAATCCCAATGAGGAAAATAAAGTTTCACTCGCAGCCTTACTTTCAAAAGGGACCACACAGAGCATTCACCCTGCTGTGTCTTTCTCTAGTTTGTACTCCCAAGGTGCGTTAGAAGGGAGATACTTGAGTTGTTTCACTTAGCACATGCTAGATGTTTAGCAAAAGAAGGCCTTTACTGCCCTTCTTTTGGCATATGGTTGTCCTCAGCCGAACAGTTCTCTCAGCTCCTAGAAGCGATGGGCGGTCCCTTGTGTACATCTTGGATCCCAGTGCAGACCTGTTAGTCCTAAGACACCAGAAATGCTTCCTACACTTAAAGCACCGCTTTGACAAACGCTGCCTGGAACCTGTTGCCTGCCTATCTATCTGTGTGACGAACAAAACAGTAACTTAGCTTGGAGCCAGTCCTCCTATATGTTTGGCTTACTCACCGACGATTGCTGAGGGATGAGCACTTAGCAGGGACTGAAAGGCCACGTTTGCCTCACGGGGGGCGGGGATATGACTTGTCCTCACAAGGCAATTGTGCAATGAAGAAAAGATAGGCCACTACACTGTTCATCAGGTAACCTTGAGGCCGCGTGTCGTCATTCCAGTGTGCCAAATAAACTTCCCATCACGGTTCAGTTTCCAAGGCGAGGGCACAGCGTCTTATGCTGCAGTTTCTGACTCCCTACTGGACGTTCAGCTGACCACCTAGACCCTTTCGTGAGTCAACTTTGTGATACACTTTGTGATACGGGGTCGTGATGGTGGTGAAAGGATTAGCAAGTCATGGGTTAGTGAGGCCGGTGTGTACAATGTATCTCCAGAGTACCTGGCTTTCAAGGGAGAGCCTGAAATTTTTCAGGCTACACTGAAAGTCCAGTGGCCGCCTGGGGTAAATTGCATCACGTGCGAGTGCCCTGAAGGCGGGGTCGAATCACTGTATGTTTTGTGTGCTCTGGGTTCGGCAGAAAAGCAGACACGTTTTGCATGAAGGAATGAACAGAACGCTGATAGCTGGCTGTTTCTAAGCTATCCCAACCTAGGTGTTTCTCTGACGAAGCCCTTCGCTGCCCATGATTGCGGCATCTAGCTGCTGCCAGCGGTGCATTGCTCACAACTCCCTGAAGACACAGGAGGCCCTTTTAGTCCGTTTCGGATCCTAGTACAGCCCCGCGACTCAAGAGAGGACCTGATATGCTTCCTAGGGTTCGAGAAACCCAGGGACTAAGGCTGCATGGGGTCTGTCGCATGCCTACCTGGTTCATGAGAAAACCTGAACATTAGCTTAAGGCCAGAGGCCCCGTGTGGTTCTCCCCTTCCCTGAGGACAACTGAAGTAGGAGCACTTACCGAGGAACGGCAACATCCAATCTCCTTCCAGGAAACTCACTTGTCATCACAAAGGCAACTGTGCAACAACACTGTTTCCCAGGGAGAACTGAGCCCGCAGCTCTCTAAATCCCAATGAGGAAAATAAAGTTTCCCTTCAAGCCTTAGTTTCAAAATGGACCGCAGAGCATTCACCCTGTTGTATCCGTCACTCCATGGCACGTCCAAGGTGCGCATAGAACGGAGATACTACATTCGTTTCAACTTGCCGCATCCTAGCATTTTAACAAAAGACGCCCTTCACAGCCCTTCTTTCAGCCTATAGCTGCCCTCAACTGAGCTTCGCTCACAAGGCCCAGAAAGGACGGGCAGTCCGTCGTTTACATCTTGGATCCTAGTGCAGACCCCCGTGTCCTAAGACACCAGAAACGCTTCCTAGATTTAAAGCACCGCTTTGACAAAGGCTGCCGTGAGCTTGCGGCCCGCCTATGTCTGTGATGAGAGACGTAGAACGTTGGCTTGAGGCGTGTCGTCCGGGGTTGTGGCCGTACTCACGAATGATTTTTGAGGGAGGAGGCCGTGGCAGGAATTGAAAGCCAAGTGCTCTTTCGTGGAAGATAACTAGTCCTCCCAAAGACGACTGTGCAGCAAAGAGAAGAAGGGCAACAACAGTGTTTACCAGGTAACCCTGAGGCCGCAAACTCTCTACTTTGCAATGAGGAAAATCAACTTCCCAGGAAGACTCAATTCCCAGCAGGACAAAGCAGCATATTACCAAGTCGCATCGGACTCTCTCTTGTACATCCCGTGGACACAGTGGCTCGTGACACTAGTCACCATTGCCATGCTGGGAGTCCTTACTGTGGTGTCAGGATATCAAGGGGAGGGCTTAGTTAGGCCTAGGTGACAGTACTTCTCTAGACTATCTACCAGTTCTGGAAAACCCTGTAGGTTTTGAAGCCGGACTTAAAGTGTAGTTGCCGCTTGAGGTAGACAGACGTCGTGGAGCAGCTCCCAGGAGCAGTGGTAGGCTAATTGTATTTTCTACTGCAGCTCAGGGTTCCTCCAGAGCGCAGACACCCTTTGCATGAAGGAAGGCATGGAACGTTGATAACTGGGTTGCTTTCAAGCTATCGCAATCCAGGTGTCTAAACAACGAAGCCCTTCACTGCCCATCAGTTGGCATCTAGCTGTTCCCGACGGTAGATGGCTCAAGGCTCCCCGAAGACACAGGCAGTCCTTTCTCAGTACGTTTTGGAACCTAGCGCTGACAAGTGAGTCCAAAAGAGAGCTGATATGCTTCCTAGAGTTCAAGAACCACAGGGACTAAGGCTCTATGCAATCGGTTGTTTCGCTAAGTCTGTCATGAGAACACCTGGACGTTAGCTTGAGGCTAGAGGCCCCATGTGGTGGGCCCATTCCCTGAAGACTACTGAAGGATGACCACCTACCAAGGGATGGCAACCTCCAAGTTTCTTGCCTAGAAACTCACGTCATCACCAGGGCAATTGTGTTACGAAGAGAAGCTGTGCAGCAACAGTGTTTCTTGGGGAGAATTGAGCCCGCGGCTCTGTAAATCCCAATGAGGAAAATAAAGTTTCACTCGCAGCCTTACTTTCAAAAGGGACCACACAGAGCATTCACCCTGCTGTGTCTTTCTCTAGTTTGTACTCCCAAGGTGCGTTAGAAGGGAGATACTTGAGTTGTTTCACTTAGCACATGCTAGATGTTTAGCAAAAGAAGGCCTTTACTGCCCTTCTTTTGGCATATGGTTGTCCTCAGCCGAACAGTTCTCTCAGCTCCTAGAAGCGATGGGCGGTCCCTTGTGTACATCTTGGATCCCAGTGCAGACCTGTTAGTCCTAAGACACCAGAAATGCTTCCTACACTTAAAGCACCGCTTTGACAAACGCTGCCTGGAACCTGTTGCCTGCCTATCTATCTGTGTGACGAACAAAACAGTAACTTAGCTTGGAGCCAGTCCTCCTATATGTTTGGCTTACTCACCGACGATTGCTGAGGGATGAGCACTTAGCAGGGACTGAAAGGCCACGTTTGCCTCACGGGGGGCGGGGATATGACTTGTCCTCACAAGGCAATTGTGCAATGAAGAAAAGATAGGCCACTACACTGTTCATCAGGTAACCTTGAGGCCGCGTGTCGTCATTCCAGTGTGCCAAATAAACTTCCCATCACGGTTCAGTTTCCAAGGCGAGGGCACAGCGTCTTATGCTGCAGTTTCTGACTCCCTACTGGACGTTCAGCTGACCACCTAGACCCTTTCGTGAGTCAACTTTGTGATACACTTTGTGATACGGGGTCGTGATGGTGGTGAAAGGATTAGCAAGTCATGGGTTAGTGAGGCCGGTGTGTACAATGTATCTCCAGAGTACCTGGCTTTCAAGGGAGAGCCTGAAATTTTTCAGGCTACACTGAAAGTCCAGTGGCCGCCTGGGGTAAATTGCATCACGTGCGAGTGCCCTGAAGGCGGGGTCGAATCACTGTATGTTTTGTGTGCTCTGGGTTCGGCAGAAAAGCAGACACGTTTTGCATGAAGGAATGAACAGAACGCTGATAGCTGGCTGTTTCTAAGCTATCCCAACCTAGGTGTTTCTCTGACGAAGCCCTTCGCTGCCCATGATTGCGGCATCTAGCTGCTGCCAGCGGTGCATTGCTCACAACTCCCTGAAGACACAGGAGGCCCTTTTAGTCCGTTTCGGATCCTAGTACAGCCCCGCGACTCAAGAGAGGACCTGATATGTTTCCTAGGGTTCGAGAAACCCAGGGACTAAGGCTGCATGGGGTCTGTCGCATGCCTACCTGGTTCATGAGAAAACCTGAACATTAGCTTAAGGCCAGAGGCCCCGTGTGGTTCTCCCCTTCCCTGAGGACAACTGAAGTAGGAGCACTTACCGAGGAACGGCAACATCCAATCTCCTTCCAGGAAACTCACTTGTCATCACAAAGGCAACTGTGCAACAACACTGTTTCCCAGGGAGAACTGAGCCCGCAGCTCTCTAAATCCCAATGAGGAAAATAAAGTTTCCCTTCAAGCCTTAGTTTCAAAATGGACCGCAGAGCATTCACCCTGTTGTATCCGTCACTCCATGGCACGTCCAAGGTGCGCATAGAACGGAGATACTACATTCGTTTCAACTTGCCGCATCCTAGCATTTTAACAAAAGACGCCCTTCACAGCCCTTCTTTCAGCCTATAGCTGCCCTCAACTGAGCTTCGCTCACAAGGCCCAGAAAGGACGGGCAGTCCGTCGTTTACATCTTGGATCCTAGTGCAGACCCCCGTGTCCTAAGACACCAGAAACGCTTCCTAGATTTAAAGCACCGCTTTGACAAAGGCTGCCGTGAGCTTGCGGCCCGCCTATGTCTGTGATGAGAGACGTAGAACGTTGGCTTGAGGCGTGTCGTCCGGGGTTGTGGGCGTACTCACGAATGATTTTTGAGGGAGGAGGCCGTGGCAGGAATTGAAAGCCAAGTGCTCTTTCGTGGAAGATAACTAGTCCTCCCAAAGACGACTGTGCAGCAAAGAGAAGATGGGCAACAACAGTGTTTACCAGGTAACCCTGAGGCCGCAAACTCTCTACTTTGCAATGAGGAAAATCAACTTCCCAGGAAGACTCAATTCCCAGCAGGACAAAGCAGCATATTACCAAGTCGCATCGGACTCTCTCTTGTACATCCCGTGGACACAGTGGCTCGTGACACTAGTCACCATTGCCATGCTGGGAGTCCTTACTGTGGTGTCAGGATATCAAGGGGAGGGCTTAGTTAGGCCTAGGTGACGGTACTTCTCTAGACTATCTACCAGTTCTGGAAAACCCTGTAGGTTTTGAAGCCGGACTTAAAGTGTAGTTGCCGCTTGAGGTAGACAGACGTCATGGAGCAGCTCCCAGGAGCAGTGGTAGGCTAATTGTATTTTCTACTGCAGCTCAGGGTTCCTCCAGAGCGCAGACACCCTTTGCATGAAGGAAGGCATGGAACGTTGATAACTGGGTTGCTTTCAAGCTATCGCAATCCAGGTGTCTAAACAACGAAGCCCTTCACTGCCCATCAGTTGGCATCTAGCTGTTCCCGACGGTAGATGGCTCAAGGCTCCCCGAAGACACAGGCAGTCCTTTCTCAGTACGTTTTGGAACCTAGCGCTGACAAGTGAGTCCAAAAGAGAGCTGATATGCTTCCTAGAGTTCAAGAACCACAGGGACTAAGGCTCTATGCAATCGGTTGTTTCGCTAAGTCTGTCATGAGAACACCTGGACGTTAGCTTGAGGCTAGAGGCCCCATGTGGTGGGCCCATTCCCTGAAGACTACTGAAGGATGACCACCTACCAAGGGATGGCAACCTCCAAGTTTCTTGCCTAGAAACTCACGTCATCACCAGGGCAATTGTGTTACGAAGAGAAGCTGTGCAGCAACAGTGTTTCTTGGGGAGAATTGAGCCCGCGGCTCTGTAAATCCCAATGAGGAAAATAAAGTTTCACTCGCAGCCTTACTTTCAAAAGGGACCACACAGAGCATTCACCCTGCTGTGTCTTTCTCTAGTTTGTACTCCCAAGGTGCGTTAGAAGGGAGATACTTGAGTTGTTTCACTTACCACATGCTAGATGTTTAGCAAAAGAAGGCCTTTACTGCCCTTCTTTTGGCATATGGTTGTCCTCAGCCGAACAGTTCTCTCAGCTCCTAGAAGCGATGGGCGGTCCCTTGTGTACATCTTGGATCCCAGTGCAGACCTGTTAGTCCTAAGACACCAGAAATGCTTCCTACACTTAAAGCACCGCTTTGACAAACGCTGCCTGGAACCTGTTGCCTGCCTATCTATCTGTGTGACGAACAAAACAGTAACTTAGCTTGGAGCCAGTCCTCCTATATGTTTGGCTTACTCACCGACGATTGCTGAGGGATGAGCACTTAGCAGGGACTGAAAGGCCACGTTTGCCTCACGGGGGGCGGGGATATGACTTGTCCTCACAAGGCAATTGTGCAATGAAGAAAAGATAGGCCACTACACTGTTCATCAGGTAACCTTGAGGCCGCGTGTCGTCATTCCAGTGTGCCAAATAAACTTCCCATCACGGTTCAGTTTCCAAGGTGAGGGCACAGCGTCTTATGCTGCAGTTTCTGACTCCCTACTGGACGTTCAGCTGACCACCTAGACCCTTTCGTGAGTCAACTTTGTGATACACTTTGTGATACGGGGTCGTGATGGTGGTGAAAGGATTAGCAAGTCATGGGTTAGTGAGGCTGGTGTGTACAATGTATCTCCAGAGTACCTGGCTTTCAAGGGAGAGCCTGAAATTTTTCAGGCTACACTGAAAGTCCAGTGGCCGCCTGGGGTAAATTGCATCACGTGCGAGTGCCCTGAAGGCGGGGTCGAATCACTGTATGTTTTGTGTGCTCTGGGTTCGGCAGAAAAGCAGACACGTTTTGCATGAAGGAATGAACAGAACGCTGATAGCTGGCTGTTTCTAAGCTATCCCAACCTAGGTGTTTCTCTGACGAAGCCCTTCGCTGCCCATGATTGCGGCATCTAGCTGCTGCCAGCGGTGCATTGCTCACAACTCCCTGAAGACACAGGAGGCCCTTTTAGTCCGTTTCGGATCCTAGTACAGCCCCGCGACTCAAGAGAGGACCTGATATGCTTCCTAGGGTTCGAGAAACCCAGGGACTAAGGCTGCATGGGGTCTGTCGCATGCCTACCTGGTTCATGAGAAAACCTGAACATTAGCTTAAGGCCAGAGGCCCCGTGTGGTTCTCCCCTTCCCTGAGGACAACTGAAGTAGGAGCACTTACCGAGGAACGGCAACATCCAATCTCCTTCCAGGAAACTCACTTGTCATCACAAAGGCAACTGTGCAACAACACTGTTTCCCAGGGAGAACTGAGCCCGCAGCTCTCTAAATCCCAATGAGGAAAATAAAGTTTCCCTTCAAGCCTTAGTTTCAAAATGGACCGCAGAGCATTCACCCTGTTGTATCCGTCACTCCATGGCACGTCCAAGGTGCGCATAGAACGGAGATACTACATTCGTTTCAACTTGCCGCATCCTAGCATTTTAACAAAAGACGCCCTTCACAGCCCTTCTTTCAGCCTATAGCTGCCCTCAACTGAGCTTCGCTCACAAGGCCCAGAAAGGACGGGCAGTCCGTCGTTTACATCTTGGATCCTAGTGCAGACCCCTGTGTCCTAAGACACCAGAAACGCTTCCTAGATTTAAAGCACCGCTTTGACAAAGGCTGCCGTGAGCTTGCGGCCCGCCTATGTCTGTGATGAGAGACGTAGAACGTTGGCTTGAGGCGAGTCGTCCGGGGTTGTGGGCGTACTCACGAATGATTTTTGAGGGAGGAGGCCGTGGCAGGAATTGAAAGCCAAGTGCTCTTTCGTGGAAGATAACTAGTCCTCCCAAAGACGACTGTGCAGCAAAGAGAAGATGGGCAACAACAGTGTTTACCAGGTAACCCTGAGGCCGCAAACTCTCTACTTTGCAATGAGGAAAATCAACTTCCCAGGAAGACTCAATTCCCAGCAGGACAAAGCAGCATATTACCAAGTCGCATCGGACTCTCTCTTGTACATCCCGTGGACACAGTGGCTCGTGACACTAGTCACCATTGCCATGCTGGGAGTCCTTACTGTGGTGTCAGGATATCAAGGGGAGGGCTTAGTTAGGCCTAGGTGATGGTACTTCTCTAGACTATCTACCAGTTCTGGAAAACCCTGTAGGTTTTGAAGCCGGACTTAAAGTGTAGTTGCCGCTTGAGGTAGACAGACGTCGTGGAGCAGCTCCCAGGAGCAGTGGTAAGCTAATTGTATTTTCTACTGCAGCTCAGGGTTCCTCCAGAGCGCAGACACCCTTTGCATGAAGGAAGGCATGGAACGTTGATAACTGGGTTGCTTTCAAGCTATCGCAATCCAGGTGTCTAAACAACGAAGCCCTTCACTGCCCATCAGTTGGCATCTAGCTGTTCCCGACGGTAGATGGCTCAAGGCTCCCCGAAGACACAGGCAGTCCTTTCTCAGTACGTTTTGGAACCTAGCGCTGACAAGTGAGTCCAAAAGAGAGCTGATATGCTTCCTAGAGTTCAAGAACCACAGGGACTAAGGCTCTATGCAATCGGTTGTTTCGCTAAGTCTGTCATGAGAACACCTGGACGTTAGCTTGAGGCTAGAGGCCCCATGTGGTGGGCCCATTCCCTGAAGACTACTGAAGGATGACCACCTACCAAGGGATGGCAACCTCCAAGTTTCTTGCCTAGAAACTCACGTCATCACCAGGGCAATTGTGTTACGAAGAGAAGCTGTGCAGCAACAGTGTTTCTTGGGGAGAATTGAGCCCGCGGCTCTGTAAATCCCAATGAGGAAAATAAAGTTTCACTCGCAGCCTTACTTTCAAAAGGGACCACACAGAGCATTCACCCTGCTGTGTCTTTCTCTAGTTTGTACTCCCAAGGTGCGTTAGAAGGGAGATACTTGAGTTGTTTCACTTACCACATGCTAGATGTTTAGCAAAAGAAGGCCTTTACTGCCCTTCTTTTGGCATATGGTTGTCCTCAGCCGAACAGTTCTCTCAGCTCCTAGAAGCGATGGGCGGTCCCTTGTGTACATCTTGGATCCCAGTGCAGACCTGTTAGTCCTAAGACACCAGAAATGCTTCCTACACTTAAAGCACCGCTTTGACAAACGCTGCCTGGAACCTGTTGCCTGCCTATCTATCTGTGTGACGAACAAAACAGTAACTTAGCTTGGAGCCAGTCCTCCTATATGTTTGGCTTACTCACCGACGATTGCTGAGGGATGAGCACTTAGCAGGGACTGAAAGGCCACGTTTGCCTCACGGGGGGCGGGGATATGACTTGTCCTCACAAGGCAATTGTGCAATGAAGAAAAGATAGGCCACTACACTGTTCATCAGGTAACCTTGAGGCCGCGTGTCGTCATTCCAGTGTGCCAAATAAACTTCCCATCACGGTTCAGTTTCCAAGGCGAGGGCACAGCGTCTTATGCTGCAGTTTCTGACTCCCTACTGGACGTTCAGCTGACCACCTAGACCCTTTCGTGAGTCAACTTTGTGATACACTTTGTGATACGGGGTCGTGATGGTGGTGAAAGGATTAGCAAGTCATGGGTTAGTGAGGCCGGTGTGTACAATGTATCTCCAGAGTACCTGGCTTTCAAGGGAGAGCCTGAAATTTTTCAGGCTACACTGAAAGTCCAGTGGCCGCCTGGGGTAAATTGCATCACGTGCGAGTGCCCTGAAGGCGGGGTCGAATCACTGTATGTTTTGTGTGCTCTGGGTTCGGCAGAAAAGCAGACACGTTTTGCATGAAGGAATGAACAGAACGCTGATAGCTGGCTGTTTCTAAGCTATCCCAACCTAGGTGTTTCTCTGACGAAGCCCTTCGCTGCCCATGATTGCGGCATCTAGCTGCTGCCAGCGGTGCATTGCTCACAACTCCCTGAAGACACAGGAGGCCCTTTTAGTCCGTTTCGGATCCTAGTACAGCCCCGCGACTCAAGAGAGGACCTGATATGCTTCCTAGGGTTCGAGAAACCCAGGGACTAAGGCTGCATGGGGTCTGTCGCATGCCTACCTGGTTCATGAGAAAACCTGAACATTAGCTTAAGGCCAGAGGCCCCGTGTGGTTCTCCCCTTCCCTGAGGACAACTGAAGTAGGAGCACTTACCGAGGAACGGCAACATCCAATCTCCTTCCAGGAAACTCACTTGTCATCACAAAGGCAACTGTGCAACAACACTGTTTCCCAGGGAGAACTGAGCCCGCAGCTCTCTAAATCCCAATGAGGAAAATAAAGTTTCCCTTCAAGCCTTAGTTTCAAAATGGACCACAGAGCATTCACCCTGTTGTATCCGTCACTCCATGGCACGTCCAAGGTGCGCATAGAACGGAGATACTACATTCGTTTCAACTTGCCGCATCCTAGCATTTTAACAAAAGACGCCCTTCACAGCCCTTCTTTCAGCTTATAGCTGCCCTCAACTGAGCTTCGCTCACAAGGCCCAGAAAGGGCGGGCAGTCCGTCGTTTACATCTTGGATCCTAGTGCAGACCCCCGTGTCCTAAGACACCAGAAACGCTTCCTAGATTTAAAGCACCGCTTTGACAAAGGCTGCCGTGAGCTTGCGGCCCGCCTATGTCTGTGATGAGAGACGTAGAACGTTGGCTTGAGGCGTGTCGTCCGGGGTTGTGGGCGTACTCACGAATGATTTTTGAGGGAGGAGGCCGTGGCAGGAATTGAAAGCCAAGTGCTCTTTCGTGGAAGATAACTAGTCCTCCCAAAGACGACTGTGCAGCAAAGAGAAGATGGGCAACAACAGTGTTTACCAGGTAACCCTGAGGCCGCAAACTCTCTACTTTGCAATGAGGAAAATCAACTTCCCAGGAAGACTCAATTCCCAGCAGGACAAAGCAGCATATTACCAAGTCGCATCGGACTCTCTCTTGTACATCCCGTGGACACAGTGGCTCGTGACACTAGTCACCATTGCCATGCTGGGAGTCCTTACTGTGGTGTCAGGATATCAAGGGGAGGGCTTAGTTAGGCCTAGGTGATGGTACTTCTCTAGACTATCTACCAGTTCTGGAAAACCCTGTAGGTTTTGAAGCCGGACTTAAAGTGTAGTTGCCGCTTGAGGTAGACAGACGTCGTGGAGCAGCTCCCAGGAGCAGTGGTAAGCTAATTGTATTTTCTACTGCAGCTCAGGGTTCCTCCAGAGCGCAGACACCCTTTGCATGAAGGAAGGCATGGAACGTTGATAACTGGGTTGCTTTCAAGCTATCGCAATCCAGGTGTCTAAACAACGAAGCCCTTCACTGCCCATCAGTTGGCATCTAGCTGTTCCCGACGGTAGATGGCTCAAGGCTCCCCGAAGACACAGGCAGTCCTTTCTCAGTACGTTTTGGAACCTAGCGCTGACAAGTGAGTCCAAAAGAGAGCTGATATGCTTCCTAGAGTTCAAGAACCACAGGGACTAAGGCTCTATGCAATCGGTTGTTTCGCTAAGTCTGTCATGAGAACACCTGGACGTTAGCTTGAGGCTAGAGGCCCCATGTGGTGGGCCCATTCCCTGAAGACTACTGAAGGATGACCACCTACCAAGGGATGGCAACCTCCAAGTTTCTTGCCTAGAAACTCACGTCATCACCAGGGCAATTGTGTTACGAAGAGAAGCTGTGCAGCAACAGTGTTTCTTGGGGAGAATTGAGCCCGCGGCTCTGTAAATCCCAATGAGGAAAATAAAGTTTCACTCGCAGCCTTACTTTCAAAAGGGACCACACAGAGCATTCACCCTGCTGTGTCTTTCTCTAGTTTGTACTCCCAAGGTGCGTTAGAAGGGAGATACTTGAGTTGTTTCACTTACCACATGCTAGATGTTTAGCAAAAGAAGGCCTTTACTGCCCTTCTTTTGGCATATGGTTGTCCTCAGCCGAACAGTTCTCTCAGCTCCTAGAAGCGATGGGCGGTCCCTTGTGTACATCTTGGATCCCAGTGCAGACCTGTTAGTCCTAAGACACCAGAAATGCTTCCTACACTTAAAGCACCGCTTTGACAAACGCTGCCTGGAACCTGTTGCCTGCCTATCTATCTGTGTGACGAACAAAACAGTAACTTAGCTTGGAGCCAGTCCTCCTATATGTTTGGCTTACTCACCGACGATTGCTGAGGGATGAGCACTTAGCAGGGACTGAAAGGCCACGTTTGCCTCATGGGGGGCGGGGATATGACTTGTCCTCACAAGGCAATTGTGCAATGAAGAAAAGATAGGCCACTACACTGTTCATCAGGTAACCTTGAGGCCGCGTGTCGTCATTCCAGTGTGCCAAATAAACTTCCCATCACGGTTCAGTTTCCAAGGTGAGGGCACAGCGTCTTATGCTGCAGTTTCTGACTCCCTACTGGACGTTCAGCTGACCACCTAGACCCTTTCGTGAGTCAACTTTGTGATACACTTTGTGATACGGGGTCGTGATGGTGGTGAAAGGATTAGCAAGTCATGGGTTAGTGAGGCCGGTGTGTACAATGTATCTCCAGAGTACCTGGCTTTCAAGGGAGAGCCTGAAATTTTTCAGGCTACACTGAAAGTCCAGTGGCCGCCTGGGGTAAATTGCATCACGTGCGAGTGCCCTGAAGGCGGGGTCGAATCACTGTATGTTTTGTGTGCTCTGGGTTCGGCAGAAAAGCAGACACGTTTTGCATGAAGGAATGAACAGAACGCTGATAGCTGGCTGTTTCTAAGCTATCCCAACCTAGGTGTTTCTCTGACGAAGCCCTTCGCTGCCCATGATTGCGGCATCTAGCTGCTGCCAGCGGTGCATTGCTCACAACTCCCTGAAGACACAGGAGGCCCTTTTAGTCCGTTTCGGATCCTAGTACAGCCCCGCGACTCAAGAGAGGACCTGATATGCTTCCTAGGGTTCGAGAAACCCAGGGACTAAGGCTGCATGGGGTCTGTCGCATGCCTACCTGGTTCATGAGAAAACCTGAACATTAGCTTAAGGCCAGAGGCCCCGTGTGGTTCTCCCCTTCCCTGAGGACAACTGAAGTAGGAGCACTTACCGAGGAACGGCAACATCCAATCTCCTTCCAGGAAACTCACTTGTCATCACAAAGGCAACTGTGCAACAACACTATTTCCCAGGGAGAACTGAGCCCGCAGCTCTCTAAATCCCAATGAGGAAAATAAAGTTTCCCTTCAAGCCTTAGTTTCAAAATGGACCGCAGAGCATTCACCCTGTTGTATCCGTCACTCCATGGCACGTCCAAGGTGCGCATAGAACGGAGATACTACATTCGTTTCAACTTGCCGCATCCTAGCATTTTAACAAAAGACGCCCTTCACAGCCCTTCTTTCAGCCTATAGCTGCCCTCAACTGAGCTTCGCTCACAAGGCCCAGAAAGGACGGGCAGTCCGTCGTTTACATCTTGGATCCTAGTGCAGACCCCCGTGTCCTAAGACACCAGAAACGCTTCCTAGATTTAAAGCACCGCTTTGACAAAGGCTGCCGTGAGCTTGCGGCCCGCCTATGTCTGTGATGAGAGACGTAGAACGTTGGCTTGAGGCGAGTCGTCCGGGGTTGTGGGCGTACTCACGAATGATTTTTGAGGGAGGAGGCCGTGGCAGGAATTGAAAGCCAAGTGCTCTTTCGTGGAAGATAACTAGTCCTCCCAAAGACGACTGTGCAGCAAAGAGAAGATGGGCAACAACAGTGTTTACCAGGTAACCCTGAGGCCGCAAACTCTCTACTTTGCAATGAGGAAAATCAACTTCCCAGGAAGACTCAATTCCCAGCAGGACAAAGCAGCATATTACCAAGTCGCATCGGACTCTCTCTTGTACATCCCGTGGACACAGTGGCTCGTGACACTAGTCACCATTGCCATGCTGGGAGTCCTTACTGTGGTGTCAGGATATCAAGGGGAGGGCTTAGTTAGGCCTAGGTGACGGTACTTCTCTAGACTATCTACCAGTTCTGGAAAACCCTGTAGGTTTTGAAGCCGGACTTAAAGTGTAGTTGCCGCTTGAGGTAGACAGACGTCGTGGAGCAGCTCCCAGGAGCAGTGGTAGGCTAATTGTATTTTCTACTGCAGCTCAGGGTTCCTCCAGAGCGCAGACACCCTTTGCATGAAGGAAGGCATGGAACGTTGATAACTGGGTTGCTTTCAAGCTATCGCAATCCAGGTGTCTAAACAACGAAGCCCTTCACTGCCCATCAGTTGGCATCTAGCTGTTCCCGACGGTAGATGGCTCAAGGCTCCCCGAAGACACAGGCAGTCCTTTCTCAGTACGTTTTGGAACCTAGCGCTGACAAGTGAGTCCAAAAGAGAGCTGATATGCTTCCTAGAGTTCAAGAACCACAGGGACTAAGGCTCTATGCAATCGGTTGTTTCGCTAAGTCTGTCATGAGAACACCTGGACGTTAGCTTGAGGCTAGAGGCCCCATGTGGTGGGCCCATTCCCTGAAGACTACTGAAGGATGACCACCTACCAAGGGATGGCAACCTCCAAGTTTCTTGCCTAGAAACTCACGTCATCACCAGGGCAATTGTGTTACGAAGAGAAGCTGTGCAGCAACAGTGTTTCTTGGGGAGAATTGAGCCCGCGGCTCTGTAAATCCCAATGAGGAAAATAAAGTTTCACTCGCAGCCTTACTTTCAAAAGGGACCACACAGAGCATTCACCCTGCTGTGTCTTTCTCTAGTTTGTACTCCCAAGGTGCGTTAGAAGGGAGATACTTGAGTTGTTTCACTTACCACATGCTAGATGTTTAGCAAAAGAAGGCCTTTACTGCCCTTCTTTTGGCATATGGTTGTCCTCAGCCGAACAGTTCTCTCAGCTCCTAGAAGCGATGGGCGGTCCCTTGTGTACATCTTGGATCCCAGTGCAGACCTGTTAGTCCTAAGACACCAGAAATGCTTCCTACACTTAAAGCACCGCTTTGACAAACGCTGCCTGGAACCTGTTGCCTGCCTATCTATCTGTGTGACGAACAAAACAGTAACTTAGCTTGGAGCCAGTCCTCCTATATGTTTGGCTTACTCACCGACGATTGCTGAGGGATGAGCACTTAGCAGGGACTGAAAGGCCACGTTTGCCTCACGGGGGGCGGGGATATGACTTGTCCTCACAAGGCAATTGTGCAATGAAGAAAAGATAGGCCACTACACTGTTCATCAGGTAACCTTGAGGCCGCGTGTCGTCATTCCAGTGTGCCAAATAAACTTCCCATCACGGTTCAGTTTCCAAGGCGAGGGCACAGCGTCTTATGCTGCAGTTTCTGACTCCCTACTGGACGTTCAGCTGACCACCTAGACCCTTTCGTGAGTCAACTTTGTGATACACTTTGTGATACGGGGTCGTGATGGTGGTGAAAGGATTAGCAAGTCATGGGTTAGTGAGGCCGGTGTGTACAATGTATCTCCAGAGTACCTGGCTTTCAAGGGAGAGCCTGAAATTTTTCAGGCTACACTGAAAGTCCAGTGGCCGCCTGGGGTAAATTGCATCACGTGCGAGTGCCCTGAAGGCGGGGTCGAATCACTGTATGTTTTGTGTGCTCTGGGTTTGGCAGAAAAGCAGACACGTTTTGCATGAAGGAATGAACAGAAGGCTGATAGCTGGCTGTTTCTAAGCTATCCCAACCTAGGTGTTTCTCCGACGAAGCCCTTCACTGCCCATGACTCGGCATCTAGCTGCTGCCAGCGGTGCATTGCTCACAACTCTCTGAAGACACAGGAGGCTCTTTTAGTCCGATTCGGATCCTATTGCAGACCGGCGACTCAAGAGAGACCTGATACGCTTCCTAGGATTCAAGAAACACAGGGACTAAGGCTGCATGGGGTCTGTTGCATGCCTACCTCGTTCATGAGAAAACCTGAACATTAGCTTAAGGCCAGAGGCCCCGTGTGGTTCTCCCCTTCCCTGAGGACAACCAAAGTAGGAGCACTTACCGAGGAACGGCAACATCCAATCTCCTTCCAGGAAACTCACTTGTCATCACAAAGGCAACTGTGCAACAACACTGTTTCCCAGGGAGAACTGAGCCCGCAACTCTCTAAATCCCAATGAGGAAAATAAAGTTTCCCTTCAAGCCTTAGTTTCAAAATGGACCGCAGAGCATTCACCCTGTTGTTTCCATCTCTCCATGGCACGTCCAGGGTGCGCATAGCATGGAGATACTACAGTCGTTTCAACTTGCCGCATCCTAGCATTTTAACAAAAGACGCCCTTCACAGCCCTTCTTTCGGCCTATAGTTGCCCTCAACTGAGCATTGTTCACAAGGCCCGGAAAGGACGGGCAGTCCGTCGTTTACATCTTGGATCCTAGTGCAGAACCCCGTTTCCTCAGACGCCAGAAACGCTTCCTAGATTTAAAGCACCGCTTTGAGAAACGCTGCCGTGAGCCTGCGGCCCGCCTATGTCTGTGACGAGAGAACTAAGTAGAACGTTGGACTGAGGCGAGTCGTCCAGGGTTGTGGGCGTACTCACGAACAATTATGGAGGGATGAGGACGTGGCAGGAATTGAAAGCCAAGTGCTCCTTCGTGGAAGATAACTAGTCCTCCCAAAGACGACTGTGCAACAAAGAGAAGATGGGCAACAACAGTGTTTACCAGGTAACCCTGAGGCCGCAAACTCTCTACTTTGCAATGAGGAAAATCAACTTCCCAGAAAGACTCAATTCCCAGCAGGACAAAGCAGCATATTACCAAGTCGCATCGGACTCTCTCTTGTACATCCCGTGGACACAGTGGATCGTGACCCTAGTCACCATTGCCATGCTGGGAGTCCTGACTGTGTTGGAAGGATATCAAGGTGACGGCTTAGTTAGGCCTAGGTGACGGTACTTCTCTAGACTATCTACTAGTTCTGGAAAACCCTGTAGGTTTTGAAGCCGGACTTAAAGTGTAGTTGCCGCTTGAGGTAGACAGACGTCGTGGAGCAGCTCCCAGGAGCAGTGGTAAGCTAATTGTATTTTCTACTGCAGCTCAGGTTCCTCCAGAGCGCAGACACCCTTTGCATGAAGGAAGGCATGGAACGTTGATAACTGGGTTGCTTTCAAGCTATCGCAATCCAGGTGTCTAAACAACGAAGCCCTTCACTGCCCACCAGTCGGCACCTAGCTGTTCCCGACGGTAGATGGCTCACGGCTCTCCGAAGACACAGGCAGTCCTTTCTCACTATGTTTCGGGACCTAGCGCCGACCCGCGTGTCCAAAAGAGAGCTGATATGCTTCCTAGAGTTCAAGAACCACAGGGACTAAGGCTCTATGCAATCGGTTGTTTCGCTAAGTCTGTCATGAGAACACCTGGACGTTAGCTTGAGGCTAGAGGCCCCATGTGGTGGGCCCATTCCCTGAAGACTACTGAAGGATGACCACCTACCAAGGGATGGCAACCTCCAAGTTTCTTGCCTAGAAACTCACGTCATCACCAGGGCAATTGTGTTACGAAGAGAAGCTGTGCAGCAACAGTGTTTCTTGGGGAGAATTGAGCCCGCGGCTCTGTAAATCCCAATGAGGAAAATAAAGTTTCACTCGCAGCCTTACTTTCAAAAGGGACCACACAGAGCATTCACCCTGCTGTGTCTTTCTCTAGTTTGTACTCCCAAGGTGCGTTAGAAGGGAGATACTTGAGTTGTTTCACTTACCACATGCTAGATGTTTAGCAAAAGAAGGCCTTTACTGCCCTTCTTTTGGCATATGGTTGTCCTCAGCCGAACAGTTCTCTCAGCTCCTAGAAGCGATGGGCGGTCCCTTGTGTACATCTTGGATCCCAGTGCAGACCTGTTAGTCCTAAGACACCAGAAATGCTTCCTACACTTAAAGCACCGCTTTGACAAATGCTGCCTGGAACCTGTTGCCTGCCTATCTATCTGTGTGACGAACAAAACAGTAACTTAGCTTGGAGCCAGTCCTCCTATATTTTTGGCTTACTCACCGACGATTGCTGAGGGATGAGCACTTAGCAGGGACTGAAAGGCCACGTTTGCCTCACGGGGGGCGGGGATATGACTTGTCCTCACAAGGCAATTGTGCAATGAAGAAAAGATAGGCCACTACACTGTTCATCAGGTAACCTTGAGGCCGCGTGTCGTCATTCCAGTGTGCCAAATAAACTTCCCATCACGGTTCAGTTTCCAAGGCGAGGGCACAGCGTCTTATGCTGCAGTTTCTGACTCCCTACTGGACGTTCAGCTGACCACCTAGACCCTTTCGTGAGTCAACTTTGTGATACACTTTGTGATACGGGGTCGTGATGGTGGTGAAAGGATTAGCAAGTCATGGGTTAGTGAGGCCGGTGTGTACAATGTATCTCCAGAGTACCTGGCTTTCAAGGGAGAGCCTGAAATTTTTCAGGCTACACTGAAAGTCCAGTGGCCGCCTGGGGTAAATTGCATCACGTGCGAGTGCCCTGAAGGCGGGGTCGAATCACTGTATGTTTTGTGTGCTCTGGGTTTGGCAGAAAAGCAGACACGTTTTGCATGAAGGAATGAACAGAACGCTGATAGCTGGCTGTTTCTAAGCTATCCCAACCTAGGTGTTTCTCCGACGAAGCCCTTCACTGCCCATGACTCGGCATCTAGCTGCTGCCAGCGGTGCATTGCTCACAACTCTCTGAAGACACAGGAGGCTCTTTTAGTCCGATTCGGATCCTATTGCAGACCGGCGACTCAAGAGAGACCTGATACGCTTCCTAGGATTCAAGAAACACAGGGACTAAGGCAGCATGGGGTCTGTTGCATGCCTACCTCGTTCATGAGAAAACCTGAACATTAGCTTAAGGCCAGAGGCCCCGTGTGGTTCTCCCCTTCCCTGAGGACAACCAAAGTAGGAGCACTTACCGAGGAACGGCAACATCCCATCTCCTTCCAGGAAACTCACTTGTCATCACAAAGGCAACTGTGCAACAACACTGTTTCCCAGGGAGAACTGAGCCCGCAACTCTCTAAATCCCAATGAGGAAAATAAAGTTTCCCTTCAAGCCTTAGTTTCAAAATGGACCGCAGAGCATTCACCCTGTTGTTTCCATCTCTCCATGGCACGTCCAGGGTGCGCATAGCACGGAGATACTACAGTCGTTTCAACTTGCCGCATCCTAGCATTTTAACAAAAGACGCCCTTCACAGCCCTTCTTTCGGCCTATAGTTGCCCTCAACTGAGCATTGTTCACAAGGCCCGGAAAGGACGGGCAGTCCGTCGTTTACATCTTGGATCCTAGTGCAGAACCCCGTTTCCTCAGACGCCAGAAACGCTTCCTAGATTTAAAGCACCGCTTTGAGAAACGCTGCCGTGAGCCTGCGGCCCGCCTATGTCTGTGACGAGAGAACTAAGTAGAACGTTGGACTGAGGCGAGTCGTCCAGGGTTGTGGGCGTACTCACGAACAATTATGGAGGGATGAGGACCTGGCAGGAATTGAAAGCCAAGTGCTCCTTCGTGGAAGATAACTAGTCCTCCCAAAGACGACTGTGCAACAAAGAGAAGATGGGCAACAACAGTGTTTACCAGGTAACCCTGAGGCCGCAAACTCTCTACTTTGCAATGAGGAAAATCAACTTCCCAGAAAGACTCAATTCCCAGCAGGACAAAGCAGCATATTACCAAGTCGCATCGGACTCTCTCTTGTACATCCCGTGGACACAGTGGATCGTGACCCTAGTCACCATTGCCATGCTGGGAGTCCTGACTGTGTTGTAAGGATATCAAGGTGAGGGCTTAGTTAGGCCTAGGTGACGGTACTTCTCTAGACTATCTACTAGTTCTGGAAAACCCTGTAGGTTTTGAAGCCGGACTTAAAGTGTAGTTGCCGCTTGAGGTAGACAGACGTCGTGGAGCAGCTCCCAGGAGCAGTGGTAAGCTAATTGTATTTTCTACTGCAGCTCAGGTTCCTCCAGAGCGCAGACACCCTTTGCATGAAGGAAGGCATGGAACGTTGATAACTGGGTTGCTTTCAAGCTATCGCAATCCAGGTGTCTAAACAACGAAGCCCTTCACTGCCCACCAGTCGGCACCTAGCTGTTCCCGACGGTAGATGGCTCACGGCTCTCCGAAGACACAGGCAGTCCTTTCTCACTATGTTTCGGGACCTAGCGCCGACCCGCGTGTCCAAAAGAGAGCTGATATGCTTCCTAGAGTTCAAGAACCACAGGGACTAAGGCTCTATGCAATCGGTTGTTTCGCTAAGTCTGTCATGAGAACACCTGGACGTTAGCTTGAGGCTAGAGGCCCCATGTGGTGGGCCCATTCCCTGAAGACTACTGAAGGATGACCACCTACCAAGGGATGGCAACCTCCAAGTTTCTTGCCTAGAAACTCACGTCATCACCAGGGCAATTGTGTTACGAAGAGAAGCTGTGCAGCAACAGTGTTTCTTGGGGAGAATTGAGCCCGCGGCTCTGTAAATCCCAATGAGGAAAATAAAGTTTCACTCGCAGCCTTACTTTCAAAAGGGACCACACAGAGCATTCACCCTGCTGTGTCTTTCTCTAGTTTGTACTCCCAAGGTGCGTTAGAAGGGAGATACTTGAGTTGTTTCACTTACCACATGCTAGATGTTTAGCAAAAGAAGGCCTTTACTGCCCTTCTTTTGGCATATGGTTGTCCTCAGCCGAACAGTTCTCTCAGCTCCTAGAAGCGATGGGCGGTCCCTTGTGTACATCTTGGATCCCAGTGCAGACCTGTTAGTCCTAAGACACCAGAAATGCTTCCTACACTTAAAGCACCGCTTTGACAAACGCTGCCTGGAACCTGTTGCCTGCCTATCTATCTGTGTGACGAACAAAACAGTAACTTAGCTTGGAGCCAGTCCTCCTATATGTTTGGCTTACTCACCGACGATTGCTGAGGGATGAGCACTTAGCAGGGACTGAAAGGCCACGTTTGCCTCACGGGGGGCGGGGATATGACTTGTCCTCACAAGGCAATTGTGCAATGAAGAAAAGATAGGCCACTACACTGTTCATCAGGTAACCTTGAGGCCGCGTGTCGTCATTCCAGTGTGCCAAATAAACTTCCCATCACGGTTCAGTTTCCAAGGCGAGGGCACAGCGTCTTATGCTGCAGTTTCTGACTCCCTACTGGACGTTCAGCTGACCACCTAGACCCTTTCGTGAGTCAACTTTGTGATACACTTTGTGATACGGGGTCGTGATGGTGGTGAAAGGATTAGCAAGTCATGGGTTAGTGAGGCCGGTGTGTACAATGTATCTCCAGAGTACCTGGCTTTCAAGGGAGAGCCTGAAATTTTTCAGGCTACACTGAAAGTCCAGTGGCCGCCTGGGGTAAATTGCATCACGTGCGAGTGCCCTGAAGGCGGGGTCGAATCACTGTATGTTTTGTGTGCTCTGGGTTCGGCAGAAAAGCAGACACGTTTTGCATGAAGGAATGAACAGAACGCTGATAGCTGGCTGTTTCTAAGCTATCCCAACCTAGGTGTTTCTCTGACGAAGCCCTTCGCTGCCCATGATTGCGGCATCTAGCTGCTGCCAGCGGTGCATTGCTCACAACTCCCTGAAGACACAGGAGGCCCTTTTAGTCCGTTTCGGATCCTAGTACAGCCCCGCGACTCAAGAGAGGACCTGATATGCTTCCTAGGGTTCGAGAAACCCAGGGACTAAGGCTGCATGGGGTCTGTCGCATGCCTACCTGGTTCATGAGAAAACCTGAACATTAGCTTAAGGCCAGAGGCCCCGTGTGGTTCTCCCCTTCCCTGAGGACAACTGAAGTAGGAGCACTTACCGAGGAACGGCAACATCCAATCTCCTTCCAGGAAACTCACTTGTCATCACAAAGGCAACTGTGCAACAACACTGTTTCCCAGGGAGAACTGAGCCCGCAGCTCTCTAAATCCCAATGAGGAAAATAAAGTTTCCCTTCAAGCCTTAGTTTCAAAATGGACCGCAGAGCATTCACCCTGTTGTATCCGTCACTCCATGGCACGTCCAAGGTGTGCATAGAACGGAGATACTACATTCGTTTCAACTTGCCGCATCCTAGCATTTTAACAAAAGACGCCCTTCACAGCCCTTCTTTCAGCCTATAGCTGCCCTCAACTGAGCTTCGCTCACAAGGCCCAGAAAGGGCGGGCAGTCCGTCGTTTACATCTTGGATCCTAGTGCAGACCCCCGTGTCCTAAGACACCAGAAACGCTTCCTAGATTTAAAGCACCGCTTTGACAAAGGCTGCCGTGAGCTTGCGGCCCGCCTATGTCTGTGATGAGAGACGTAGAACGTTGGCTTGAGGCGAGTCGTCCGGGGTTGTGGGCGTACTCACGAATGATTTTTGAGGGAGGAGGCCGTGGCAGGAATTGAAAGCCAAGTGCTCTTTCGTGGAAGATAACTAGTCCTCCCAAAGACGACTGTGCAGCAAAGAGAAGATGGGCAACAACAGTGTTTACCAGGTAACCCTGAGGCCGCAAACTCTCTACTTTGCAATGAGGAAAATCAACTTCCCAGGAAGACTCAATTCCCAGCAGGACAAAGCAGCATATTACCAAGTCGCATCGGACTCTCTCTTGTACATCCCGTGGACACAGTGGCTCGTGACACTAGTCACCATTGCCATGCTGGGAGTCCTTACTGTGGTGTCAGGATATCAAGGGGAGGGCTTAGTTAGGCCTAGGTGACGGTACTTCTCTAGACTATCTACCAGTTCTGGAAAACCCTGTAGGTTTTGAAGCCGGACTTAAAGTGTAGTTGCCGCTTGAGGTAGACAGACGTCGTGGAGCAGCTCCCAGGAGCAGTGGTAGGCTAATTGTATTTTCTACTGCAGCTCAGGGTTCCTCCAGAGCGCAGACACCCTTTGCATGAAGGAAGGCATGGAACGTTGATAACTGGGTTGCTTTCAAGCTATCGCAATCCAGGTGTCTAAACAACGAAGCCCTTCACTGCCCATCAGTTGGCATCTAGCTGTTCCCGACGGTAGATGGCTCAAGGCTCCCCGAAGACACAGGCAGTCCTTTCTCAGTACGTTTTGGAACCTAGCGCTGACAAGTGAGTCCAAAAGAGAGCTGATATGCTTCCTAGAGTTCAAGAACCACAGGGACTAAGGCTCTATGCAATCGGTTGTTTCGCTAAGTCTGTCATGAGAACACCTGGACGTTAGCTTGAGGCTAGAGGCCCCATGTGGTGGGCCCATTCCCTGAAGACTACTGAAGGATGACCACCTACCAAGGGATGGCAACCTCCAAGTTTCTTGCCTAGAAACTCACGTCATCACCAGGGCAATTGTGTTACGAAGAGAAGCTGTGCAGCAACAGTGTTTCTTGGGGAGAATTGAGCCCGCGGCTCTGTAAATCCCAATGAGGAAAATAAAGTTTCACTCGCAGCCTTACTTTCAAAAGGGACCACACAGAGCATTCACCCTGCTGTGTCTTTCTCTAGTTTGTACTCCCAAGGTGCGTTAGAAGGGAGATACTTGAGTTGTTTCACTTACCACATGCTAGATGTTTAGCAAAAGAAGGCCTTTACTGCCCTTCTTTTGGCATATGGTTGTCCTCAGCCGAACAGTTCTCTCAGCTCCTAGAAGCGATGGGCGGTCCCTTGTGTACATCTTGGATCCCAGTGCAGACCTGTTAGTCCTAAGACACCAGAAATGCTTCCTACACTTAAAGCACCGCTTTGACAAACGCTGCCTGGAACCTGTTGCCTGCCTATCTATCTGTGTGACGAACAAAACAGTAACTTAGCTTGGAGCCAGTCCTCCTATATGTTTGGCTTACTCACCGACGATTGCTGAGGGATGAGCACTTAGCAGGGACTGAAAGGCCACGTTTGCCTCACGGGGGGCGGGGATATGACTTGTCCTCACAAGGCAATTGTGCAATGAAGAAAAGATAGGCCACTACACTGTTCATCAGGTAACCTTGAGGCCGCGTGTCGTCATTCCAGTGTGCCAAATAAACTTCCCATCACGGTTCAGTTTCCAAGGCGAGGGCACAGCGTCTTATGCTGCAGTTTCTGACTCCCTACTGGACGTTCAGCTGACCACCTAGACCCTTTCGTGAGTCAACTTTGTGATACACTTTGTGATACGGGGTCGTGATGGTGGTGAAAGGATTAGCAAGTCATGGGTTAGTGAGGCCGGTGTGTACAATGTATCTCCAGAGTACCTGGCTTTCAAGGGAGAGCCTGAAATTTTTCAGGCTACACTGAAAGTCCAGTGGCCGCCTGGGGTAAATTGCATCACGTGCGAGTGCCCTGAAGGCGGGGTCGAATCACTGTATGTTTTGTGTGCTCTGGGTTCGGCAGAAAAGCAGACACGTTTTGCATGAAGGAATGAACAGAACGCTGATAGCTGGCTGTTTCTAAGCTATCCCAACCTAGGTGTTTCTCTGACGAAGCCCTTCGCTGCCCATGATTGCGGCATCTAGCTGCTGCCAGCGGTGCATTGCTCACAACTCCCTGAAGACACAGGAGGCCCTTTTAGTCCGTTTCGGATCCTAGTACAGCCCCGCGACTCAAGAGAGGACCTGATATGCTTCCTAGGGTTCGAGAAACCCAGGGACTAAGGCTGCATGGGGTCTGTCGCATGCCTACCTGGTTCATGAGAAAACCTGAACATTAGCTTAAGGCCAGAGGCCCCGTGTGGTTCTCCCCTTCCCTGAGGACAACTGAAGTAGGAGCACTTACCGAGGAACGGCAACATCCAATCTCCTTCCAGGAAACTCACTTGTCATCACAAAGGCAACTGTGCAACAACACTGTTTCCCAGGGAGAACTGAGCCCGCAGCTCTCTAAATCCCAATGAGGAAAATAAAGTTTCCCTTCAAGCCTTAGTTTCAAAATGGACCGCAGAGCATTCACCCTGTTGTATCCGTCACTCCATGGCACGTCCAAGGTGTGCATAGAACGGAGATACTACATTCGTTTCAACTTGCCGCATCCTAGCATTTTAACAAAAGACGCCCTTCACAGCCCTTCTTTCAGCCTATAGCTGCCCTCAACTGAGCTTCGCTCACAAGGCCCAGAAAGGGCGGGCAGTCCGTCGTTTACATCTTGGATCCTAGTGCAGACCCCCGTGTCCTAAGACACCAGAAACGCTTCCTAGATTTAAAGCACCGCTTTGACAAAGGCTGCCGTGAGCTTGCGGCCCGCCTATGTCTGTGATGAGAGACGTAGAACGTTGGCTTGAGGCGAGTCGTCCGGGGTTGTGGGCGTACTCACGAATGATTTTTGAGGGAGGAGGCCGTGGCAGGAATTGAAAGCCAAGTGCTCTTTCGTGGAAGATAACTAGTCCTCCCAAAGACGACTGTGCAGCAAAGAGAAGATGGGCAACAACAGTGTTTACCAGGTAACCCTGAGGCCGCAAACTCTCTACTTTGCAATGAGGAAAATCAACTTCCCAGGAAGACTCAATTCCCAGCAGGACAAAGCAGCATATTACCAAGTCGCATCGGACTCTCTCTTGTACATCCCGTGGACACAGTGGCTCGTGACACTAGTCACCATTGCCATGCTGGGAGTCCTTACTGTGGTGTCAGGATATCAAGGGGAGGGCTTAGTTAGGCCTAGGTGACGGTACTTCTCTAGACTATCTACCAGTTCTGGAAAACCCTGTAGGTTTTGAAGCCGGACTTAAAGTGTAGTTGCCGCTTGAGGTAGACAGACGTCGTGGAGCAGCTGCCAGGAGCAGTGGTAGGCTAATTGTATTTTCTACTGCAGCTCAGGGTTCCTCCAGAGCGCAGACACCCTTTGCATGAAGGAAGGCATGGAACGTTGATAACTGGGTTGCTTTCAAGCTATCGCAATCCAGGTGTCTAAACAACGAAGCCCTTCACTGCCCATCAGTTGGCATCTAGCTGTTCCCGACGGTAGATGGCTCAAGGCTCCCCGAAGACACAGGCAGTCCTTTCTCAGTACGTTTTGGAACCTAGCGCTGACAAGTGAGTCCAAAAGAGAGCTGATATGCTTCCTAGAGTTCAAGAACCACAGGGACTAAGGCTCTATGCAATCGGTTGTTTCGCTAAGTCTGTCATGAGAACACCTGGACGTTAGCTTGAGGCTAGAGGCCCCATGTGGTGGGCCCATTCCCTGAAGACTACTGAAGGATGACCACCTACCAAGGGATGGCAACCTCCAAGTTTCTTGCCTAGAAACTCACGTCATCACCAGGGCAATTGTGTTACGAAGAGAAGCTGTGCAGCAACAGTGTTTCTTGGGGAGAATTGAGCCCGCGGCTCTGTAAATCCCAATGAGGAAAATAAAGTTTCACTCGCAGCCTTACTTTCAAAAGGGACCACACAGAGCATTCACCCTGCTGTGTCTTTCTCTAGTTTGTACTCCCAAGGTGCGTTAGAAGGGAGATACTTGAGTTGTTTCACTTACCACATGCTAGATGTTTAGCAAAAGAAGGCCTTTACTGCCCTTCTTTTGGCATATGGTTGTCCTCAGCCGAACAGTTCTCTCAGCTCCTAGAAGCGATGGGCGGTCCCTTGTGTACATCTTGGATCCCAGTGCAGACCTGTTAGTCCTAAGACACCAGAAATGCTTCCTACACTTAAAGCACCGCTTTGACAAACGCTGCCTGGAACCTGTTGCCTGCCTATCTATCTGTGTGACGAACAAAACAGTAACTTAGCTTGGAGCCAGTCCTCCTATATGTTTGGCTTACTCACCGACGATTGCTGAGGGATGAGCACTTAGCAGGGACTGAAAGGCCACGTTTGCCTCACGGGGGGCGGGGATATGACTTGTCCTCACAAGGCAATTGTGCAATGAAGAAAAGATAGGCCACTACACTGTTCATCAGGTAACCTTGAGGCCGCGTGTCGTCATTCCAGTGTGCCAAATAAACTTCCCATCACGGTTCAGTTTCCAAGGCGAGGGCACAGCGTCTTATGCTGCAGTTTCTGACTCCCTACTGGACGTTCAGCTGACCACCTAGACCCTTTCGTGAGTCAACTTTGTGATACACTTTGTGATACGGGGTCGTGATGGTGGTGAAAGGATTAGCAAGTCATGGGTTAGTGAGGCCGGTGTGTACAATGTATCTCCAGAGTACCTGGCTTTCAAGGGAGAGCCTGAAATTTTTCAGGCTACACTGAAAGTCCAGTGGCCGCCTGGGGTAAATTGCATCACGTGCGAGTGCCCTGAAGGCGGGGTCGAATCACTGTATGTTTTGTGTGCTCTGGGTTCGGCAGAAAAGCAGACACGTTTTGCATGAAGGAATGAACAGAACGCTGATAGCTGGCTGTTTCTAAGCTATCCCAACCTAGGTGTTTCTCTGACGAAGCCCTTCGCTGCCCATGATTGCGGCATCTAGCTGCTGCCAGCGGTGCATTGCTCACAACTCCCTGAAGACACAGGAGGCCCTTTTAGTCCGTTTCGGATCCTAGTACAGCCCCGCGACTCAAGAGAGGACCTGATATGCTTCCTAGGGTTCGAGAAACCCAGGGACTAAGGCTGCATGGGGTCTGTCGCATGCCTACCTGGTTCATGAGAAAACCTGAACATTAGCTTAAGGCCAGAGGCCCCGTGTGGTTCTCCCCTTCCCTGAGGACAACTGAAGTAGGAGCACTTACCGAGGAACGGCAACATCCAATCTCCTTCCAGGAAACTCACTTGTCATCACAAAGGCAACTGTGCAACAACACTGTTTCCCAGGGAGAACTGAGCCCGCAGCTCTCTAAATCCCAATGAGGAAAATAAAGTTTCCCTTCAAGCCTTAGTTTCAAAATGGACCGCAGAGCATTCACCCTGTTGTATCCGTCACTCCATGGCACGTCCAAGGTGCGCATAGAACGGAGATACTACATTCGTTTCAACTTGCCGCATCCTAGCATTTTAACAAAAGACGCCCTTCACAGCCCTTCTTTCAGCCTATAGCTGCCCTCAACTGAGCTTCGCTCACAAGGCCCAGAAAGGACGGGCAGTCCGTCGTTTACATCTTGGATCCTAGTGCAGACCCCCGTGTCCTAAGACACCAGAAACGCTTCCTAGATTTAAAGCACCGCTTTGACAAAGGCTGCCGTGAGCTTGCGGCCCGCCTATGTCTGTGATGAGAGACGTAGAACGTTGGCTTGAGGCGAGTCGTCCGGGGTTGTGGGCGTACTCACGAATGATTTTTGAGGGAGGAGGCCGTGGCAGGAATTGAAAGCCAAGTGCTCTTTCGTGGAAGATAACTAGTCCTCCCAAAGACGACTGTGCAGCAAAGAGAAGATGGGCAACAACAGTGTTTACCAGGTAACCCTGAGGCCGCAAACTCTCTACTTTGCAATGAGGAAAATCAACTTCCCAGGAAGACTCAATTCCCAGCAGGACAAAGCAGCATATTACCAAGTCGCATCGGACTCTCTCTTGTACATCCCGTGGACACAGTGGCTCGTGACACTAGTCACCATTGCCATGCTGGGAGTCCTTACTGTGGTGTCAGGATATCAAGGGGAGGGCTTAGTTAGGCCTAGGTGACGGTACTTCCCTAGACTATCTACCAGTTCTGGAAAACCCTGTAGGTTTTGAAGCCGGACTTAAAGTGTAGTTGCCGCTTGAGGTAGACAGACGTCGTGGAGCAGCTCCCAGGAGCAGTGGTAGGCTAATTGTATTTTCTACTGCAGCTCAGGGTTCCTCCAGAGCGCAGACACCCTTTGCATGAAGGAAGGCATGGAACGTTGATAACTGGGTTGCTTTCAAGCTATCGCAATCCAGGTGTCTAAACAACGAAGCCCTTCACTGCCCATCAGTTGGCATCTAGCTGTTCCCGACGGTAGATGGCTCAAGGCTCCCCGAAGACACAGGCAGTCCTTTCTCAGTACGTTTTGGAACCTAGCGCTGACAAGTGAGTCCAAAAGAGAGCTGATATGCTTCCTAGAGTTCAAGAACCACAGGGACTAAGGCTCTATGCAATCGGTTGTTTCGCTAAGTCTGTCATGAGAACACCTGGACGTTAGCTTGAGGCTAGAGGCCCCATGTGGTGGGCCCATTCCCTGAAGACTACTGAAGGATGACCACCTACCAAGGGATGGCAACCTCCAAGTTTCTCGCCTAGAAACTCACGTCATCACCAGGGCAATTGTGTTACGAAGAGAAGCTGTGCAGCAACAGTGTTTCTTGGGGAGAATTGAGCCCGCGGCTCTGTAAATCCCAATGAGGAAAATAAAGTTTCACTCGCAGCCTTACTTTCAAAAGGGACCACACAGAGCATTCACCCTGCTGTGTCTTTCTCTAGTTTGTACTCCCAAGGTGCGTTAGAAGGGAGATACTTGAGTTGTTTCACTTACCACATGCTAGATGTTTAGCAAAAGAAGGCCTTTACTGCCCTTCTTTTGGCATATGGTTGTCCTCAGCCGAACAGTTCTCTCAGCTCCTAGAAGCGATGGGCGGTCCCTTGTGTACATCTTGGATCCCAGTGCAGACCTGTTAGTCCTAAGACACCAGAAATGCTTCCTACACTTAAAGCACCGCTTTGACAAACGCTGCCTGGAACCTGTTGCCTGCCTATCTATCTGTGTGACGAACAAAACAGTAACTTAGCTTGGAGCCAGTCCTCCTATATGTTTGGCTTACTCACCGACGATTGCTGAGGGATGAGCACTTAGCAGGGACTGAAAGGCCACGTTTGCCTCACGGGGGGCGGGGATATGACTTGTCCTCACAAGGCAATTGTGCAATGAAGAAAAGATAGGCCACTACACTGTTCATCAGGTAACCTTGAGGCCGCGTGTCGTCATTCCAGTGTGCCAAATAAACTTCCCATCACGGTTCAGTTTCCAAGGCGAGGGCACAGCGTCTTATGCTGCAGTTTCTGACTCCCTACTGGACGTTCAGCTGACCACCTAGACCCTTTCGTGAGTCAACTTTGTGATACACTTTGTGATACGGGGTCGTGATGGTGGTGAAAGGATTAGCAAGTCATGGGTTAGTGAGGCCGGTGTGTACAATGTATCTCCAGAGTACCTGGCTTTCAAGGGAGAGCCTGAAATTTTTCAGGCTACACTGAAAGTCCAGTGGCCGCCTGGGGTAAATTGCATCACGTGCGAGTGCCCTGAAGGCGGGGTCGAATCACTGTATGTTTTGTGTGCTCTGGGTTCGGCAGAAAAGCAGACACGTTTTGCATGAAGGAATGAACAGAACGCTGATAGCTGGCTGTTTCTAAGCTATCCCAACCTAGGTGTTTCTCTGACGAAGCCCTTCGCTGCCCATGATTGCGGCATCTAGCTGCTGCCAGCGGTGCATTGCTCACAACTCCCTGAAGACACAGGAGGCCCTTTTAGTCCGTTTCGGATCCTAGTACAGCCCCGCGACTCAAGAGAGGACCTGATATGCTTCCTAGGGTTCGAGAAACCCAGGGACTAAGGCTGCATGGGGTCTGTCGCATGCCTACCTGGTTCATGAGAAAACCTGAACATTAGCTTAAGGCCAGAGGCCCCGTGTGGTTCTCCCCTTCCCTGAGGACAACTGAAGTAGGAGCACTTACCGAGGAACGGCAACATCCAATCTCCTTCCAGGAAACTCACTTGTCATCACAAAGGCAACTGTGCAACAACACTGTTTCCCAGGGAGAACTGAGCCCGCAGCTCTCTAAATCCCAATGAGGAAAATAAAGTTTCCCTTCAAGCCTTAGTTTCAAAATGGACCGCAGAGCATTCACCCTGTTGTATCCGTCACTCCATGGCACGTCCAAGGTGCGCATAGAACGGAGATACTACATTCGTTTCAACTTGCCGCATCCTAGCATTTTAACAAAAGACGCCCTTCACAGCCCTTCTTTCAGCCTATAGCTGCCCTCAACTGAGCTTCGCTCACAAGGCCCAGAAAGGACGGGCAGTCCGTCGTTTACATCTTGGATCCTAGTGCAGACCCCCGTGTCCTAAGACACCAGAAACGCTTCCTAGATTTAAAGCACCACTTTGACAAAGGCTGCCGTGAGCTTGCGGCCCGCCTATGTCTGTGATGAGAGACGTAGAACGTTGGCTTGAGGCGAGTCGTCCGGGCTTGTGGGCGTACTCACGAATGATTTTTGAGGGAGGAGGCCGTGGCAGGAATTGAAAGCCAAGTGCTCTTTCGTGGAAGATAACTAGTCCTCCCAAAGACGACTGTGCAGCAAAGAGAAGATGGGCAACAACAGTGTTTACCAGGTAACCCTGAGGCCGCAAACTCTCTACTTTGCAATGAGGAAAATCAACTTCCCAGGAAGACTCAATTCCCAGCAGGACAAAGCAGCATATTACCAAGTCGCATCGGACTCTCTCTTGTACATCCCGTGGACACAGTGGCTCGTGACACTAGTCACCATTGCCATGCTGGGAGTCCTTACTGTGGTGTCAGGATATCAAGGGGAGGGCTTAGTTAGGCCTAGGTGACGGTACTTCCCTAGACTATCTACCAGTTCTGGAAAACCCTGTAGGTTTTGAAGCCGGACTTAAAGTGTAGTTGCCGCTTGAGGTAGACAGACGTCGTGGAGCAGCTCCCAGGAGCAGTGGTAGGCTAATTGTATTTTCTACTGCAGCTCAGGGTTCCTCCAGAGCGCAGACACCCTTTGCATGAAGGAAGGCATGGAACGTTGATAACTGGGTTGCTTTCAAGCTATCGCAATCCAGGTGTCTAAACAACGAAGCCCTTCACTGCCCATCAGTTGGCATCTAGCTGTTCCCGACGGTAGATGGCTCAAGGCTCCCCGAAGACACAGGCAGTCCTTTCTCAGTACGTTTTGGAACCTAGCGCTGACAAGTGAGTCCAAAAGAGAGCTGATATGCTTCCTAGAGTTCAAGAACCACAGGGACTAAGGCTCTATGCAATCGGTTGTTTCGCTAAGTCTGTCATGAGAACACCTGGACGTTAGCTTGAGGCTAGAGGCCCCATGTGGTGGGCCCATTCCCTGAAGACTACTGAAGGATGACCACCTACCAAGGGATGGCAACCTCCAAGTTTCTCGCCTAGAAACTCACGTCATCACCAGGGCAATTGTGTTACGAAGAGAAGCTGTGCAGCAACAGTGTTTCTTGGGGAGAATTGAGCCCGCGGCTCTGTAAATCCCAATGAGGAAAATAAAGTTTCACTCGCAGCCTTACTTTCAAAAGGGACCACACAGAGCATTCACCCTGCTGTGTCTTTCTCTAGTTTGTACTCCCAAGGTGCGTTAGAAGGGAGATACTTGAGTTGTTTCACTTACCACATGCTAGATGTTTAGCAAAAGAAGGCCTTTACTGCCCTTCTTTTGGCATATGGTTGTCCTCAGCCGAACAGTTCTCTCAGCTCCTAGAAGCGATGGGCGGTCCCTTGTGTACATCTTGGATCCCAGTGCAGACCTGTTAGTCCTAAGACACCAGAAATGCTTCCTACACTTAAAGCACCGCTTTGACAAACGCTGCCTGGAACCTGTTGCCTGCCTATCTATCTGTGTGACGAACAAAACAGTAACTTAGCTTGGAGCCAGTCCTCCTATATGTTTGGCTTACTCACCGACGATTGCTGAGGGATGAGCACTTAGCAGGGACTGAAAGGCCACGTTTGCCTCACGGGGGGCGGGGATATGACTTGTCCTCACAAGGCAATTGTGCAATGAAGAAAAGATAGGCCACTACACTGTTCATCAGGTAACCTTGAGGCCGCGTGTCGTCATTCCAGTGTGCCAAATAAACTTCCCATCACGGTTCAGTTTCCAAGGCGAGGGCACAGCGTCTTATGCTGCAGTTTCTGACTCCCTACTGGACGTTCAGCTGACCACCTAGACCCTTTCGTGAGTCAACTTTGTGATACACTTTGTGATACGGGGTCGTGATGGTGGTGAAAGGATTAGCAAGTCATGGGTTAGTGAGGCCGGTGTGTACAATGTATCTCCAGAGTACCTGGCTTTCAAGGGAGAGCCTGAAATTTTTCAGGCTACACTGAAAGTCCAGTGGCCGCCTGGGGTAAATTGCATCACGTGCGAGTGCCCTGAAGGCGGGGTCGAATCACTGTATGTTTTGTGTGCTCTGGGTTCGGCAGAAAAGCAGACACGTTTTGCATGAAGGAATGAACAGAACGCTGATAGCTGGCTGTTTCTAAGCTATCCCAACCTAGGTGTTTCTCTGACGAAGCCCTTCGCTGCCCATGATTGCGGCATCTAGCTGCTGCCAGCGGTGCATTGCTCACAACTCCCTGAAGACACAGGAGGCCCTTTTAGTCCGTTTCGGATCCTAGTACAGCCCCGCGACTCAAGAGAGGACCTGATATGCTTCCTAGGGTTCGAGAAACCCAGGGACTAAGGCTGCATGGGGTCTGTCGCATGCCTACCTGGTTCATGAGAAAACCTGAACATTAGCTTAAGGCCAGAGGCCCCGTGTGGTTCTCCCCTTCCCTGAGGACAACTGAAGTAGGAGCACTTACCGAGGAACGGCAACATCCAATCTCCTTCCAGGAAACTCACTTGTCATCACAAAGGCAACTGTGCAACAACACTGTTTCCCAGGGAGAACTGAGCCCGCAGCTCTCTAAATCCCAATGAGGAAAATAAAGTTTCCCTTCAAGCCTTAGTTTCAAAATGGACCGCAGAGCATTCACCCTGTTGTATCCGTCACTCCATGGCACGTCCAAGGTGCGCATAGAACGGAGATACTACATTCGTTTCAACTTGCCGCATCCTAGCATTTTAACAAAAGACGCCCTTCACAGCCCTTCTTTCAGCCTATAGCTGCCCTCAACTGAGCTTCGCTCACAAGGCCCAGAAAGGACGGGCAGTCCGTCGTTTACATCTTGGATCCTAGTGCAGACCCCCGTGTCCTAAGACACCAGAAACGCTTCCTAGATTTAAAGCACCACTTTGACAAAGGCTGCCGTGAGCTTGCGGCCCGCCTATGTCTGTGATGAGAGACGTAGAACGTTGGCTTGAGGCGAGTCGTCCGGGCTTGTGGGCGTACTCACGAATGATTTTTGAGGGAGGAGGCCGTGGCAGGAATTGAAAGCCAAGTGCTCTTTCGTGGAAGATAACTAGTCCTCCCAAAGACGACTGTGCAGCAAAGAGAAGATGGGCAACAACAGTGTTTACCAGGTAACCCTGAGGCCGCAAACTCTCTACTTTGCAATGAGGAAAATCAACTTCCCAGGAAGACTCAATTCCCAGCAGGACAAAGCAGCATATTACCAAGTCGCATCGGACTCTCTCTTGTACATCCCGTGGACACAGTGGCTCATGACACTAGTCACCATTGCCATGCTGGGAGTCCTTACTGTGGTGTCAGGATATCAAGGGGAGGGCTTAGTTAGGCCTAGGTGACGGTACTTCCCTAGACTATCTACCAGTTCTGGAAAACCCTGTAGGTTTTGAAGCCGGACTTAAAGTGTAGTTGCCGCTTGAGGTAGACAGACGTCGTGGAGCAGCTCCCAGGAGCAGTGGTAGGCTAATTGTATTTTCTACTGCAGCTCGGGGTTCCTCCAGAGCGCAGACACCCTTTGCATGAAGGAAGGCATGGAACGTTGATAACTGGGTTGCTTTCAAGCTATCGCAATCCAGGTGTCTAAACAACGAAGCCCTTCACTGCCCATCAGTTGGCATCTAGCTGTTCCCGACGGTAGATGGCTCAAGGCTCCCCGAAGACACAGGCAGTCCTTTCTCAGTACGTTTTGGAACCTAGCGCTGACAAGTGAGTCCAAAAGAGAGCTGATATGCTTCCTAGAGTTCAAGAACCACAGGGACTAAGGCTCTATGCAATCGGTTGTTTCGCTAAGTCTGTCATGAGAACACCTGGACGTTAGCTTGAGGCTAGAGGCCCCATGTGGTGGGCCCATTCCCTGAAGACTACTGAAGGATGACCACCTACCAAGGGATGGCAACCTCCAAGTTTCTTGCCTAGAAACTCACGTCATCACCAGGGCAATTGTGTTACGAAGAGAAGCTGTGCAGCAACAGTGTTTCTTGGGGAGAATTGAGCCCGCGGCTCTGTAAATCCCAATGAGGAAAATAAAGTTTCACTCGCAGCCTTACTTTCAAAAGGGACCACACAGAGCATTCACCCTGCTGTGTCTTTCTCTAGTTTGTACTCCCAAGGTGCGTTAGAAGGGAGATACTTGAGTTGTTTCACTTACCACATGCTAGATGTTTAGCAAAAGAAGGCCTTTACTGCCCTTCTTTTGGCATATGGTTGTCCTCAGCCGAACAGTTCTCTCAGCTCCTAGAAGCGATGGGCGGTCCCTTGTGTACATCTTGGATCCCAGTGCAGACCTGTTAGTCCTAAGACACCAGAAATGCTTCCTACACTTAAAGCACCGCTTTGACAAACGCTGCCTGGAACCTGTTGCCTGCCTATCTATCTGTGTGACGAACAAAACAGTAACTTAGCTTGGAGCCAGTCCTCCTATATGTTTGGCTTACTCACCGACGATTGCTGAGGGATGAGCACTTAGCAGGGACTGAAAGGCCACGTTTGCCTCACGGGGGGCGGGGATATGACTTGTCCTCACAAGGCAATTGTGCAATGAAGAAAAGATAGGCCACTACACTGTTCATCAGGTAACCTTGAGGCCGCGTGTCGTCATTCCAGTGTGCCAAATAAACTTCCCATCACGGTTCAGTTTCCAAGGCGAGGGCACAGCGTCTTATGCTGCAGTTTCTGACTCCCTACTGGACGTTCAGCTGACCACCTAGACCCTTTCGTGAGTCAACTTTGTGATACACTTTGTGATACGGGGTCGTGATGGTGGTGAAAGGATTAGCAAGTCATGGGTTAGTGAGGCCGGTGTGTACAATGTATCTCCAGAGTACCTGGCTTTCAAGGGAGAGCCTGAAATTTTTCAGGCTACACTGAAAGTCCAGTGGCCGCCTGGGGTAAATTGCATCACGTGCGAGTGCCCTGAAGGCGGGGTCGAATCACTGTATGTTTTGTGTGCTCTGGGTTCGGCAGAAAAGCAGACACGTTTTGCATGAAGGAATGAACAGAACGCTGATAGCTGGCTGTTTCTAAGCTATCCCAACCTAGGTGTTTCTCTGACGAAGCCCTTCGCTGCCCATGATTGCGGCATCTAGCTGCTGCCAGCGGTGCATTGCTCACAACTCCCTGAAGACACAGGAGGCCCTTTTAGTCCGTTTCGGATCCTAGTACAGCCCCGCGACTCAAGAGAGGACCTGATATGCTTCCTAGGGTTCGAGAAACCCAGGGACTAAGGCTGCATGGGGTCTGTCGCATGCCTACCTGGTTCATGAGAAAACCTGAACATTAGCTTAAGGCCAGAGGCCCCGTGTGGTTCTCCCCTTCCCTGAGGACAACTGAAGTAGGAGCACTTACCGAGGAACGGCAACATCCAATCTCCTTCCAGGAAACTCACTTGTCATCACAAAGGCAACTGTGCAACAACACTGTTTCCCAGGGAGAACTGAGCCCGCAGCTCTCTAAATCCCAATGAGGAAAATAAAGTTTCCCTTCAAGCCTTAGTTTCAAAATGGACCGCAGAGCATTCACCCTGTTGTATCCGTCACTCCATGGCACGTCCAAGGTGCGCATAGAACGGAGATACTACATTCGTTTCAACTTGCCGCATCCTAGCATTTTAACAAAAGACGCCCTTCACAGCCCTTCTTTCAGCCTATAGCTGCCCTCAACTGAGCTTCGCTCACAAGGCCCAGAAAGGACGGGCAGTCCGTCGTTTACATCTTGGATCCTAGTGCAGACCCCCGTGTCCTAAGACACCAGAAACGCTTCCTAGATTTAAAGCACCGCTTTGACAAAGGCTGCCGTGAGCTTGCGGCCCGCCTATGTCTGTGATGAGAGACGTAGAACGTTGGCTTGAGGCGAGTCGTCCGGGGTTGTGGGCGTACTCACGAATGATTTTTGAGGGAGGAGGCCGTGGCAGGAATTGAAAGCCAAGTGCTCTTTCGTGGAAGATAACTAGTCCTCCCAAAGACGACTGTGCAGCAAAGAGAAGATGGGCAACAACAGTGTTTACCAGGTAACCCTGAGGCCGCAAACTCTCTACTTTGCAATGAGGAAAATCAACTTCCCAGGAAGACTCAATTCCCAGCAGGACAAAGCAGCATATTACCAAGTCGCATCGGACTCTCTCTTGTACATCCCGTGGACACAGTGGCTCGTGACACTAGTCACCATTGCCATGCTGGGAGTCCTTACTGTGGTGTCAGGATATCAAGGGGAGGGCTTAGTTAGGCCTAGGTGACGGTACTTCCCTAGACTATCTACCAGTTCTGGAAAACCCTGTAGGTTTTGAAGCCGGACTTAAAGTGTAGTTGCCGCTTGAGGTAGACAGACGTCGTGGAGCAGCTCCCAGGAGCAGTGGTAGGCTAATTGTATTTTCTACTGCAGCTCGGGGTTCCTCCAGAGCGCAGACACCCTTTGCATGAAGGAAGGCATGGAACGTTGATAACTGGGTTGCTTTCAAGCTATCGCAATCCAGGTGTCTAAACAACGAAGCCCTTCACTGCCCATCAGTTGGCATCTAGCTGTTCCCGACGGTAGATGGCTCAAGGCTCCCCGAAGACACAGGCAGTCCTTTCTCAGTACGTTTTGGAACCTAGCGCTGACAAGTGAGTCCAAAAGAGAGCTGATATGCTTCCTAGAGTTCAAGAACCACAGGGACTAAGGCTCTATGCAATCGGTTGTTTCGCTAAGTCTGTCATGAGAACACCTGGACGTTAGCTTGAGGCTAGAGGCCCCATGTGGTGGGCCCATTCCCTGAAGACTACTGAAGGATGACCACCTACCAAGGGATGGCAACCTCCAAGTTTCTTGCCTAGAAACTCACGTCATCACCAGGGCAATTGTGTTACGAAGAGAAGCTGTGCAGCAACAGTGTTTCTTGGGGAGAATTGAGCCCGCGGCTCTGTAAATCCCAATGAGGAAAATAAAGTTTCACTCGCAGCCTTACTTTCAAAAGGGACCACACAGAGCATTCACCCTGCTGTGTCTTTCTCTAGTTTGTACTCCCAAGGTGCGTTAGAAGGGAGATACTTGAGTTGTTTCACTTACCACATGCTAGATGTTTAGCAAAAGAAGGCCTTTACTGCCCTTCTTTTGGCATATGGTTGTCCTCAGCCGAACAGTTCTCTCAGCTCCTAGAAGCGATGGGCGGTCCCTTGTGTACATCTTGGATCCCAGTGCAGACCTGTTAGTCCTAAGACACCAGAAATGCTTCCTACACTTAAAGCACCGCTTTGACAAACGCTGCCTGGAACCTGTTGCCTGCCTATCTATCTGTGTGACGAACAAAACAGTAACTTAGCTTGGAGCCAGTCCTCCTATATGTTTGGCTTACTCACCGACGATTGCTGAGGGATGAGCACTTAGCAGGGACTGAAAGGCCACGTTTGCCTCACGGGGGGCGGGGATATGACTTGTCCTCACAAGGCAATTGTGCAATGAAGAAAAGATAGGCCACTACACTGTTCATCAGGTAACCTTGAGGCCGCGTGTCGTCATTCCAGTGTGCCAAATAAACTTCCCATCACGGTTCAGTTTCCAAGGCGAGGGCACAGCGTCTTATGCTGCAGTTTCTGACTCCCTACTGGACGTTCAGCTGACCACCTAGACCCTTTCGTGAGTCAACTTTGTGATACACTTTGTGATACGGGGTCGTGATGGTGGTGAAAGGATTAGCAAGTCATGGGTTAGTGAGGCCGGTGTGTACAATGTATCTCCAGAGTACCTGGCTTTCAAGGGAGAGCCTGAAATTTTTCAGGCTACACTGAAAGTCCAGTGGCCGCCTGGGGTAAATTGCATCACGTGCGAGTGCCCTGAAGGCGGGGTCGAATCACTGTATGTTTTGTGTGCTCTGGGTTCGGCAGAAAAGCAGACACGTTTTGCATGAAGGAATGAACAGAACGCTGATAGCTGGCTGTTTCTAAGCTATCCCAACCTAGGTGTTTCTCTGACGAAGCCCTTCGCTGCCCATGATTGCGGCACCTAGCTGCTGCCAGCGGTGCATTGCTCACAACTCCCTGAAGACACAGGAGGCCCTTTTAGTCCGTTTCGGATCCTAGTACAGCCCCGCGACTCAAGAGAGGACCTGATATGCTTCCTAGGGTTCGAGAAACCCAGGGACTAAGGCTGCATGGGGTCTGTCGCATGCCTACCTGGTTCATGAGAAAACCTGAACATTAGCTTAAGGCCAGAGGCCCCGTGTGGTTCTCCCCTTCCCTGAGGACAACTGAAGTAGGAGCACTTACCGAGGAACGGCAACATCCAATCTCCTTCCAGGAAACTCACTTGTCATCACAAAGGCAACTGTGCAACAACACTGTTTCCCAGGGAGAACTGAGCCCGCAGCTCTCTAAATCCCAATGAGGAAAATAAAGTTTCCCTTCAAGCCTTAGTTTCAAAATGGACCGCAGAGCATTCACCCTGTTGTATCCGTCACTCCATGGCACGTCCAAGGTGCGCATAGAACGGAGATACTACATTCGTTTCAACTTGCCGCATCCTAGCATTTTAACAAAAGACGCCCTTCACAGCCCTTCTTTCAGCCTATAGCTGCCCTCAACTGAGCTTCGCTCACAAGGCCCAGAAAGGACGGGCAGTCCGTCGTTTACATCTTGGATCCTAGTGCAGACCCCCGTGTCCTAAGACACCAGAAACGCTTCCTAGATTTAAAGCACCGCTTTGACAAAGGCTGCCGTGAGCTTGCGGCCCGCCTATGTCTGTGATGAGAGACGTAGAACGTTGGCTTGAGGCGAGTCGTCCGGGCTTGTGGGCGTACTCACGAATGATTTTTGAGGGAGGAGGCCGTGGCAGGAATTGAAAGCCAAGTGCTCTTTCGTGGAAGATAACTAGTCCTCCCAAAGACGACTGTGCAGCAAAGAGAAGATGGGCAACAACAGTGTTTACCAGGTAACCCTGAGGCCGCAAACTCTCTACTTTGCAATGAGGAAAATCAACTTCCCAGGAAGACTCAATTCCCAGCAGGACAAAGCAGCATATTACCAAGTCGCATCGGACTCTCTCTTGTACATCCCGTGGACACAGTGGCTCGTGACACTAGTCACCATTGCCATGCTGGGAGTCCTTACTGTGGTGTCAGGATATCAAGGGGAGGGCTTAGTTAGGCCTAGGTGACGGTACTTCCCTAGACTATCTACCAGTTCTGGAAAACCCTGTAGGTTTTGAAGCCGGACTTAAAGTGTAGTTGCCGCTTGAGGTAGACAGACGTCGTGGAGCAGCTCCCAGGAGCAGTGGTAGGCTAATTGTATTTTCTACTGCAGCTCGGGGTTCCTCCAGAGCGCAGACACCCTTTGCATGAAGGAAGGCATGGAACGTTGATAACTGGGTTGCTTTCAAGCTATCGCAATCCAGGTGTCTAAACAACGAAGCCCTTCACTGCCCATCAGTTGGCATCTAGCTGTTCCCGACGGTAGATGGCTCAAGGCTCCCCGAAGACACAGGCAGTCCTTTCTCAGTACGTTTTGGAACCTAGCGCTGACAAGTGAGTCCAAAAGAGAGCTGATATGCTTCCTAGAGTTCAAGAACCACAGGGACTAAGGCTCTATGCAATCGGTTGTTTCGCTAAGTCTGTCATGAGAACACCTGGACGTTAGCTTGAGGCTAGAGGCCCCATGTGGTGGGCCCATTCCCTGAAGACTACTGAAGGATGACCACCTACCAAGGGATGGCAACCTCCAAGTTTCTTGCCTAGAAACTCACGTCATCACCAGGGCAATTGTGTTACGAAGAGAAGCTGTGCAGCAACAGTGTTTCTTGGGGAGAATTGAGCCCGCGGCTCTGTAAATCCCAATGAGGAAAATAAAGTTTCACTCGCAGCCTTACTTTCAAAAGGGACCACACAGAGCATTCACCCTGCTGTGTCTTTCTCTAGTTTGTACTCCCAAGGTGCGTTAGAAGGGAGATACTTGAGTTGTTTCACTTACCACATGCTAGATGTTTAGCAAAAGAAGGCCTTTACTGCCCTTCTTTTGGCATATGGTTGTCCTCAGCCGAACAGTTCTCTCAGCTCCTAGAAGCGATGGGCGGTCCCTTGTGTACATCTTGGATCCCAGTGCAGACCTGTTAGTCCTAAGACACCAGAAATGCTTCCTACACTTAAAGCACCGCTTTGACAAACGCTGCCTGGAACCTGTTGCCTGCCTATCTATCTGTGTGACGAACAAAACAGTAACTTAGCTTGGAGCCAGTCCTCCTATATGTTTGGCTTACTCACCGACGATTGCTGAGGGATGAGCACTTAGCAGGGACTGAAAGGCCACGTTTGCCTCACGGGGGGCGGGGATATGACTTGTCCTCACAAGGCAATTGTGCAATGAAGAAAAGATAGGCCACTACACTGTTCATCAGGTAACCTTGAGGCCGCGTGTCGTCATTCCAGTGTGCCAAATAAACTTCCCATCACGGTTCAGTTTCCAAGGCGAGGGCACAGCGTCTTATGCTGCAGTTTCTGACTCCCTACTGGACGTTCAGCTGACCACCTAGACCCTTTCGTGAGTCAACTTTGTGATACACTTTGTGATACGGGGTCGTGATGGTGGTGAAAGGATTAGCAAGTCATGGGTTAGTGAGGCCGGTGTGTACAATGTATCTCCAGAGTACCTGGCTTTCAAGGGAGAGCCTGAAATTTTTCAGGCTACACTGAAAGTCCAGTGGCCGCCTGGGGTAAATTGCATCACGTGCGAGTGCCCTGAAGGCGGGGTCGAATCACTGTATGTTTTGTGTGCTCTGGGTTCGGCAGAAAAGCAGACACGTTTTGCATGAAGGAATGAACAGAACGCTGATAGCTGGCTGTTTCTAAGCTATCCCAACCTAGGTGTTTCTCTGACGAAGCCCTTCGCTGCCCATGATTGCGGCACCTAGCTGCTGCCAGCGGTGCATTGCTCACAACTCCCTGAAGACACAGGAGGCCCTTTTAGTCCGTTTCGGATCCTAGTACAGCCCCGCGACTCAAGAGAGGACCTGATATGCTTCCTAGGGTTCGAGAAACCCAGGGACTAAGGCTGCATGGGGTCTGTCGCATGCCTACCTGGTTCATGAGAAAACCTGAACATTAGCTTAAGGCCAGAGGCCCCGTGTGGTTCTCCCCTTCCCTGAGGACAACTGAAGTAGGAGCACTTACCGAGGAACGGCAACATCCAATCTCCTTCCAGGAAACTCACTTGTCATCACAAAGGCAACTGTGCAACAACACTGTTTCCCAGGGAGAACTGAGCCCGCAGCTCTCTAAATCCCAATGAGGAAAATAAAGTTTCCCTTCAAGCCTTAGTTTCAAAATGGACCGCAGAGCATTCACCCTGTTGTATCCGTCACTCCATGGCACGTCCAAGGTGCGCATAGAACGGAGATACTACATTCGTTTCAACTTGCCGCATCCTAGCATTTTAACAAAAGACGCCCTTCACAGCCCTTCTTTCAGCCTATAGCTGCCCTCAACTGAGCTTCGCTCACAAGGCCCAGAAAGGACGGGCAGTCCGTCGTTTACATCTTGGATCCTAGTGCAGACCCCCGTGTCCTAAGACACCAGAAACGCTTCCTAGATTTAAAGCACCGCTTTGACAAAGGCTGCCGTGAGCTTGCGGCCCGCCTATGTCTGTGATGAGAGACGTAGAACGTTGGCTTGAGGCGAGTCGTCCGGGCTTGTGGGCGTACCCACGAATGATTTTTGAGGGAGGAGGCCGTGGCAGGAATTGAAAGCCAAGTGCTCTTTCGTGGAAGATAACTAGTCCTCCCAAAGACGACTGTGCAGCAAAGAGAAGATGGGCAACAACAGTGTTTACCAGGTAACCCTGAGGCCGCAAACTCTCTACTTTGCAATGAGGAAAATCAACTTCCCAGGAAGACTCAATTCCCAGCAGGACAAAGCAGCATATTACCAAGTCGCATCGGACTCTCTCTTGTACATCCCGTGGACACAGTGGCTCGTGACACTAGTCACCATTGCCATGCTGGGAGTCCTTACTGTGGTGTCAGGATATCAAGGGGAGGGCTTAGTTAGGCCTAGGTGACGGTACTTCCCTAGACTATCTACCAGTTCTGGAAAACCCTGTAGGTTTTGAAGCCGGACTTAAAGTGTAGTTGCTGCTTGAGGTAGACAGACGTCGTGGAGCAGCTCCCAGGAGCAGTGGTAGGCTAATTGTATTTTCTACTGCAGCTCGGGGTTCCTCCAGAGCGCAGACACCCTTTGCATGAAGGAAGGCATGGAACGTTGATAACTGGGTTGCTTTCAAGCTATCGCAATCCAGGTGTCTAAACAACGAAGCCCTTCACTGCCCATCAGTTGGCATCTAGCTGTTCCCGACGGTAGATGGCTCAAGGCTCCCCGAAGACACAGGCAGTCCTTTCTCAGTACGTTTTGGAACCTAGCGCTGACAAGTGAGTCCAAAAGAGAGCTGATATGCTTCCTAGAGTTCAAGAACCACAGGGACTAAGGCTCTATGCAATCGGTTGTTTCGCTAAGTCTGTCATGAGAACACCTGGACGTTAGCTTGAGGCTAGAGGCCCCATGTGGTGGGCCCATTCCCTGAAGACTACTGAAGGATGACCACCTACCAAGGGATGGCAACCTCCAAGTTTCTTGCCTAGAAACTCACGTCATCACCAGGGCAATTGTGTTACGAAGAGAAGCTGTGCAGCAACAGTGTTTCTTGGGGAGAATTGAGCCCGCGGCTCTGTAAATCCCAATGAGGAAAATAAAGTTTCACTCGCAGCCTTACTTTCAAAAGGGACCACACAGAGCATTCACCCTGCTGTGTCTTTCTCTAGTTTGTACTCCCAAGGTGCGTTAGAAGGGAGATACTTGAGTTGTTTCACTTACCACATGCTAGATGTTTAGCAAAAGAAGGCCTTTACTGCCCTTCTTTTGGCATATGGTTGTCCTCAGCCGAACAGTTCTCTCAGCTCCTAGAAGCGATGGGCGGTCCCTTGTGTACATCTTGGATCCCAGTGCAGACCTGTTAGTCCTAAGACACCAGAAATGCTTCCTACACTTAAAGCACCGCTTTGACAAACGCTGCCTGGAACCTGTTGCCTGCCTATCTATCTGTGTGACGAACAAAACAGTAACTTAGCTTGGAGCCAGTCCTCCTATATGTTTGGCTTACTCACCGACGATTGCTGAGGGATGAGCACTTAGCAGGGACTGAAAGGCCACGTTTGCCTCACGGGGGGCGGGGATATGACTTGTCCTCACAAGGCAATTGTGCAATGAAGAAAAGATAGGCCACTACACTGTTCATCAGGTAACCTTGAGGCCGCGTGTCGTCATTCCAGTGTGCCAAATAAACTTCCCATCACGGTTCAGTTTCCAAGGCGAGGGCACAGCGTCTTATGCTGCAGTTTCTGACTCCCTACTGGACGTTCAGCTGACCACCTAGACCCTTTCGTGAGTCAACTTTGTGATACACTTTGTGATACGGGGTCGTGATGGTGGTGAAAGGATTAGCAAGTCATGGGTTAGTGAGGCCGGTGTGTACAATGTATCTCCAGAGTACCTGGCTTTCAAGGGAGAGCCTGAAATTTTTCAGGCTACACTGAAAGTCCAGTGGCCGCCTGGGGTAAATTGCATCACGTGCGAGTGCCCTGAAGGCGGGGTCGAATCACTGTATGTTTTGTGTGCTCTGGGTTCGGCAGAAAAGCAGACACGTTTTGCATGAAGGAATGAACAGAACGCTGATAGCTGGCTGTTTCTAAGCTATCCCAACCTAGGTGTTTCTCTGACGAAGCCCTTCGCTGCCCATGATTGCGGCACCTAGCTGCTGCCAGCGGTGCATTGCTCACAACTCCCTGAAGACACAGGAGGCCCTTTTAGTCCGTTTCGGATCCTAGTACAGCCCCGCGACTCAAGAGAGGACCTGATATGCTTCCTAGGGTTCGAGAAACCCAGGGACTAAGGCTGCATGGGGTCTGTCGCATGCCTACCTGGTTCATGAGAAAACCTGAACATTAGCTTGAGGCTAGAGGCCCCATGTGGTGGGCCCATTCCCTGAAGACTACTGAAGGATGACCACCTACCAAGGGATGGCAACCTCCAAGTTTCTTGCCTAGAAACTCACGTCATCACCAGGGCAATTGTGTTACGAAGAGAAGCTGTGCAGCAACAGTGTTTCTTGGGGAGAATTGAGCCCGCGGCTCTGTAAATCCCAATGAGGAAAATAAAGTTTCACTCGCAGCCTTACTTTCAAAAGGGACCACACAGAGCATTCACCCTGCTGTGTCTTTCTCTAGTTTGTACTCCCAAGGTGCGTTAGAAGGGAGATACTTGAGTTGTTTCACTTACCACATGCTAGATGTTTAGCAAAAGAAGGCCTTTACTGCCCTTCTTTTGGCATATGGTTGTCCTCAGCCGAACAGTTCTCTCAGCTCCTAGAAGCGATGGGCGGTCCCTTGTGTACATCTTGGATCCCAGTGCAGACCTGTTAGTCCTAAGACACCAGAAATGCTTCCTACACTTAAAGCACCGCTTTGACAAACGCTGCCTGGAACCTGTTGCCTGCCTATCTATCTGTGTGACGAACAAAACAGTAACTTAGCTTGGAGCCAGTCCTCCTATATGTTTGGCTTACTCACCGACGATTGCTGAGGGATGAGCACTTAGCAGGGACTGAAAGGCCACGTTTGCCTCACGGGGGGCGGGGATATGACTTGTCCTCACAAGGCAATTGTGCAATGAAGAAAAGATAGGCCACTACACTGTTCATCAGGTAACCTTGAGGCCGCGTGTCGTCATTCCAGTGTGCCAAATAAACTTCCCATCACGGTTCAGTTTCCAAGGCGAGGGCACAGCGTCTTATGCTGCAGTTTCTGACTCCCTACTGGACGTTCAGCTGACCACCTAGACCCTTTCGTGAGTCAACTTTGTGATACACTTTGTGATACGGGGTCGTGATGGTGGTGAAAGGATTAGCAAGTCATGGGTTAGTGAGGCCGGTGTGTACAATGTATCTCCAGAGTACCTGGCTTTCAAGGGAGAGCCTGAAATTTTTCAGGCTACACTGAAAGTCCAGTGGCCGCCTGGGGTAAATTGCATCACGTGCGAGTGCCCTGAAGGCGGGGTCGAATCACTGTATGTTTTGTGTGCTCTGGGTTCGGCAGAAAAGCAGACACGTTTTGCATGAAGGAATGAACAGAACGCTGATAGCTGGCTGTTTCTAAGCTATCCCAACCTAGGTGTTTCTCTGACGAAGCCCTTCGCTGCCCATGATTGCGGCACCTAGCTGCTGCCAACGGTGCATTGCTCACAACTCCCTGAAGACACAGGAGGCCCTTTTAGTCCGTTTCGGATCCTAGTACAGCCCCGCGACTCAAGAGAGGACCTGATATGCTTCCTAGGGTTCGAGAAACCCAGGGACTAAGGCTGCATGGGGTCTGTCGCATGCCTACCTGGTTCATGAGAAAACCTGAACATTAGCTTAAGGCCAGAGGCCCCGTGTGGTTCTCCCCTTCCCTGAGGACAACTGAAGTAGGAGCACTTACCGAGGAACGGCAACATCCAATCTCCTTCCAGGAAACTCACTTGTCATCACAAAGGCAACTGTGCAACAACACTGTTTCCCAGGGAGAACTGAGCCCGCAGCTCTCTAAATCCCAATGAGGAAAATAAAGTTTCCCTTCAAGCCTTAGTTTCAAAATGGACCGCAGAGCATTCACCCTGTTGTATCCGTCACTCCATGGCACGTCCAAGGTGCGCATAGAACGGAGATACTACATTCGTTTCAACTTGCCGCATCCTAGCATTTTAACAAAAGACGCCCTTCACAGCCCTTCTTTCAGCCTATAGCTGCCCTCAACTGAGCTTCGCTCACAAGGCCCAGAAAGGACGGGCAGTCCGTCGTTTACATCTTGGATCCTAGTGCAGACCCCCGTGTCCTAAGACACCAGAAACGCTTCCTAGATTTAAAGCACCGCTTTGACAAAGGCTGCCGTGAGCTTGCGGCCCGCCTATGTCTGTGATGAGAGACGTAGAACGTTGGCTTGAGGCGAGTCGTCCGGGCTTGTGGGCGTACTCACGAATGATTTTTGAGGGAGGAGGCCGTGGCAGGAATTGAAAGCCAAGTGCTCTTTCGTGGAAGATAACTAGTCCTCCCAAAGACGACTGTGCAGCAAAGAGAAGATGGGCAACAACAGTGTTTACCAGGTAACCCTGAGGCCGCAAACTCTCTACTTTGCAATGAGGAAAATCAACTTCCCAGGAAGACTCAATTCCCAGCAGGACAAAGCAGCATATTACCAAGTCGCATCGGACTCTCTCTTGTACATCCCGTGGACACAGTGGCTCGTGACACTAGTCACCATTGCCATGCTGGGAGTCCTTACTGTGGTGTCAGGATATCAAGGGGAGGGCTTAGTTAGGCCTAGGTGACGGTACTTCTCTAGACTATCTACCAGTTCTGGAAAACCCTGTAGGTTTTGAAGCCGGACTTAAAGTGTAGTTGCCGCTTGAGGTAGACAGACGTCGTGGAGCAGCTCCCAGGAGCAGTGGTAGGCTAATTGTATTTTCTACTGCAGCTCGGGGTTCCTCCAGAGCGCAGACACCCTTTGCATGAAGGAAGGCATGGAACGTTGATAACTGGGTTGCTTTCAAGCTATCGCAATCCAGGTGTCTAAACAACGAAGCCCTTCACTGCCCATCAGTTGGCATCTAGCTGTTCCCGACGGTAGATGGCTCAAGGCTCCCCGAAGACACAGGCAGTCCTTTCTCAGTACGTTTTGGAACCTAGCGCTGACAAGTGAGTCCAAAAGAGAGCTGATATGCTTCCTAGAGTTCAAGAACCACAGGGACTAAGGCTCTATGCAATCGGTTGTTTCGCTAAGTCTGTCATGAGAACACCTGGACGTTAGCTTGAGGCTAGAGGCCCCATGTGGTGGGCCCATTCCCTGAAGACTACTGAAGGATGACCACCTACCAAGGGATGGCAACCTCCAAGTTTCTTGCCTAGAAACTCACGTCATCACCAGGGCAATTGTGTTACGAAGAGAAGCTGTGCAGCAACAGTGTTTCTTGGGGAGAATTGAGCCCGCGGCTCTGTAAATCCCAATGAGGAAAATAAAGTTTCACTCGCAGCCTTACTTTCAAAAGGGACCACACAGAGCATTCACCCTGCTGTGTCTTTCTCTAGTTTGTACTCCCAAGGTGCGTTAGAAGGGAGATACTTGAGTTGTTTCACTTACCACATGCTAGATGTTTAGCAAAAGAAGGCCTTTACTGCCCTTCTTTTGGCATATGGTTGTCCTCAGCCGAACAGTTCTCTCAGCTCCTAGAAGCGATGGGCGGTCCCTTGTGTACATCTTGGATCCCAGTGCAGACCTGTTAGTCCTAAGACACCAGAAATGCTTCCTACACTTAAAGCACCGCTTTGACAAACGCTGCCTGGAACCTGTTGCCTGCCTATCTATCTGTGTGACGAACAAAACAGTAACTTAGCTTGGAGCCAGTCCTCCTATATGTTTGGCTTACTCACCGACGATTGCTGAGGGATGAGCACTTAGCAGGGACTGAAAGGCCACGTTTGCCTCACGGGGGGCGGGGATATGACTTGTCCTCACAAGGCAATTGTGCAATGAAGAAAAGATAGGCCACTACACTGTTCATCAGGTAACCTTGAGGCCGCGTGTCGTCATTCCAGTGTGCCAAATAAACTTCCCATCACGGTTCAGTTTCCAAGGCGAGGGCACAGCGTCTTATGCTGCAGTTTCTGACTCCCTACTGGACGTTCAGCTGACCACCTAGACCCTTTCGTGAGTCAACTTTGTGATACACTTTGTGATACGGGGTCGTGATGGTGGTGAAAGGATTAGCAAGTCATGGGTTAGTGAGGCCGGTGTGTACAATGTATCTCCAGAGTACCTGGCTTTCAAGGGAGAGCCTGAAATTTTTCAGGCTACACTGAAAGTCCAGTGGCCGCCTGGGGTAAATTGCATCACGTGCGAGTGCCCTGAAGGCGGGGTCGAATCACTGTATGTTTTGTGTGCTCTGGGTTCGGCAGAAAAGCAGACACGTTTTGCATGAAGGAATGAACAGAACGCTGATAGCTGGCTGTTTCTAAGCTATCCCAACCTAGGTGTTTCTCTGACGAAGCCCTTCGCTGCCCATGATTGCGGCATCTAGCTGCTGCCAGCGGTGCATTGCTCACAACTCCCTGAAGACACAGGAGGCCCTTTTAGTCCGTTTCAGATCCTAGTACAGCCCCGCGACTCAAGAGAGGACCTGATATGCTTCCTAGGGTTCGAGAAACCCAGGGACTAAGGCTGCATGGGGTCTGTTGCATGCCTACCTGGTTCATGAGAAAACCTGAACATTAGCTTAAGGCCAGAGGCCCCGTGTGGTTCTCCCCTTCCCTGAGGACAACTGAAGTAGGAGCACTTACCGAGGAACGGCAACATCCAATCTCCTTCCAGGAAACTCACTTGTCATCACAAAGGCAACTGTGCAACAACACTGTTTCCCAGGGAGAACTGAGCCCGCAGCTCTCTAAATCCCAATGAGGAAAATAAAGTTTCCCTTCAAGCCTTAGTTTCAAAATGGACCGCAGAGCATTCACCCTGTTGTATCCGTCACTCCATGGCACGTCCAAGGTGCGCATAGAACGGAGATACTACATTCGTTTCAACTTGCCGCATCCTAGCATTTTAACAAAAGACGCCCTTCACAGCCCTTCTTTCAGCCTATAGCTGCCCTCAACTGAGCTTCGCTCACAAGGCCCAGAAAGGACGGGCAGTCCGTCGTTTACATCTTGGATCCTAGTGCAGACCCCCGTGTCCTAAGACACCAGAAACGCTTCCTAGATTTAAAGCACCGCTTTGACAAAGGCTGCCGTGAGCTTGCGGCCCGCCTATGTCTGTGATGAGAGACGTAGAACGTTGGCTTGAGGCGAGTCGTCCGGGGTTGTGGGCGTACTCACGAATGATTTTTGAGGGAGGAGGCCGTGGCAGGAATTGAAAGCCAAGTGCTCTTTCGTGGAAGATAACTAGTCCTCCCAAAGACGACTGTGCAGCAAAGAGAAGATGGGCAACAACAGTGTTTACCAGGTAACCCTGAGGCCGCAAACTCTCTACTTTGCAATGAGGAAAATCAACTTCCCAGGAAGACTCAATTCCCAGCAGGACAAAGCAGCATATTACCAAGTCGCATCGGACTCTCTCTTGTACATCCCGTGGACACAGTGGCTCGTGACACTAGTCACCATTGCCATGCTGGGAGTCCTTACTGTGGTGTCAGGATATCAAGGGGAGGGCTTAGTTAGGCCTAGGTGACGGTACTTCTCTAGACTATCTACCAGTTCTGGAAAACCCTGTAGGTTTTGAAGCCGGACTTAAAGTGTAGTTGCCGCTTGAGGTAGACAGACGTCGTGGAGCAGCTCCCAGGAGCAGTGGTAGGCTAATTGTATTTTCTACTGCAGCTCAGGGTTCCTCCAGAGCGCAGACACCCTTTGCATGAAGGAAGGCATGGAACGTTGATAACTGGGTTGCTTTCAAGCTATCGCAATCCAGGTGTCTAAACAACGAAGCCCTTCACTGCCCATCAGTTGGCATCTAGCTGTTCCCGACGGTAGATGGCTCAAGGCTCCCCGAAGACACAGGCAGTCCTTTCTCAGTACGTTTTGGAACCTAGCGCTGACAAGTGAGTCCAAAAGAGAGCTGATATGCTTCCTAGAGTTCAAGAACCACAGGGACTAAGGCTCTATGCAATCGGTTGTTTCGCTAAGTCTGTCATGAGAACACCTGGACGTTAGCTTGAGGCTAGAGGCCCCATGTGGTGGGCCCATTCCCTGAAGACTACTGAAGGATGACCACCTACCAAGGGATGGCAACCTCCAAGTTTCTTGCCTAGAAACTCACGTCATCACCAGGGCAATTGTGTTACGAAGAGAAGCTGTGCAGCAACAGTGTTTCTTGGGGAGAATTGAGCCCGCGGCTCTGTAAATCCCAATGAGGAAAATAAAGTTTCACTCGCAGCCTTACTTTCAAAAGGGACCACACAGAGCATTCACCCTGCTGTGTCTTTCTCTAGTTTGTACTCCCAAGGTGCGTTAGAAGGGAGATACTTGAGTTGTTTCACTTACCACATGCTAGATGTTTAGCAAAAGAAGGCCTTTACTGCCCTTCTTTTGGCATATGGTTGTCCTCAGCTGAACAGTTCTCTCAGCTCCTAGAAGCGATGGGCGGTCCCTTGTGTACATCTTGGATCCCAGTGCAGCCCTGTTAGTCCTAAGACACCAGAAATGCTTCCTACACTTAAAGCACCGCTTTGACAAACGCTGCCTGGAACCTGTTGCCTGCCTATCTATCTGTGTGACGAACAAAACAGTAACTTAGCTTGGAGCCAGTCCTCCTATATGTTTGGCTTACTCACCGACGATTGCTGAGGGATGAGCACTTAGCAGGGACTGAAAGGCCACGTTTGCCTCACGGGGGGCGGGGATATGACTTGTCCTCACAAGGCAATTGTGCAATGAAGAAAAGATAGGCCACTACACTGTTCATCAGGTAACCTTGAGGCCGCGTGTCGTCATTCCAGTGTGCCAAATAAACTTCCCATCACGGTTCAGTTTCCAAGGCGAGGGCACAGCGTCTTATGCTGCAGTTTCTGACTCCCTACTGGACGTTCAGCTGACCACCTAGACCCTTTCGTGAGTCAACTTTGTGATACACTTTGTGATACGGGGTCGTGATGGTGGTGAAAGGATTAGCAAGTCATGGGTTAGTGAGGCCGGTGTGTACAATGTATCTCCAGAGTACCTGGCTTTCAAGGGAGAGCCTGAAATTTTTCAGGCTACACTGAAAGTCCAGTGGCCGCCTGGGGTAAATTGCATCACGTGCGAGTGCCCTGAAGGCGGGGTCGAATCACTGTATGTTTTGTGTGCTCTGGGTTCGGCAGAAAAGCAGACACGTTTTGCATGAAGGAATGAACAGAACGCTGATAGCTGGCTGTTTCTAAGCTATCCCAACCTAGGTGTTTCTCTGACGAAGCCCTTCGCTGCCCATGATTGCGGCATCTAGCTGCTGCCAGCGGTGCATTGCTCACAACTCCCTGAAGACACAGGAGGCCCTTTTAGTCCGTTTCGGATCCTAGTACAGCCCCGCGACTCAAGAGAGGACCTGATATGCTTCCTAGGGTTCGAGAAACCCAGGGACTAAGGCTGCATGGGGTCTGTCGCATGCCTACCTGGTTCATGAGAAAACCTGAACATTAGCTTAAGGCCAGAGGCCCCGTGTGGTTCTCCCCTTCCCTGAGGACAACTGAAGTAGGAGCACTTACCGAGGAACGGCAACATCCAATCTCCTTCCAGGAAACTCACTTGTCATCACAAAGGCAACTGTGCAACAACACTGTTTCCCAGGGAGAACTGAGCCCACAGCTCTCTAAATCCCAATGAAGGAAAATAAAGTTTCCCTTCAAGCCTTAGTTTCAAAATGGACCGCAGAGCATTCACCCTGTTGTATCCGTCACTCCATGGCACGTCCAAGGTGCGCATAGAACGGAGATACTACATTCGTTTCAACTTGCCGCATCCTAGCATTTTAACAAAAGACGCCCTTCACAGCCCTTCTTTCAGCCTATAGCTGCCCTCAACTGAGCTTCGCTCACAAGGCCCAGAAAGGACGGGCAGTCCGTCGTTTACATCTTGGATCCTAGTGCAGACCCCCGTGTCCTAAGACACCAGAAACGCTTCCTAGATTTAAAGCACCGCTTTGACAAAGGCTGCCGTGAGCTTGCGGCCCGCCTATGTCTGTGATGAGAGACGTAGAACGTTGGCTTGAGGCGAGTCGTCCGGGGTTGTGGGCGTACTCACGAATGATTTTTGAGGGAGGAGGCCGTGGCAGGAATTGAAAGCCAAGTGCTCTTTCGTGGAAGATAACTAGTCCTCCCAAAGATGACTGTGCAGCAAAGAGAAGATGGGCAACAACAGTGTTTACCAGGTAACCCTGAGGCCGCAAACTCTCTACTTTGCAATGAGGAAAATCAACTTCCCAGGAAGACTCAATTCCCAGCAGGACAAAGCAGCATATTACCAAGTCGCATCGGACTCTCTCTTGTACATCCCGTGGACACAGTGGCTCGTGACACTAGTCACCATTGCCATGCTGGGAGTCCTTACTGTGGTGTCAGGATATCAAGGGGAGGGCTTAGTTAGGCCTAGGTGACGGTACTTCTCTAGACTATCTACCAGTTCTGGAAAACCCTGTAGGTTTTGAAGCCGGACTTAAAGTGTAGTTGCCGCTTGAGGTAGACAGACGTCGTGGAGCAGCTCCCAGGAGCAGTGGTAGGCTAATTGTATTTTCTACTGCAGCTCAGGGTTCCTCCAGAGCGCAGACACCCTTTGCATGAAGGAAGGCATGGAACGTTGATAACTGGGTTGCTTTCAAGCTATCGCAATCCAGGTGTCTAAACAACGAAGCCCTTCACTGCCCATCAGTTGGCATCTAGCTGTTCCCGACGGTAGATGGCTCAAGGCTCCCCGAAGACACAGGCAGTCCTTTCTCAGTACGTTTTGGAACCTAGCGCTGACAAGTGAGTCCAAAAGAGAGCTGATATGCTTCCTAGAGTTCAAGAACCACAGGGACTAAGGCTCTATGCAATCGGTTGTTTCGCTAAGTCTGTCATGAGAACACCTGGACGTTAGCTTGAGGCTAGAGGCCCCATGTGGTGGGCCCATTCCCTGAAGACTACTGAAGGATGACCACCTACCAAGGGATGGCAACCTCCAAGTTTCTTGCCTAGAAACTCACGTCATCACCAGGGCAATTGTGTTACGAAGAGAAGCTGTGCAGCAACAGTGTTTCTTGGGGAGAATTGAGCCCGCGGCTCTGTAAATCCCAATGAGGAAAATAAAGTTTCACTCGCAGCCTTACTTTCAAAAGGGACCACACAGAGCATTCACCCTGCTGTGTCTTTCTCTAGTTTGTACTCCCAAGGTGCGTTAGAAGGGAGATACTTGAGTTGTTTCACTTACCACATGCTAGATGTTTAGCAAAAGAAGGCCTTTACTGCCCTTCTTTTGGCATATGGTTGTCCTCAGCCGAACAGTTCTCTCAGCTCCTAGAAGCGATGGGCGGTCCCTTGTGTACATCTTGGATCCCAGTGCAGACCTGTTAGTCCTAAGACACCAGAAATGCTTCCTACACTTAAAGCACCGCTTTGACAAACGCTGCCTGGAACCTGTTGCCTGCCTATCTATCTGTGTGACGAACAAAACAGTAACTTAGCTTGGAGCCAGTCCTCCTATATGTTTGGCTTACTCACCGATGATTGCTGAGGGATGAGCACTTAGCAGGGACTGAAAGGCCACGTTTGCCTCACGGGGAGTGGGGATATGACTTGTCCTCACAAGGCAATTGTGCAATGAAGAAAAGATAGGCCACTACACTGTTCATCAGGTAACCTTGAGGCCGCGTGTCGTCATTCCAGTGTGCCAAATAAACTTCCCATCACGGTTCAGTTTCCAAGGCGAGGGCACAGCGTCTTATGCTGCAGTTTCTGACTCCCTACTGGACGTTCAGCTGACCACCTAGACCCTTTCGTGAGTCAACTTTGTGATACACTTTGTGATACGGGGTCGTGATGGTGGTGAAAGGATTAGCAAGTCATGGGTTAGTGAGGCCGGTGTGTACAATGTATCTCCAGAGTACCTGGCTTTCAAGGGAGAGCCTGAAATTTTTCAGGCTACACTGAAAGTCCAGTGGCCGCCTGGGGTAAATTGCATCACGTGCGAGTGCCCTGAAGGCGGGGTCGAATCACTGTATGTTTTGTGTGCTCTGGGTTCGGCAGAAAAGCAGACACGTTTTGCATGAAGGAATGAACAGAACGCTGATAGCTGGCTGTTTCTAAGCTATCCCAACCTAGGTGTTTCTCTGACGAAGCCCTTCGCTGCCCATGATTGCGGCATCTAGCTGCTGCCAGCGGTGCATTGCTCACAACTCCCTGAAGACACAGGAGGCCCTTTTAGTCCGTTTTGGATCCTAGTACAGCCCCGCGACTCAAGAGAGGACCTGATATGCTTCCTAGGGTTCGAGAAACCCAGGGACTAAGGCTGCATGGGGTCTGTCGCATGCCTACCTGGTTCATGAGAAAACCTGAACATTAGCTTAAGGCCAGAGGCCCCGTGTGGTTCTCCCCTTCCCTGAGGACAACTGAAGTAGGAGCACTTACCGAGGAACGGCAACATCCAATCTCCTTCCAGGAAACTCACTTGTCATCACAAAGGCAACTGTGCAACAACACTGTTTCCCAGGGAGAACTGAGCCCGCAGCTCTCTAAATCCCAATGAAGGAAAATAAAGTTTCCCTTCAAGCCTTAGTTTCAAAATGGACCGCAGAGCATTCACCCTGTTGTATCCGTCACTCCATGGCACGTCCAAGGTGCGCATAGAACGGAGATACTACATTCGTTTCAACTTGCCGCATCCTAGCATTTTAACAAAAGACGCCCTTCACAGCCCTTCTTTCAGCCTATAGCTGCCCTCAACTGAGCTTCGCTCACAAGGCCCAGAAAGGACGGGCAGTCCGTCGTTTACATCTTGGATCCTAGTGCAGACCCCCGTGTCCTAAGACACCAGAAACGCTTCCTAGATTTAAAGCACCGCTTTGACAAAGGCTGCCGTGAGCTTGCGGCCCGCCTATGTCTGTGATGAGAGACGTAGAACGTTGGCTTGAGGCGAGTCGTCCGGGGTTGTGGGCGTACTCACGAATGATTTTTGAGGGAGCAGGCCGTGGCAGGAATTGAAAGCCAAGTGCTCTTTCGTGGAAGATAACTAGTCCTCCCAAAGACGACTGTGCAGCAAAGAGAAGATGGGCAACAACAGTGTTTACCAGGTAACCCTGAGGCCGCAAACTCTCTACTTTGCAATGAGGAAAATCAACTTCCCAGGAAGACTCAATTCCCAGCAGGACAAAGCAGCATATTACCAAGTCGCATCGGACTCTCTCTTGTACATCCCGTGGACACAGTGGCTCGTGACACTAGTCACCATTGCCATGCTGGGAGTCCTTACTGTGGTGTCAGGATATCAAGGGGAGGGCTTAGTTAGGCCTAGGTGACGGTACTTCTCTAGACTATCTACCAGTTCTGGAAAACCCTGTAGGTTTTGAAGCCGGACTTAAAGTGTAGTTGCCGCTTGAGGTAGACAGACGTCGTGGAGCAGCTCCCAGGAGCAGTGGTAGGCTAATTGTATTTTCTACTGCAGCTCAGGGTTCCTCCAGAGCGCAGACACCCTTTGCATGAAGGAAGGCATGGAACGTTGATAACTGGGTTGCTTTCAAGCTATCGCAATCCAGGTGTCTAAACAACGAAGCCCTTCACTGCCCATCAGTTGGCATCTAGCTGTTCCCGACGGTAGATGGCTCAAGGCTCCCCGAAGACACAGGCAGTCCTTTCTCAGTACGTTTTGGAACCTAGCGCTGACAAGTGAGTCCAAAAGAGAGCTGATATGCTTCCTAGAGTTCAAGAACCACAGGGACTAAGGCTCTATGCAATCGGTTGTTTCGCTAAGTCTGTCATGAGAACACCTGGACGTTAGCTTGAGGCTAGAGGCCCCATGTGGTGGGCCCATTCCCTGAAGACTACTGAAGGATGACCACCTACCAAGGGATGGCAACCTCCAAGTTTCTTGCCTAGAAACTCACGTCATCACCAGGGCAATTGTGTTATGAAGAGAAGCTGTGCAGCAACAGTGTTTCTTGGGGAGAATTGAGCCCGCGGCTCTGTAAATCCCAATGAGGAAAATAAAGTTTCACTCGCAGCCTTACTTTCAAAAGGGACCACACAGAGCATTCACCCTGCTGTGTCTTTCTCTAGTTTGTACTCCCAAGGTGCGTTAGAAGGGAGATACTTGAGTTGTTTCACTTACCACATGCTAGATGTTTAGCAAAAGAAGGCCTTTACTGCCCTTCTTTTGGCATATGGTTGTCCTCAGCCGAACAGTTCTCTCAGCTCCTAGAAGCGATGGGCGGTCCCTTGTGTACATCTTGGATCCCAGTGCAGACCTGTTAGTCCTAAGACACCAGAAATGCTTCCTACACTTAAAGCACCGCTTTGACAAATGCTGCCTGGAACCTGTTGCCTGCCTATCTATCTGTGTGACGAACAAAACAGTAACTTAGCTTGGAGCCAGTCCTCCTATATGTTTGGCTTACTCACCGACGATTGCTGAGGGATGAGCACTTAGCAGGGACTGAAAGGCCACGTTTGCCTCACGGGGGGCGGGGATATGACTTGTCCTCACAAGGCAATTGTGCAATGAAGAAAAGATAGGCCACTACACTGTTCATCAGGTAACCTTGAGGCCGCGTGTCGTCATTCCAGTGTGCCAAATAAACTTCCCATCACGGTTCAGTTTCCAAGGCGAGGGCACAGCGTCTTATGCTGCAGTTTCTGACTCCCTACTGGACGTTCAGCTGACCACCTAGACCCTTTCGTGAGTCAACTTTGTGATACACTTTGTGATACGGGGTCGTGATGGTGGTGAAAGGATTAGCAAGTCATGGGTTAGTGAGGCCGGTGTGTACAATGTATCTCCAGAGTACCTGGCTTTCAAGGGAGAGCCTGAAATTTTTCAGGCTACACTGAAAGTCCAGTGGCCGCCTGGGGTAAATTGCATCACGTGCGAGTGCCCTGAAGGCGGGGTCGAATCACTGTATGTTTTGTGTGCTCTGGGTTCGGCAGAAAAGCAGACACGTTTTGCATGAAGGAATGAACAGAACGCTGATAGCTGGCTGTTTCTAAGCTATCCCAACCTAGGTGTTTCTCTGACGAAGCCCTTCGCTGCCCATGATTGCGGCATCTAGCTGCTGCCAGCGGTGCATTGCTCACAACTCCCTGAAGACACAGGAGGCCCTTTTAGTCCGTTTCGGATCCTAGTACAGCCCCGCGACTCAAGAGAGGACCTGATATGCTTCCTAGGGTTCGAGAAACCCAGGGACTAAGGCTGCATGGGGTCTGTCGCATGCCTACCTGGTTCATGAGAAAACCTGAACATTAGCTTAAGGCCAGAGGCCCCGTGTGGTTCTCCCCTTCCCTGAGGACAACTGAAGTAGGAGCACTTACCGAGGAACGGCAACATCCAATCTCCTTCCAGGAAACTCACTTGTCATCACAAAGGCAACTGTGCAACAACACTGTTTCCCAGGGAGAACTGAGCCCGCAGCTCTCTAAATCCCAATGAAGGAAAATAAAGTTTCCCTTCAAGCCTTAGTTTCAAAATGGACCGCAGAGCATTCACCCTGTTGTATCCGTCACTCCATGGCACGTCCAAGGTGCGCATAGAACGGAGATACTACATTCGTTTCAACTTGCCGCATCCTAGCATTTTAACAAAAGACGCCCTTCACAGCCCTTCTTTCAGCCTATAGCTGCCCTCAACTGAGCTTCGCTCACAAGGCCCAGAAAGGACGGGCAGTCCGTCGTTTACATCTTGGATCCTAGTGCAGACCCCCGTGTCCTAAGACACCAGAAACGCTTCCTAGATTTAAAGCACCGCTTTGACAAAGGCTGCCGTGAGCTTGCGGCCCGCCTATGTCTGTGATGAGAGACGTAGAACGTTGGCTTGAGGCGAGTCGTCCGGGGTTGTGGGCGTACTCACGAATGATTTTTGAGGGAGGAGGCCGTGGCAGGAATTGAAAGCCAAGTGCTCTTTCGTGGAAGATAACTAGTCCTCCCAAAGACGACTGTGCAGCAAAGAGAAGATGGGCAACAACAGTGTTTACCAGGTAACCCTGAGGCCGCAAACTCTCTACTTTGCAATGAGGAAAATCAACTTCCCAGGAAGACTCAATTCCCAGCAGGACAAAGCAGCATATTACCAAGTCGCATCGGACTCTCTCTTGTACATCCCGTGGACACAGTGGCTCGTGACACTAGTCACCATTGCCATGCTGGGAGTCCTTACTGTGGTGTCAGGATATCAAGGGGAGGGCTTAGTTAGGCCTAGGTGACGGTACTTCTCTAGACTATCTACCAGTTCTGGAAAACCCTGTAGGTTTTGAAGCCGGACTTAAAGTGTAGTTGCCGCTTGAGGTAGACAGACGTCGTGGAGCAGCTCCCAGGAGCAGTGGTAGGCTAATTGTATTTTCTACTGCAGCTCAGGGTTCCTCCAGAGCGCAGACACCCTTTGCATGAAGGAAGGCATGGAACGTTGATAACTGGGTTGCTTTCAAGCTATCGCAATCCAGGTGTCTAAACAACGAAGCCCTTCACTGCCCATCAGTTGGCATCTAGCTGTTCCCGACGGTAGATGGCTCAAGGCTCCCCGAAGACACAGGCAGTCCTTTCTCAGTACGTTTTGGAACCTAGCGCTGACAAGTGAGTCCAAAAGAGAGCTGATATGCTTCCTAGAGTTCAAGAACCACAGGGACTAAGGCTCTATGCAATCGGTTGTTTCGCTAAGTCTGTCATGAGAACACCTGGACGTTAGCTTGAGGCTAGAGGCCCCATGTGGTGGGCCCATTCCCTGAAGACTACTGAAGGATGACCACCTACCAAGGGATGGCAACCTCCAAGTTTCTTGCCTAGAAACTCACGTCATCACCAGGGCAATTGTGTTACGAAGAGAAGCTGTGCAGCAACAGTGTTTCTTGGGGAGAATTGAGCCCGCGGCTCTGTAAATCCCAATGAGGAAAATAAAGTTTCACTCGCAGCCTTACTTTCAAAAGGGACCACACAGAGCATTCACCCTGCTGTGTCTTTCTCTAGTTTGTACTCCCAAGGTGCGTTAGAAGGGAGATACTTGAGTTGTTTCACTTACCACATGCTAGATGTTTAGCAAAAGAAGGCCTTTACTGCCCCTCTTTTGGCATATGGTTGTCCTCAGCCGAACAGTTCTCTCAGCTCCTAGAAGCGATGGGCGGTCCCTTGTGTACATCTTGGATCCCAGTGCAGACCTGTTAGTCCTAAGACACCAGAAATGCTTCCTACACTTAAAGCACCGCTTTGACAAACGCTGCCTGGAACCTGTTGCCTGCCTATCTATCTGTGTGACGAACAAAACAGTAACTTAGCTTGGAGCCAGTCCTCCTATATGTTTGGCTTACTCACCGACGATTGCTGAGGGATGAGCACTTAGCAGGGACTGAAAGGCCACGTTTGCCTCACGGGGGGCGGGGATATGACTTGTCCTCACAAGGCAATTGTGCAATGAAGAAAAGATAGGCCACTACACTGTTCATCAGGTAACCTTGAGGCCGCGTGTCGTCATTCCAGTGTGCCAAATAAACTTCCCATCACGGTTCAGTTTCCAAGGCGAGGGCACAGCGTCTTATGCTGCAGTTTCTGACTCCCTACTGGACGTTCAGCTGACCACCTAGACCCTTTCGTGAGTCAACTTTGTGATACACTTTGTGATACGGGGTCGTGATGGTGGTGAAAGGATTAGCAAGTCATGGGTTAGTGAGGCCGGTGTGTACAATGTATCTCCAGAGTACCTGGCTTTCAAGGGAGAGCCTGAAATTTTTCAGGCTACACTGAAAGTCCAGTGGCCGCCTGGGGTAAATTGCATCACGTGCGAGTGCCCTGAAGGCGGGGTCGAATCACTGTATGTTTTGTGTGCTCTGGGTTCGGCAGAAAAGCAGACACGTTTTGCATGAAGGAATGAACAGAACGCTGATAGCTGGCTGTTTCTAAGCTATCCCAACCTAGGTGTTTCTCTGACGAAGCCCTTCGCTGCCCATGATTGCGGCATCTAGCTGCTGCCAGCGGTGCATTGCTCACAACTCCCTGAAGACACAGGAGGCCCTTTTAGTCCGTTTCGGATCCTAGTACAGCCCCGCGACTCAAGAGAGGACCTGATATGCTTCCTAGGGTTCGAGAAACCCAGGGACTAAGGCTGCATGGGGTCTGTCGCATGCCTACCTGGTTCATGAGAAAACCTGAACATTAGCTTAAGACCAGAGGCCCCGTGTGGTTCTCCCCTTCCCTGAGGACAACTGAAGTAGGAGCACTTACCGAGGAACGGCAACATCCAATCTCCTTCCAGGAAACTCACTTGTCATCACAAAGGCAACTGTGCAACAACACTGTTTCCCAGGGAGAACTGAGCCCGCAGCTCTCTAAATCCCAATGAAGGAAAATAAAGTTTCCCTTCAAGCCTTAGTTTCAAAATGGACCGCAGAGCATTCACCCTGTTGTATCCGTCACTCCATGGCACGTCCAAGGTGCGCATAGAACGGAGATACTACATTCGTTTCAACTTGCCGCATCCTAGCATTTTAACAAAAGACGCCCTTCACAGCCCTTCTTTCAGCCTATAGCTGCCCTCAACTGAGCTTCGCTCACAAGGCCCAGAAAGGACGGGCAGCCCGTCGTTTACATCTTGGATCCTAGTGCAGACCCCCGTGTCCTAAGACACCAGAAACGCTTCCTAGATTTAAAGCACCGCTTTGACAAAGGCTGCCGTGAGCTTGCGGCCCGCCTATGTCTGTGATGAGAGACGTAGAACGTTGGCTTGAGGCGAGTCGTCCGGGGTTGTGGGCGTACTCACGAATGATTTTTGAGGGAGGAGGCCGTGGCAGGAATTGAAAGCCAAGTGCTCTTTCGTGGAAGATAACTAGTCCTCCCAAAGACGACTGTGCAGCAAAGAGAAGATGGGCAACAACAGTGTTTACCAGGTAACCCTGAGGCCGCAAACTCTCTACTTTGCAATGAGGAAAATCAACTTCCCAGGAAGACTCAATTCCCAGCAGGACAAAGCAGCATATTACCAAGTCGCATCGGACTCTCTCTTGTACATCCCGTGGACACAGTGGCTCGTGACACTAGTCACCATTGCCATGCTGGGAGTCCTTACTGTGGTGTCAGGATATCAAGGGGAGGGCTTAGTTAGGCCTAGGTGACGGTACTTCCCTAGACTATCTACCAGTTCTGGAAAACCCTGTAGGTTTTGAAGCCGGACTTAAAGTGTAGTTGCCGCTTGAGGTAGACAGACGTCGTGGAGCAGCTCCCAGGAGCAGTGGTAGGCTAATTGTATTTTCTACTGTAGCTCAGGGTTCCTCCAGAGCGCAGACACCCTTTGCATGAAGGAAGGCATGGAACGTTGATAACTGGGTTGCTTTCAAGCTATCGCAATCCAGGTGTCTAAACAACGAAGCCCTTCACTGCCCATCAGTTGGCATCTAGCTGTTCCCGACGGTAGATGGCTCAAGGCTCCCCGAAGACACAGGCAGTCCTTTCTCAGTACGTTTTGGAACCTAGCGCTGACAAGTGAGTCCAAAAGAGAGCTGATATGCTTCCTAGAGTTCAAGAACCACAGGGACTAAGGCTCTATGCAATCGGTTGTTTCGCTAAGTCTGTCATGAGAACACCTGGACGTTAGCTTGAGGCTAGAGGCCCCATGTGGTGGGCCCATTCCCTGAAGACTACTGAAGGATGACCACCTACCAAGGGATGGCAACCTCCAAGTTTCTTGCCTAGAAACTCACGTCATCACCAGGGCAATTGTGTTACGAAGAGAAGCTGTGCAGCAACAGTGTTTCTTGGGGAGAATTGAGCCCGCGGCTCTGTAAATCCCAATGAGGAAAATAAAGTTTCACTCGCAGCCTTACTTTCAAAAGGGACCACACAGAGCATTCACCCTGCTGTGTCTTTCTCTAGTTTGTACTCCCAAGGTGCGTTAGAAGGGAGATACTTGAGTTGTTTCACTTACCACATGCTAGATGTTTAGCAAAAGAAGGCCTTTACTGCCCCTCTTTTGGCATATGGTTGTCCTCAGCCGAACAGTTCTCTCAGCTCCTAGAAGCGATGGGCGGTCCCTTGTGTACATCTTGGATCCCAGTGCAGACCTGTTAGTCCTAAGACACCAGAAATGCTTCCTACACTTAAAGCACCGCTTTGACAAACGCTGCCTGGAACCTGTTGCCTGCCTATCTATCTGTGTGACGAACAAAACAGTAACTTAGCTTGGAGCCAGTCCTCCTATATGTTTGGCTTACTCACCAACGATTGCTGAGGGATGAGCACTTAGCAGGGACTGAAAGGCCACGTTTGCCTCACGGGGGGCGGGGATATGACTTGTCCTCACAAGGCAATTGTGCAATGAAGAAAAGATAGGCCACTACACTGTTCATCAGGTAACCTTGAGGCCGCGTGTCGTCATTCCAGTGTGCCAAATAAACTTCCCATCACGGTTCAGTTTCCAAGGCGAGGGCACAGCGTCTTATGCTGCAGTTTCTGACTCCCTACTGGACGTTCAGCTGACCACCTAGACCCTTTCGTGAGTCAATTTTGTGATACACTTTGTGATACGGGGTCGTGATGGTGGTGAAAGGATTAGCAAGTCATGGGTTAGTGAGGCCGGTGTGTACAATGTATCTCCAGAGTACCTGGCTTTCAAGGGAGAGCCTGAAATTTTTCAGGCTACACTGAAAGTCCAGTGGCCGCCTGGGGTAAATTGCATCACGTGCGAGTGCCCTGAAGGCGGGGTCGAATCACTGTATGTTTTGTGTGCTCTGGGTTCGGCAGAAAAGCAGACACGTTTTGCATGAAGGAATGAACAGAACGCTGATAGCTGGCTGTTTCTAAGCTATCCCAACCTAGGTGTTTCTCTGACGAAGCCCTTCGCTGCCCATGATTGCGGCATCTAGCTGCTGCCAGCGGTGCATTGCTCACAACTCCCTGAAGACACAGGAGGCCCTTTTAGTCCGTTTCGGATCCTAGTACAGCCCCGCGACTCAAGAGAGGACCTGATATGCTTCCTAGGGTTCGAGAAACCCAGGGACTAAGGCTGCATGGGGTCTGTCGCATGCCTACCTGGTTCATGAGAAAACCTGAACATTAGCTTAAGGCCAGAGGCCCCGTGTGGTTCTCCCCTTCCCTGAGGACAACTGAAGTAGGAGCACTTACCGAGGAACGGCAACATCCAATCTCCTTCCAGGAAACTCACTTGTCATCACAAAGGCAACTGTGCAACAACACTGTTTCCCAGGGAGAACTGAGCCCGCAGCTCTCTAAATCCCAATGAGGAAAATAAAGTTTCCCTTCAAGCCTTAGTTTCAAAATGGACCGCAGAGCATTCACCCTGTTGTATCCGTCACTCCATGGCACGTCCAAGGTGCGCATAGAACGGAGATACTACATTCGTTTCAACTTGCCGCATCCTAGCATTTTAACAAAAGACGCCCTTCACAGCCCTTCTTTCAGCCTATAGCTGCCCTCAACTGAGCTTCGCTCACAAGGCCCAGAAAGGACGGGCAGTCCGTCGTTTACATCTTGGATCCTAGTGCAGACCCCCGTGTCCTAAGACACCAGAAACGCTTCCTAGATTTAAAGCACCGCTTTGACAAAGGCTGCCGTGAGCTTGCGGCCCGCCTATGTCTGTGATGAGAGACGTAGAACGTTGGCTTGAGGCGAGTCGTCCGGGGTTGTGGGCGTACTCACGAATGATTTTTGAGGGAGGAGGCCGTGGCAGGAATTGAAAGCCAAGTGCTCTTTCGTGGAAGATAACTAGTCCTCCCAAAGACGACTGTGCAGCAAAGAGAAGATGGGCAACAACAGTGTTTACCAGGTAACCCTGAGGCCGCAAACTCTCTACTTTGCAATGAGGAAAATCAACTTCCCAGGAAGACTCAATTCCCAGCAGGACAAAGCAGCATATTACCAAGTCGCATCGGACTCTCTCTTGTACATCCCGTGGACACAGTGGCTCGTGACACTAGTCACCATTGCCATGCTGGGAGTCCTTACTGTGGTGTCAGGATATCAAGGGGAGGGCTTAGTTAGGCCTAGGTGACGGTACTTCCCTAGACTATCTACCAGTTCTGGAAAACCCTGTAGGTTTTGAAGCCGGACTTAAAGTGTAGTTGCCGCTTGAGGTAGACAGACGTCGTGGAGCAGCTCCCAGGAGCAGTGGTAGGCTAATTGTATTTTCTACTGCAGCTCAGGGTTCCTCCAGAGCGCAGACACCCTTTGCATGAAGGAAGGCATGGAATGTTGATAACTGGGTTGCTTTCAAGCTATCGCAATCCAGGTGTCTAAACAACGAAGCCCTTCACTGCCCATCAGTTGGCATCTAGCTGTTCCCGACGGTAGATGGCTCAAGGCTCCCCGAAGACACAGGCAGTCCTTTCTCAGTACGTTTTGGAACCTAGCGCTGACAAGTGAGTCCAAAAGAGAGCTGATATGCTTCCTAGAGTTCAAGAACCACAGGGACTAAGGCTCTATGCAATCGGTTGTTTCGCTAAGTCTGTCATGAGAACACCTGGACGTTAGCTTGAGGCTAGAGGCCCCATGTGGTGGGCCCATTCCCTGAAGACTACTGAAGGATGACCACCTACCAAGGGATGGCAACCTCCAAGTTTCTTGCCTAGAAACTCACGTCATCACCAGGGCAATTGTGTTACGAAGAGAAGCTGTGCAGCAACAGTGTTTCTTGGGGAGAATTGAGCCCGCGGCTCTGTAAATCCCAATGAGGAAAATAAAGTTTCACTCGCAGCCTTACTTTCAAAAGGGACCACACAGAGCATTCACCCTGCTGTGTCTTTCTCTAGTTTGTACTCCCAAGGTGCGTTAGAAGGGAGATACTTGAGTTGTTTCACTTACCACATGCTAGATGTTTAGCAAAAGAAGGCCTTTACTGCCCCTCTTTTGGCATATGGTTGTCCTCAGCCGAACAGTTCTCTCAGCTCCTAGAAGCGATGGGCGGTCCCTTGTGTACATCTTGGATCCCAGTGCAGACCTGTTAGTCCTAAGACACCAGAAATGCTTCCTACACTTAAAGCACCGCTTTGACAAACGCTGCCTGGAACCTGTTGCCTGCCTATCTATCTGTGTGACGAACAAAACAGTAACTTAGCTTGGAGCCAGTCCTCCTATATGTTTGGCTTACTCACCGACGATTGCTGAGGGATGAGCACTTAGCAGGGACTGAAAGGCCACGTTTGCCTCACGGGGGGCGGGGATATGACTTGTCCTCACAAGGCAATTGTGCAATGAAGAAAAGATAGGCCACTACACTGTTCATCAGGTAACCTTGAGGCCGCGTGTCGTCATTCCAGTGTGCCAAATAAACTTCCCATCACGGTTCAGTTTCCAAGGCGAGGGCACAGCGTCTTATGCTGCAGTTTCTGACTCCCTACTGGACGTTCAGCTGACCACCTAGACCCTTTCGTGAGTCAACTTTGTGATACACTTTGTGATACGGGGTCGTGATGGTGGTGAAAGGATTAGCAAGTCATGGGTTAGTGAGGCCGGTGTGTACAATGTATCTCCAGAGTACCTGGCTTTCAAGGGAGAGCCTGAAATTTTTCAGGCTATACTGAAAGTCCAGTGGCCGCCTGGGGTAAATTGCATCACGTGCGAGTGCCCTGAAGGCGGGGTCGAATCACTGTATGTTTTGTGTGCTCTGGGTTCGGCAGAAAAGCAGACACGTTTTGCATGAAGGAATGAACAGAACGCTGATAGCTGGCTGTTTCTAAGCTATCCCAACCTAGGTGTTTCTCTGACGAAGCCCTTCGCTGCCCATGATTGCGGCATCTAGCTGCTGCCAGCGGTGCATTGCTCACAACTCCCTGAAGACACAGGAGGCCCTTTTAGTCCGTTTCGGATCCTATTACAGCCCCGCGACTCAAGAGAGGACCTGATATGCTTCCTAGGGTTCGAGAAACCCAGGGACTAAGGCTGCATGGGGTCTGTCGCATGCCTACCTGGTTCATGAGAAAACCTGAACATTAGCTTAAGGCCAGAGGCCCCGTGTGGTTCTCCCCTTCCCTGAGGACAACTGAAGTAGGAGCACTTACCGAGGAACGGCAACATCCAATCTCCTTCCAGGAAACTCACTTGTCATCACAAAGGCAACTGTGCAACAACACTGTTTCCCAGGGAGAACTGAGCCCGCAGCTCTCTAAATCCCAATGAGGAAAATAAAGTTTCCCTTCAAGCCTTAGTTTCAAAATGGACCGCAGAGCATTCACCCTGTTGTATCCGTCACTCCATGGCACGTCCAAGGTGCGCATAGAACGGAGATACTACATTCGTTTCAACTTGCCGCATCCTAGCATTTTAACAAAAGACGCCCTTCACAGCCCTTCTTTCAGCCTATAGCTGCCCTCAACTGAGCTTCGCTCACAAGGCCCAGAAAGGACGGGCAGTCCGTCGTTTACATCTTGGATCCTAGTGCAGACCCCCGTGTCCTAAGACACCAGAAACGCTTCCTAGATTTAAAGCACCGCTTTGACAAAGGCTGCCGTGAGCTTGCGGCCCGCCTATGTCTGTGATGAGAGACGTAGAACGTTGGCTTGAGGCGAGTCGTCCGGGGTTGTGGGCGTACTCACGAATGATTTTTGAGGGAGGAGGCCGTGGCAGGAATTGAAAGCCAAGTGCTCTTTCGTGGAAGATAACTAGTCCTCCCAAAGACGACTGTGCAGCAAAGAGAAGATGGGCAACAACAGTGTTTACCAGGTAACCCTGAGGCCGCAAACTCTCTACTTTGCAATGAGGAAAATCAACTTCCCAGGAAGACTCAATTCCCAGCAGGACAAAGCAGCATATTACCAAGTCGCATCGGACTCTCTCTTGTACATCCCGTGGACACAGTGGCTCGTGACACTAGTCACCATTGCCATGCTGGGAGTCCTTACTGTGGTGTCAGGATATCAAGGGGAGGGCTTAGTTAGGCCTAGGTGACGGTACTTCCCTAGACTATCTACCAGTTCTGGAAAACCCTGTAGGTTTTGAAGCCGGACTTAAAGTGTAGTTGCCGCTTGAGGTAGACAGACGTCGTGGAGCAGCTCCCAGGAGCAGTGGTAGGCTAATTGTATTTTCTACTGCAGCTCAGGGTTCCTCCAGAGCGCAGACACCCTTTGCATGAAGGAAGGCATGGAACGTTGATAACTGGGTTGCTTTCAAGCTATCGCAATCCAGGTGTCTAAACAACGAAGCCCTTCACTGCCCATCAGTTGGCATCTAGCTGTTCCCGACGGTAGATGGCTCAAGGCTCCCCGAAGACACAGGCAGTCCTTTCTCAGTACGTTTTGGAACCTAGCGCTGACAAGTGAGTCCAAAAGAGAGCTGATATGCTTCCTAGAGTTCAAGAACCACAGGGACTAAGGCTCTATGCAATCGGTTGTTTCGCTAAGTCTGTCATGAGAACACCTGGACGTTAGCTTGAGGCTAGAGGCCCCATGTGGTGGGCCCATTCCCTGAAGACTACTGAAGGATGACCACCTACCAAGGGATGGCAACCTCCAAGTTTCTTGCCTAGAAACTCACGTCATCACCAGGGCAATTGTGTTACGAAGAGAAGCTGTGCAGCAACAGTGTTTCTTGGGGAGAATTGAGCCCGCGGCTCTGTAAATCCCAATGAGGAAAATAAAGTTTCACTCGCAGCCTTACTTTCAAAAGGGACCACACAGAGCATTCACCCTGCTGTGTCTTTCTCTAGTTTGTACTCCCAAGGTGCGTTAGAAGGGAGATACTTGAGTTGTTTCACTTACCACATGCTAGATGTTTAGCAAAAGAAGGCCTTTACTGCCCCTCTTTTGGCATATGGTTGTCCTCAGCCGAACAGTTCTCTCAGCTCCTAGAAGCGATGGGCGGTCCCTTGTGTACATCTTGGATCCCAGTGCAGACCTGTTAGTCCTAAGACACCAGAAATGCTTCCTACACTTAAAGCACCGCTTTGACAAACGCTGCCTGGAACCTGTTGCCTGCCTATCTATCTGTGTGACGAACAAAACAGTAACTTAGCTTGGAGCCAGTCCTCCTATATGTTTGGCTTACTCACCGACGATTGCTGAGGGATGAGCACTTAGCAGGGACTGAAAGGCCACGTTTGCCTCACGGGGGGCGGGGATATGACTTGTCCTCACAAGGCAATTGTGCAATGAAGAAAAGATAGGCCACTACACTGTTCATCAGGTAACCTTGAGGCCGCGTGTCGTCATTCCAGTGTGCCAAATAAACTTCCCATCACGGTTCAGTTTCCAAGGCGAGGGCACAGCGTCTTATGCTGCAGTTTCTGACTCCCTACTGGACGTTCAGCTGACCACCTAGACCCTTTCGTGAGTCAACTTTGTGATACACTTTGTGATACGGGGTCGTGATGGTGGTGAAAGGATTAGCAAGTCATGGGTTAGTGAGGCCGGTGTGTACAATGTATCTCCAGAGTACCTGGCTTTCAAGGGAGAGCCTGAAATTTTTCAGGCTACACTGAAAGTCCAGTGGCCGCCTGGGGTAAATTGCATCACGTGCGAGTGCCCTGAAGGCGGGGTCGAATCACTGTATGTTTTGTGTGCTCTGGGTTCGGCAGAAAAGCAGACACGTTTTGCATGAAGGAATGAACAGAACGCTGATAGCTGGCTGTTTCTAAGCTATCCCAACCTAGGTGTTTCTCTGACGAAGCCCTTCGCTGCCCATGATTGCGGCATCTAGCTGCTGCCAGCGGTGCATTGCTCACAACTCCCTGAAGACACAGGAGGCCCTTTTAGTCCGTTTCGGATCCTAGTACAGCCCCGCGACTCAAGAGAGGACCTGATATGCTTCCTAGGGTTCGAGAAACCCAGGGACTAAGGCTGCATGGGGTCTGTCGCATGCCTACCTGGTTCATGAGAAAACCTGAACATTAGCTTAAGGCCAGAGGCCCCGTGTGGTTCTCCCCTTCCCTGAGGACAACTGAAGTAGGAGCACTTACCGAGGAACGGCAACATCCAATCTCCTTCCAGGAAACTCACTTGTCATCACAAAGGCAACTGTGCAACAACACTGTTTCCCAGGGAGAACTGAGCCCGCAGCTCTCTAAATCCCAATGAAGGAAAATAAAGTTTCCCTTCAAGCCTTAGTTTCAAAATGGACCGCAGAGCATTCACCCTGTTGTATCCGTCACTCCATGGCACGTCCAAGGTGCGCATAGAACGGAGATACTACATTCGTTTCAACTTGCCGCATCCTAGCATTTTAACAAAAGACGCCCTTCACAGCCCTTCTTTCAGCCTATAGCTGCCCTCAACTGAGCTTCGCTCACAAGGCCCAGAAAGGACGGGCAGTCCGTCGTTTACATCTTGGATCCTAGTGCAGACCCCCGTGTCCTAAGACACCAGAAACGCTTCCTAGATTTAAAGCACCGCTTTGACAAAGGCTGCCGTGAGCTTGCGGCCCGCCTATGTCTGTGATGAGAGACGTAGAACGTTGGCTTGAGGCGAGTCGTCCGGGGTTGTGGGCGTACTCACGAATGATTTTTGAGGGAGGAGGCCGTGGCAGGAATTGAAAGCCAAGTGCTCTTTCGTGGAAGATAACTAGTCCTCCCAAAGACGACTGTGCAGCAAAGAGAAGATGGGCAACAACAGTGTTTACCAGGTAACCCTGAGGCCGCAAACTCTCTACTTTGCAATGAGGAAAATCAACTTCCCAGGAAGACTCAATTCCCAGCAGGACAAAGCAGCATATTACCAAGTCGCATCGGACTCTCTCTTGTACATCCCGTGGACACAGTGGCTCGTGACACTAGTCACCATTGCCATGCTGGGAGTCCTTACTGTGGTGTCAGGATATCAAGGGGAGGGCTTAGTTAGGCCTAGGTGACGGTACTTCCCTAGACTATCTACCAGTTCTGGAAAACCCTGTAGGTTTTGAAGCCGGACTTAAAGTGTAGTTGCCGCTTGAGGTAGACAGACGTCGTGGAGCAGCTCCCAGGAGCAGTGGTAGGCTAATTGTATTTTCTACTGCAGCTCAGGGTTCCTCCAGAGCGCAGACACCCTTTGCATGAAGGAAGGCATGGAACGTTGATAACTGGGTTGCTTTCAAGCTATCGCAATCCAGGTGTCTAAACAACGAAGCCCTTCACTGCCCATCAGTTGGCATCTAGCTGTTCCCGACGGTAGATGGCTCAAGGCTCCCCGAAGACACAGGCAGTCCTTTCTCAGTACGTTTTGGAACCTAGCGCTGACAAGTGAGTCCAAAAGAGAGCTGATATGCTTCCTAGAGTTCAAGAACCACAGGGACTAAGGCTCTATGCAATCGGTTGTTTCGCTAAGTCTGTCATGAGAACACCTGGACGTTAGCTTGAGGCTAGAGGCCCCATGTGGTGGGCCCATTCCCTGAAGACTACTGAAGGATGACCACCTACCAAGGGATGGCAACCTCCAAGTTTCTTGCCTAGAAACTCACGTCATCACCAGGGCAATTGTGTTACGAAGAGAAGCTGTGCAGCAACAGTGTTTCTTGGGGAGAATTGAGCCCGCGGCTCTGTAAATCCCAATGAGGAAAATAAAGTTTCACTCGCAGCCTTACTTTCAAAAGGGACCACACAGAGCATTCACCCTGCTGTGTCTTTCTCTAGTTTGTACTCCCAAGGTGCGTTAGAAGGGAGATACTTGAGTTGTTTCACTTACCACATGCTAGATGTTTAGCAAAAGAAGGCCTTTACTGCCCCTCTTTTGGCATATGGTTGTCCTCAGCCGAACAGTTCTCTCAGCTCCTAGAAGCGATGGGCGGTCCCTTGTGTACATCTTGGATCCCAGTGCAGACCTGTTAGTCCTAAGACACCAGAAATGCTTCCTACACTTAAAGCACCGCTTTGACAAACGCTGCCTGGAACCTGTTGCCTGCCTATCTATCTGTGTGACGAACAAAACAGTAACTTAGCTTGGAGCCAGTCCTCCTATATGTTTGGCTTACTCACCGACGATTGCTGAGGGATGAGCACTTAGCAGGGACTGAAAGGCCACGTTTGCCTCATGGGGGGCGGGGATATGACTTGTCCTCACAAGGCAATTGTGCAATGAAGAAAAGATAGGCCACTACACTGTTCATCAGGTAACCTTGAGGCCGCGTGTCGTCATTCCAGTGTGCCAAATAAACTTCCCATCACGGTTCAGTTTCCAAGGCGAGGGCACAGCGTCTTATGCTGCAGTTTCTGACTCCCTACTGGACGTTCAGCTGACCACCTAGACCCTTTCGTGAGTCAACTTTGTGATACACTTTGTGATACGGGGTCGTGATGGTGGTGAAAGGATTAGCAAGTCATGGGTTAGTGAGGCCCGTGTGTACAATGTATCTCCAGAGTACCTGGCTTTCAAGGGAGAGCCTGAAATTTTTCAGGCTACACTGAAAGTCCAGTGGCCGCCTGGGGTAAATTGCATCACGTGCGAGTGCCCTGAAGGCGGGGTCGAATCACTGTATGTTTTGTGTGCTCTGGGTTCGGCAGAAAAGCAGACACGTTTTGCATGAAGGAATGAACAGAACGCTGATAGCTGGCTGTTTCTAAGCTATCCCAACCTAGGTGTTTCTCTGACGAAGCCCTTCGCTGCCCATGATTGCGGCATCTAGCTGCTGCCAGCGGTGCATTGCTCACAACTCCCTGAAGACACAGGAGGCCCTTTTAGTCCGTTTCAGATCCTAGTACAGCCCCGCGACTCAAGAGAGGACCTGATATGCTTCCTAGGGTTCGAGAAACCCAGGGACTAAGGCTGCATGGGGTCTGTCGCATGCCTACCTGGTTCATGAGAAAACCTGAACATTAGCTTAAGGCCAGAGGCCCCGTGTGGTTCTCCCCTTCCCTGAGGACAACTGAAGTAGGAGCACTTACCGAGGAACGGCAACATCCAATCTCCTTCCAGGAAACTCACTTGTCATCACAAAGGCAACTGTGCAACAACACTGTTTCCCAGGGAGAACTGAGCCCGCAGCTCTCTAAATCCCAATGAGGAAAATAAAGTTTCCCTTCAAGCCTTAGTTTCAAAATGGACCGCAGAGCATTCACCCTGTTGTATCCGTCACTCCATGGCACGTCCAAGGTGCGCATAGAACAGAGATACTACATTCGTTTCAACTTGCCGCATCCTAGCATTTTAACAAAAGACGCCCTTCACAGCCCTTCTTTCAGCCTATAGCTGCCCTCAACTGAGCTTCGCTCACAAGGCCCAGAAAGGACGGGCAGTCCGTCGTTTACATCTTGGATCCTAGTGCAGACCCCCGTGTCCTAAGACACCAGAAACGCTTCCTAGATTTAAAGCACCGCTTTGACAAAGGCTGCCGTGAGCTTGCGGCCCGCCTATGTCTGTGATGAGAGACGTAGAACGTTGGCTTGAGGCGAGTCGTCCGGGGTTGTGGGCGTACTCACGAATGATTTTTGAGGGAGGAGGCCGTGGCAGGAATTGAAAGCCAAGTGCTCTTTCGTGGAAGATAACTAGTCCTCCCAAAGACGACTGTGCAGCAAAGAGAAGATGGGCAACAACAGTGTTTACCAGGTAACCCTGAGGCCGCAAACTCTCTACTTTGCAATGAGGAAAATCAACTTCCCAGGAAGACTCAATTCCCAGCAGGACAAAGCAGCATATTACCAAGTCGCATCGGACTCTCTCTTGTACATCCCGTGGACACAGTGGCTCGTGACACTAGTCACCATTGCCATGCTGGGAGTCCTTACTGTGGTGTCAGGATATCAAGGGGAGGGCTTAGTTAGGCCTAGGTGACGGTACTTCCCTAGACTATCTACCAGTTCTGGAAAACCCTGTAGGTTTTGAAGCCGGACTTAAAGTGTAGTTGCCGCTTGAGGTAGACAGACGTCGTGGAGCAGCTCCCAGGAGCAGTGGTAGGCTAATTGTATTTTCTACTGCAGCTCAGGGTTCCTCCAGAGCGCAGACACCCTTTGCATGAAGGAAGGCATGGAACGTTGATAACTGGGTTGCTTTCAAGCTATCGCAATCCAGGTGTCTAAACAACGAAGCCCTTCACTGCCCATCAGTTGGCATCTAGCTGTTCCCGACGGTAGATGGCTCAAGGCTCCCCGAAGACACAGGCAGTCCTTTCTCAGTACGTTTTGGAACCTAGCGCTGACAAGTGAGTCCAAAAGAGAGCTGATATGCTTCCTAGAGTTCAAGAACCACAGGGACTAAGGCTCTATGCAATCGGTTGTTTCGCTAAGTCTGTCATGAGAACACCTGGACGTTAGCTTGAGGCTAGAGGCCCCATGTGGTGGGCCCATTCCCTGAAGACTACTGAAGGATGACCACCTACCAAGGGATGGCAACCTCCAAGTTTCTTGCCTAGAAACTCACGTCATCACCAGGGCAATTGTGTTACGAAGAGAAGCTGTGCAGCAACAGTGTTTCTTGGGGAGAATTGAGCCCGCGGCTCTGTAAATCCCAATGAGGAAAATAAAGTTTCACTCGCAGCCTTACTTTCAAAAGGGACCACACAGAGCATTCACCCTGCTGTGTCTTTCTCTAGTTTGTACTCCCAAGGTGCGTTAGAAGGGAGATACTTGAGTTGTTTCACTTACCACATGCTAGATGTTTAGCAAAAGAAGGCCTTTACTGCCCCTCTTTTGGCATATGGTTGTCCTCAGCCGAACAGTTCTCTCAGCTCCTAGAAGCGATGGGCGGTCCCTTGTGTACATCTTGGATCCCAGTGCAGACCTGTTAGTCCTAAGACACCAGAAATGCTTCCTACACTTAAAGCATCGCTTTGACAAACGCTGCCTGGAACCTGTTGCCTGCCTATCTATCTGTGTGACGAACAAAACAGTAACTTAGCTTGGAGCCAGTCCTCCTATATGTTTGGCTTACTCACCGACGATTGCTGAGGGATGAGCACTTAGCAGGGACTGAAAGGCCACGTTTGCCTCATGGGGGGCGGGGATATGACTTGTCCTCACAAGGCAATTGTGCAATGAAGAAAAGATAGGCCACTACACTGTTCATCAGGTAACCTTGAGGCCGCGTGTCGTCATTCCAGTGTGCCAAATAAACTTCCCATCACGGTTCAGTTTCCAAGGCGAGGGCACAGCGTCTTATGCTGCAGTTTCTGACTCCCTACTGGACGTTCAGCTGACCACCTAGACCCTTTCGTGAGTCAACTTTGTGATACACTTTGTGATACGGGGTCGTGATGGTGGTGAAAGGATTAGCAAGTCATGGGTTAGTGAGGCCGGTGTGTACAATGTATCTCCAGAGTACCTGGCTTTCAAGGGAGAGCCTGAAATTTTTCAGGCTACACTGAAAGTCCAGTGGCCGCCTGGGGTAAATTGCATCACGTGCGAGTGCCCTGAAGGCGGGGTCGAATCACTGTATGTTTTGTGTGCTCTGGGTTCGGCAGAAAAGCAGACACGTTTTGCATGAAGGAATGAACAGAACGCTGATAGCTGGCTGTTTCTAAGCTATCCCAACCTAGGTGTTTCTCTGACGAAGCCCTTCGCTGCCCATGATTGCGGCATCTAGCTGCTGCCAGCGGTGCATTGCTCACAACTCCCTGAAGACACAGGAGGCCCTTTTAGTCCGTTTCGGATCCTAGTACAGCCCCGCGACTCAAGAGAGGACCTGATATGCTTCCTAGGGTTCGAGAAACCCAGGGACTAAGGCTGCATGGGGTCTGTCGCATGCCTACCTGGTTCATGAGAAAACCTGAACATTAGCTTAAGGCCAGAGGCCCCGTGTGGTTCTCCCCTTCCCTGAGGACAACTGAAGTAGGAGCACTTACCGAGGAACGGCAACATCCAATCTCCTTCCAGGAAACTCACTTGTCATCACAAAGGCAACTGTGCAACAACACTGTTTCCCAGGGAGAACTGAGCCCGCAGCTCTCTAAATCCCAATGAGGAAAATAAAGTTTCCCTTCAAGCCTTAGTTTCAAAATGGACCGCAGAGCATTCACCCTGTTGTATCCGTCACTCCATGGCACGTCCAAGGTGCGCATAGAACGGAGATACTACATTCGTTTCAACTTGCCGCATCCTAGCATTTTAACAAAAGACGCCCTTCACAGCCCTTCTTTCAGCCTATAGCTGCCCTCAACTGAGCTTCGCTCACAAGGCCCAGAAAGGACGGGCAGTCCGTCGTTTACATCTTGGATCCTAGTGCAGACCCCCGTGTCCTAAGACACCAGAAACGCTTCCTAGATTTAAAGCACCGCTTTGACAAAGGCTGCCGTGAGCTTGCGGCCCGCCTATGTCTGTGATGAGAGACGTAGAACGTTGGCTTGAGGCGAGTCGTCCGGGGTTGTGGGCGTACTCACGAATGATTTTTGAGGGAGGAGGCCGTGGCAGGAATTGAAAGCCAAGTGCTCTTTCGTGGAAGATAACTAGTCCTCCCAAAGACGACTGTGCAGCAAAGAGAAGATGGGCAACAACAGTGTTTACCAGGTAACCCTGAGGCCGCAAACTCTCTACTTTGCAATGAGGAAAATCAACTTCCCAGGAAGACTCAATTCCCAGCAGGACAAAGCAGCATATTACCAAGTCGCATCGGACTCTCTCTTGTACATCCCGTGGACACAGTGGCTCGTGACACTAGTCACCATTGCCATGCTGGGAGTCCTTACTGTGGTGTCAGGATATCAAGGGGAGGGCTTAGTTAGGCCTAGGTGACGGTACTTCCCTAGACTATCTACCAGTTCTGGAAAACCCTGTAGGTTTTGAAGCCGGACTTAAAGTGTAGTTGCCGCTTGAGGTAGACAGACGTCGTGGAGCAGCTCCCAGGAGCAGTGGTAGGCTAATTGTATTTTCTACTGCAGCTCAGGGTTCCTCCAGAGCGCAGACACCCTTTGCATGAAGGAAGGCATGGAACGTTGATAACTGGGTTGCTTTCAAGCTATCGCAATCCAGGTGTCTAAACAACGAAGCCCTTCACTGCCCATCAGTTGGCATCTAGCTGTTCCCGACGGTAGATGGCTCAAGGCTCCCCGAAGACACAGGCAGTCCTTTCTCAGTACGTTTTGGAACCTAGCGCTGACAAGTGAGTCCAAAAGAGAGCTGATATGCTTCCTAGAGTTCAAGAACCACAGGGACTAAGGCTCTATGCAATCGGTTGTTTCGCTAAGTCTGTCATGAGAACACCTGGACGTTAGCTTGAGGCTAGAGGCCCCATGTGGTGGGCCCATTCCCTGAAGACTACTGAAGGATGACCACCTACCAAGGGATGGCAACCTCCAAGTTTCTTGCCTAGAAACTCACGTCATCACCAGGGCAATTGTGTTACGAAGAGAAGCTGTGCAGCAACAGTGTTTCTTGGGGAGAATTGAGCCCGCGGCTCTGTAAATCCCAATGAGGAAAATAAAGTTTCACTCGCAGCCTTACTTTCAAAAGGGACCACACAGAGCATTCACCCTGCTGTGTCTTTCTCTAGTTTGTACTCCCAAGGTGCGTTAGAAGGGAGATACTTGAGTTGTTTCACTTACCACATGCTAGATGTTTAGCAAAAGAAGGCCTTTACTGCCCCTCTTTTGGCATATGGTTGTCCTCAGCCGAACAGTTCTCTCAGCTCCTAGAAGCGATGGGCGGTCCCTTGTGTACATCTTGGATCCCAGTGCAGACCTGTTAGTCCTAAGACACCAGAAATGCTTCCTACACTTAAAGCACCGCTTTGACAAACGCTGCCTGGAACCTGTTGCCTGCCTATCTATCTGTGTGACGAACAAAACAGTAACTTAGCTTGGAGCCAGTCCTCCTATATGTTTGGCTTACTCACCGACGATTGCTGAGGGATGAGCACTTAGCAGGGACTGAAAGGCCACGTTTGCCTCACGGGGGGCGGGGATATGACTTGTCCTCACAAGGCAATTGTGCAATGAAGAAAAGATAGGCCACTACACTGTTCATCAGGTAACCTTGAGGCCGCGTGTCGTCATTCCAGTGTGCCAAATAAACTTCCCATCACGGTTCAGTTTCCAAGGCGAGGGCACAGCGTCTTATGCTGCAGTTTCTGACTCCCTACTGGACGTTCAGCTGACCACCTAGACCCTTTCGTGAGTCAACTTTGTGATACACTTTGTGATACGGGGTCGTGATGGTGGTGAAAGGATTAGCAAGTCATGGGTTAGTGAGGCCGGTGTGTACAATGTATCTCCAGAGTACCTGGCTTTCAAGGGAGAGCCTGAAATTTTTCAGGCTACACTGAAAGTCCAGTGGCCGCCTGGGGTAAATTGCATCACGTGCGAGTGCCCTGAAGGCGGGGTCGAATCACTGTATGTTTTGTGTGCTCTGGGTTCGGCAGAAAAGCAGACACGTTTTGCATGAAGGAATGAACAGAACGCTGATAGCTGGCTGTTTCTAAGCTATCCCAACCTAGGTGTTTCTCTGACGAAGCCCTTCGCTGCCCATGATTGCGGCATCTAGCTGCTGCCAGCGGTGCATTGCTCACAACTCCCTGAAGACACAGGAGGCCCTTTTAGTCCGTTTCGGATCCTAGTACAGCCCCGCGACTCAAGAGAGGACCTGATATGCTTCCTAGGGTTCGAGAAACCCAGGGACTAAGGCTGCATGGGGTCTGTCGCATGCCTACCTGGTTCATGAGAAAACCTGAACATTAGCTTAAGGCCAGAGGCCCCGTGTGGTTCTCCCCTTCCCTGAGGACAACTGAAGTAGGAGCACTTACCGAGGAACGGCAACATCCAATCTCCTTCCAGGAAACTCACTTGTCATCACAAAGGCAACTGTGCAACAACACTGTTTCCCAGGGAGAACTGAGCCCGCAGCTCTCTAAATCCCAATGAGGAAAATAAAGTTTCCCTTCAAGCCTTAGTTTCAAAATGGACCGCAGAGCATTCACCCTGTTGTATCCGTCACTCCATGGCACGTCCAAGGTGCGCATAGAACGGAGATACTACATTCGTTTCAACTTGCCGCATCCTAGCATTTTAACAAAAGACGCCCTTCACAGCCCTTCTTTCAGCCTATAGCTGCCCTCAACTGAGCTTCGCTCACAAGGCCCAGAAAGGACGGGCAGTCCGTCGTTTACATCTTGGATCCTAGTGCAGACCCCCGTGTCCTAAGACACCAGAAACGCTTCCTAGATTTAAAGCACCGCTTTGACAAAGGCTGCCGTGAGCTTGCGGCCCGCCTATGTCTGTGATGAGAGACGTAGAACGTTGGCTTGAGGCGAGTCGTCCGGGCTTGTGGGCGTACTCACGAATGATTTTTGAGGGAGGAGGCCGTGGCAGGAATTGAAAGCCAAGTGCTCTTTCGTGGAAGATAACTAGTCCTCCCAAAGACGACTGTGCAGCAAAGAGAAGATGGGCAACAACAGTGTTTACCAGGTAACCCTGAGGCCGCAAACTCTCTACTTTGCAATGAGGAAAATCAACTTCCCAGGAAGACTCAATTCCCAGCAGGACAAAGCAGCATATTACCAAGTCGCATCGGACTCTCTCTTGTACATCCCGTGGACACAGTGGCTCGTGACACTAGTCACCATTGCCATGCTGGGAGTCCTTACTGTGGTGTCAGGATATCAAGGGGAGGGCTTAGTTAGGCCTAGGTGACGGTACTTCCCTAGACTATCTACCAGTTCTGGAAAACCCTGTAGGTTTTGAAGCCGGACTTAAAGTGTAGTTGCCGCTTGAGGTAGACAGACGTCGTGGAGCAGCTCCCAGGAGCAGTGGTAGGCTAATTGTATTTTCTACTGCAGCTCAGGGTTCCTCCAGAGCGCAGACACCCTTTGCATGAAGGAAGGCATGGAACGTTGATAACTGGGTTGCTTTCAAGCTATCGCAATCCAGGTGTCTAAACAACGAAGCCCTTCACTGCCCATCAGTTGGCATCTAGCTGTTCCCGACGGTAGATGGCTCAAGGCTCCCCGAAGACACAGGCAGTCCTTTCTCAGTACGTTTTGGAACCTAGCGCTGACAAGTGAGTCCAAAAGAGAGCTGATATGCTTCCTAGAGTTCAAGAACCACAGGGACTAAGGCTCTATGCAATCGGTTGTTTCGCTAAGTCTGTCATGAGAACACCTGGACGTTAGCTTGAGGCTAGAGGCCCCATGTGGTGGGCCCATTCCCTGAAGACTACTGAAGGATGACCACCTACCAAGGGATGGCAACCTCCAAGTTTCTTGCCTAGAAACTCACGTCATCACCAGGGCAATTGTGTTACGAAGAGAAGCTGTGCAGCAACAGTGTTTCTTGGGGAGAATTGAGCCCGCGGCTCTGTAAATCCCAATGAGGAAAATAAAGTTTCACTCGCAGCCTTACTTTCAAAAGGGACCACACAGAGCATTCACCCTGCTGTGTCTTTCTCTAGTTTGTACTCCCAAGGTGCGTTAGAAGGGAGATACTTGAGTTGTTTCACTTACCACATGCTAGATGTTTAGCAAAAGAAGGCCTTTACTGCCCCTCTTTTGGCATATGGTTGTCCTCAGCCGAACAGTTCTCTCAGCTCCTAGAAGCGATGGGCGGTCCCTTGTGTACATCTTGGATCCCAGTGCAGACCTGTTAGTCCTAAGACACCAGAAATGCTTCCTACACTTAAAGCACCGCTTTGACAAACGCTGCCTGGAACCTGTTGCCTGCCTATCTATCTGTGTGACGAACAAAACAGTAACTTAGCTTGGAGCCAGTCCTCCTATATGTTTGGCTTACTCACCGACGATTGCTGAGGGATGAGCACTTAGCAGGGACTGAAAGGCCACGTTTGCCTCACGGGGGGCGGGGATATGACTTGTCCTCACAAGGCAATTGTGCAATGAAGAAAAGATAGGCCACTACACTGTTCATCAGGTAACCTTGAGGCCGCGTGTCGTCATTCCAGTGTGCCAAATAAACTTCCCATCACGGTTCAGTTTCCAAGGCGAGGGCACAGCGTCTTATGCTGCAGTTTCTGACTCCCTACTGGACGTTCAGCTGACCACCTAGACCCTTTCGTGAGTCAACTTTGTGATACACTTTGTGATACGGGGTCGTGATGGTGGTGAAAGGATTAGCAAGTCATGGGTTAGTGAGGCCGGTGTGTACAATGTATCTCCAGAGTACCTGGCTTTCAAGGGAGAGCCTGAAATTTTTCAGGCTACACTGAAAGTCCAGTGGCCGCCTGGGGTAAATTGCATCACGTGCGAGTGCCCTGAAGGCGGGGTCGAATCACTGTATGTTTTGTGTGCTCTGGGTTCGGCAGAAAAGCAGACACGTTTTGCATGAAGGAATGAACAGAACGCTGATAGCTGGCTGTTTCTAAGCTATCCCAACCTAGGTGTTTCTCTGACGAAGCCCTTCGCTGCCCATGATTGCGGCATCTAGCTGCTGCCAGCGGTGCATTGCTCACAACTCCCTGAAGACACAGGAGGCCCTTTTAGTCCGTTTCGGATCCTAGTACAGCCCCGCGACTCAAGAGAGGACCTGATATGCTTCCTAGGGTTCGAGAAACCCAGGGACTAAGGCTGCATGGGGTCTGTCGCATGCCTACCTGGTTCATGAGAAAACCTGAACATTAGCTTAAGGCCAGAGGCCCCGTGTGGTTCTCCCCTTCCCTGAGGACAACTGAAGTAGGAGCACTTACCGAGGAACGGCAACATCCAATCTCCTTCCAGGAAACTCACTTGTCATCACAAAGGCAACTGTGCAACAACACTGTTTCCCAGGGAGAACTGAGCCCGCAGCTCTCTAAATCCCAATGAGGAAAATAAAGTTTCCCTTCAAGCCTTAGTTTCAAAATGGACCGCAGAGCATTCACCCTGTTGTATCCGTCACTCCATGGCACGTCCAAGGTGCGCATAGAACGGAGATACTACATTCGTTTCAACTTGCCGCATCCTAGCATTTTAACAAAAGACGCCCTTCACAGCCCTTCTTTCAGCCTATAGCTGCCCTCAACTGAGCTTCGCTCACAAGGCCCAGAAAGGACGGGCAGTCCGTCGTTTACATCTTGGATCCTAGTGCAGACCCCCGTGTCCTAAGACACCAGAAACGCTTCCTAGATTTAAAGCACCGCTTTGACAAAGGCTGCCGTGAGCTTGCGGCCCGCCTATGTCTGTGATGAGAGACGTAGAACGTTGGCTTGAGGCGAGTCGTCCGGGGTTGTGGGCGTACTCACGAATGATTTTTGAGGGAGGAGGCCGTGGCAGGAATTGAAAGCCAAGTGCTCTTTCGTGGAAGATAACTAGTCCTCCCAAAGACGACTGTGCAGCAAAGAGAAGATGGGCAACAACAGTGTTTACCAGGTAACCCTGAGGCCGCAAACTCTCTACTTTGCAATGAGGAAAATCAACTTCCCAGGAAGACTCAATTCCCAGCAGGACAAAGCAGCATATTACCAAGTCGCATCGGACTCTCTCTTGTACATCCCGTGGACACAGTGGCTCGTGACACTAGTCACCATTGCCATGCTGGGAGTCCTTACTGTGGTGTCAGGATATCAAGGGGAGGGCTTAGTTAGGCCTAGGTGACGGTACTTCCCTAGACTATCTACCAGTTCTGGAAAACCCTGTAGGTTTTGAAGCCGGACTTAAAGTGTAGTTGCCGCTTGAGGTAGACAGACGTCGTGGAGCAGCTCCCAGGAGCAGTGGTAGGCTAATTGTATTTTCTACTGCAGCTCAGGGTTCCTCCAGAGCGCAGACACCCTTTGCATGAAGGAAGGCATGGAACGTTGATAACTGGGTTGCTTTCAAGCTATCGCAATCCAGGTGTCTAAACAACGAAGCCCTTCACTGCCCATCAGTTGGCATCTAGCTGTTCCCGACGGTAGATGGCTCAAGGCTCCCCGAAGACACAGGCAGTCCTTTCTCAGTACGTTTTGGAACCTAGCGCTGACAAGTGAGTCCAAAAGAGAGCTGATATGCTTCCTAGAGTTCAAGAACCACAGGGACTAAGGCTCTATGCAATCGGTTGTTTCGCTAAGTCTGTCATGAGAACACCTGGACGTTAGCTTGAGGCTAGAGGCCCCATGTGGTGGGCCCATTCCCTGAAGACTACTGAAGGATGACCACCTACCAAGGGATGGCAACCTCCAAGTTTCTTGCCTAGAAACTCACGTCATCACCAGGGCAATTGTGTTACGAAGAGAAGCTGTGCAGCAACAGTGTTTCTTGGGGAGAATTGAGCCCGCGGCTCTGTAAATCCCAATGAGGAAAATAAAGTTTCACTCGCAGCCTTACTTTCAAAAGGGACCACACAGAGCATTCACCCTGCTGTGTCTTTCTCTAGTTTGTACTCCCAAGGTGCGTTAGAAGGGAGATACTTGAGTTGTTTCACTTACCACATGCTAGATGTTTAGCAAAAGAAGGCCTTTACTGCCCCTCTTTTGGCATATGGTTGTCCTCAGCCGAACAGTTCTCTCAGCTCCTAGAAGCGATGGGCGGTCCCTTGTGTACATCTTGGATCCCAGTGCAGACCTGTTAGTCCTAAGACACCAGAAATGCTTCCTACACTTAAAGCACCGCTTTGACAAACGCTGCCTGGAACCTGTTGCCTGCCTATCTATCTGTGTGACGAACAAAACAGTAACTTAGCTTGGAGCCAGTCCTCCTATATGTTTGGCTTACTCACCGACGATTGCTGAGGGATGAGCACTTAGCAGGGACTGAAAGGCCACGTTTGCCTCACGGGGGGCGGGGATATGACTTGTCCTCACAAGGCAATTGTGCAATGAAGAAAAGATAGGCCACTACACTGTTCATCAGGTAACCTTGAGGCCGCGTGTCGTCATTCCAGTGTACCAAATAAACTTCCCATCACGGTTCAGTTTCCAAGGCGAGGGCACAGCGTCTTATGCTGCAGTTTCTGACTCCCTACTGGACGTTCAGCTGACCACCTAGACCCTTTCGTGAGTCAACTTTGTGATACACTTTGTGATACGGGGTCGTGATGGTGGTGAAAGGATTAGCAAGTCATGGGTTAGTGAGGCCGGTGTGTACAATGTATCTCCAGAGTACCTGGCTTTCAAGGGAGAGCCTGAAATTTTTCAGGCTACACTGAAAGTCCAGTGGCCGCCTGGGGTAAATTGCATCACGTGCGAGTGCCCTGAAGGCGGGGTCGAATCACTGTATGTTTTGTGTGCTCTGGGTTCGGCAGAAAAGCAGACACGTTTTGCATGAAGGAATGAACAGAACGCTGATAGCTGGCTGTTTCTAAGCTATCCCAACCTAGGTGTTTCTCTGACGAAGCCCTTCGCTGCCCATGATTGCGGCATCTAGCTGCTGCCAGCGGTGCATTGCTCACAACTCCCTGAAGACACAGGAGGCCCTTTTAGTCCGTTTCGGATCCTAGTACAGCCCCGCGACTCAAGAGAGGACCTGATATGCTTCCTAGGGTTCGAGAAACCCAGGGACTAAGGCTGCATGGGGTCTGTCGCATGCCTACCTGGTTCATGAGAAAACCTGAACATTAGCTTAAGGCCAGAGGCCCCGTGTGGTTCTCCCCTTCCCTGAGGACAACTGAAGTAGGAGCACTTACCGAGGAACGGCAACATCCAATCTCCTTCCAGGAAACTCACTTGTCATCACAAAGGCAACTGTGCAACAACACTGTTTCCCAGGGAGAACTGAGCCCGCAGCTCTCTAAATCCCAATGAGGAAAATAAAGTTTCCCTTCAAGCCTTAGTTTCAAAATGGACCGCAGAGCATTCACCCTGTTGTATCCGTCACTCCATGGCACGTCCAAGGTGCGCATAGAACGGAGATACTACATTCGTTTCAACTTGCCGCATCCTAGCATTTTAACAAAAGACGCCCTTCACAGCCCTTCTTTCAGCCTATAGCTGCCCTCAACTGAGCTTCGCTCACAAGGCCCAGAAAGGACGGGCAGTCCGTCGTTTACATCTTGGATCCTAGTGCAGACCCCCGTGTCCTAAGACACCAGAAACGCTTCCTAGATTTAAAGCACCGCTTTGACAAAGGCTGCCGTGAGCTTGCGGCCCGCCTATGTCTGTGATGAGAGACGTAGAACGTTGGCTTGAGGCGAGTCGTCCGGGGTTGTGGGCGTACTCACGAATGATTTTTGAGGGAGGAGGCCGTGGCAGGAATTGAAAGCCAAGTGCTCTTTCGTGGAAGATAACTAGTCCTCCCAAAGACGACTGTGCAGCAAAGAGAAGATGGGCAACAACAGTGTTTACCAGGTAACCCTGAGGCCGCAAACTCTCTACTTTGCAATGAGGAAAATCAACTTCCCAGGAAGACTCAATTCCCAGCAGGACAAAGCAGCATATTACCAAGTCGCATCGGACTCTCTCTTGTACATCCCGTGGACACAGTGGCTCGTGACACTAGTCACCATTGCCATGCTGGGAGTCCTTACTGTGGTGTCAGGATATCAAGGGGAGGGCTTAGTTAGGCCTAGGTGACGGTACTTCCCTAGACTATCTACCAGTTCTGGAAAACCCTGTAGGTTTTGAAGCCGGACTTAAAGTGTAGTTGCCGCTTGAGGTAGACAGACGTCGTGGAGCAGCTCCCAGGAGCAGTGGTAGGCTAATTGTATTTTCTACTGCAGCTCAGGGTTCCTCCAGAGCGCAGACACCCTTTGCATGAAGGAAGGCATGGAACGTTGATAACTGGGTTGCTTTCAAGCTATCGCAATCCAGGTGTCTAAACAACGAAGCCCTTCACTGCCCATCAGTTGGCATCTAGCTGTTCCCGACGGTAGATGGCTCAAGGCTCCCCGAAGACACAGGCAGTCCTTTCTCAGTACGTTTTGGAACCTAGCGCTGACAAGTGAGTCCAAAAGAGAGCTGATATGCTTCCTAGAGTTCAAGAACCACAGGGACTAAGGCTCTATGCAATCGGTTGTTTCGCTAAGTCTGTCATGAGAACACCTGGACGTTAGCTTGAGGCTAGAGGCCCCATGTGGTGGGCCCATTCCCTGAAGACTACTGAAGGATGACCACCTACCAAGGGATGGCAACCTCCAAGTTTCTTGCCTAGAAACTCACGTCATCACCAGGGCAATTGTGTTACGAAGAGAAGCTGTGCAGCAACAGTGTTTCTTGGGGAGAATTGAGCCCGCGGCTCTGTAAATCCCAATGAGGAAAATAAAGTTTCACTCGCAGCCTTACTTTCAAAAGGGACCACACAGAGCATTCACCCTGCTGTGTCTTTCTCTACTTTGTACTCCCAAGGTGCGTTAGAAGGGAGATACTTGAGTTGTTTCACTTACCACATGCTAGATGTTTAGCAAAAGAAGGCCTTTACTGCCCCTCTTTTGGCATATGGTTGTCCTCAGCCGAACAGTTCTCTCAGCTCCTAGAAGCGATGGGCGGTCCCTTGTGTACATCTTGGATCCCAGTGCAGACCTGTTAGTCCTAAGACACCAGAAATGCTTCCTACACTTAAAGCACCGCTTTGACAAACGCTGCCTGGAACCTGTTGCCTGCCTATCTATCTGTGTGACGAACAAAACAGTAACTTAGCTTGGAGCCAGTCCTCCTATATGTTTGGCTTACTCACCGACGATTGCTGAGGGATGAGCACTTAGCAGGGACTGAAAGGCCACGTTTGCCTCACGGGGGGCGGGGATATGACTTGTCCTCACAAGGCAATTGTGCAATGAAGAAAAGATAGGCCACTACACTGTTCATCAGGTAACCTTGAGGCCGCGTGTCGTCATTCCAGTGTACCAAATAAACTTCCCATCACGGTTCAGTTTCCAAGGCGAGGGCACAGCGTCTTATGCTGCAGTTTCTGACTCCCTACTGGACGTTCAGCTGACCACCTAGACCCTTTCGTGAGTCAACTTTGTGATACACTTTGTGATACGGGGTCGTGATGGTGGTGAAAGGATTAGCAAGTCATGGGTTAGTGAGGCCGGTGTGTACAATGTATCTCCAGAGTACCTGGCTTTCAAGGGAGAGCCTGAAATTTTTCAGGCTACACTGAAAGTCCAGTGGCCGCCTGGGGTAAATTGCATCACGTGCGAGTGCCCTGAAGGCGGGGTCGAATCACTGTATGTTTTGTGTGCTCTGGGTTCGGCAGAAAAGCAGACACGTTTTGCATGAAGGAATGAACAGAACGCTGATAGCTGGCTGTTTCTAAGCTATCCCAACCTAGGTGTTTCTCTGACGAAGCCCTTCGCTGCCCATGATTGCGGCATCTAGCTGCTGCCAGCGGTGCATTGCTCACAACTCCCTGAAGACACAGGAGGCCCTTTTAGTCCGTTTCGGATCCTAGTACAGCCCCGCGACTCAAGAGAGGACCTGATATGCTTCCTAGGGTTCGAGAAACCCAGGGACTAAGGCTGCATGGGGTCTGTCGCATGCCTACCTGGTTCATGAGAAAACCTGAACATTAGCTTAAGGCCAGAGGCCCCGTGTGGTTCTCCCCTTCCCTGAGGACAACTGAAGTAGGAGCACTTACCGAGGAACGGCAACATCCAATCTCCTTCCAGGAAACTCACTTGTCATCACAAAGGCAACTGTGCAACAACACTGTTTCCCAGGGAGAACTGAGCCCGCAGCTCTCTAAATCCCAATGAGGAAAATAAAGTTTCCCTTCAAGCCTTAGTTTCAAAATGGACCGCAGAGCATTCACCCTGTTGTATCCGTCACTCCATGGCACGTCCAAGGTGCGCATAGAACGGAGATACTACATTCGTTTCAACTTGCCGCATCCTAGCATTTTAACAAAAGACGCCCTTCACAGCCCTTCTTTCAGCCTATAGCTGCCCTCAACTGAGCTTCGCTCACAAGGCCCAGAAAGGACGGGCAGTCCGTCGTTTACATCTTGGATCCTAGTGCAGACGCCCGTGTCCTAAGACACCAGAAACGCTTCCTAGATTTAAAGCACCGCTTTGACAAAGGCTGCCGTGAGCTTGCGGCCCGCCTATGTCTGTGATGAGAGACGTAGAACGTTGGCTTGAGGCGAGTCGTCCGGGGTTGTGGGCGTACTCACGAATGATTTTTGAGGGAGGAGGCCGTGGCAGGAATTGAAAGCCAAGTGCTCTTTCGTGGAAGATAACTAGTCCTCCCAAAGACGACTGTGCAGCAAAGAGAAGATGGGCAACAACAGTGTTTACCAGGTAACCCTGAGGCCGCAAACTCTCTACTTTGCAATGAGGAAAATCAACTTCCCAGGAAGACTCAATTCCCAGCAGGACAAAGCAGCATATTACCAAGTCGCATCGGACTCTCTCTTGTACATCCCGTGGACACAGTGGCTCGTGACACTAGTCACCATTGCCATGCTGGGAGTCCTTACTGTGGTGTCAGGATATCAAGGGGAGGGCTTAGTTAGGCCTAGGTGACGGTACTTCCCTAGACTATCTACCAGTTCTGGAAAACCCTGTAGGTTTTGAAGCCGGACTTAAAGTGTAGTTGCCGCTTGAGGTAGACAGACGTCGTGGAGCAGCTCCCAGGAGCAGTGGTAGGCTAATTGTATTTTCTACTGCAGCTCAGGGTTCCTCCAGAGCGCAGACACCCTTTGCATGAAGGAAGGCATGGAACGTTGATAACTGGGTTGCTTTCAAGCTATCGCAATCCAGGTGTCTAAACAACGAAGCCCTTCACTGCCCATCAGTTGGCATCTAGCTGTTCCCGACGGTAGATGGCTCAAGGCTCCCCGAAGACACAGGCAGTCCTTTCTCAGTACGTTTTGGAACCTAGCGCTGACAAGTGAGTCCAAAAGAGAGCTGATATGCTTCCTAGAGTTCAAGAACCACAGGGACTAAGGCTCTATGCAATCGGTTGTTTCGCTAAGTCTGTCATGAGAACACCTGGACGTTAGCTTGAGGCTAGAGGCCCCATGTGGTGGGCCCATTCCCTGAAGACTACTGAAGGATGACCACCTACCAAGGGATGGCAACCTCCAAGTTTCTTGCCTAGAAACTCACGTCATCACCAGGGCAATTGTGTTACGAAGAGAAGCTGTGCAGCAACAGTGTTTCTTGGGGAGAATTGAGCCCGCGGCTCTGTAAATCCCAATGAGGAAAATAAAGTTTCACTCGCAGCCTTACTTTCAAAAGGGACCACACAGAGCATTCACCCTGCTGTGTCTTTCTCTAGTTTGTACTCCCAAGGTGCGTTAGAAGGGAGATACTTGAGTTGTTTCACTTACCACATGCTAGATGTTTAGCAAAAGAAGGCCTTTACTGCCCCTCTTTTGGCATATGGTTGTCCTCAGCCGAACAGTTCTCTCAGCTCCTAGAAGCGATGGGCGGTCCCTTGTGTACATCTTGGATCCCAGTGCAGACCTGTTAGTCCTAAGACACCAGAAATGCTTCCTACACTTAAAGCACCGCTTTGACAAACGCTGCCTGGAACCTGTTGCCTGCCTATCTATCTGTGTGACGAACAAAACAGTAACTTAGCTTGGAGCCAGTCCTCCTATATGTTTGGCTTACTCACCGACGATTGCTGAGGGATGAGCACTTAGCAGGGACTGAAAGGCCACGTTTGCCTCACGGGGGGCGGGGATATGACTTGTCCTCACAAGGCAATTGTGCAATGAAGAAAAGATAGGCCACTACACTGTTCATCAGGTAACCTTGAGGCCGCGTGTCGTCATTCCAGTGTGCCAAATAAACTTCCCATCACGGTTCAGTTTCCAAGGCGAGGGCACAGCGTCTTATGCTGCAGTTTCTGACTCCCTACTGGACGTTCAGCTGACCACCTAGACCCTTTCGTGAGTCAACTTTGTGATACACTTTGTGATACGGGGTCGTGATGGTGGTGAAAGGATTAGCAAGTCATGGGTTAGTGAGGCCGGTGTGTACAATGTATCTCCAGAGTACCTGGCTTTCAAGGGAGAGCCTGAAATTTTTCAGGCTACACTGAAAGTCCAGTGGCCGCCTGGGGTAAATTGCATCACGTGCGAGTGCCCTGAAGGCGGGGTCGAATCACTGTATGTTTTGTGTGCTCTGGGTTCGGCAGAAAAGCAGACACGTTTTGCATGAAGGAATGAACAGAACGCTGATAGCTGGCTGTTTCTAAGCTATCCCAACCTAGGTGTTTCTCTGACGAAGCCCTTCGCTGCCCATGATTGCGGCATCTAGCTGCTGCCAGCGGTGCATTGCTCACAACTCCCTGAAGACACAGGAGGCCCTTTTAGTCCGTTTCGGATCCTAGTACAGCCCCGCGACTCAAGAGAGGACCTGATATGCTTCCTAGGGTTCGAGAAACCCAGGGACTAAGGCTGCATGGGGTCTGTCGCATGCCTACCTGGTTCATGAGAAAACCTGAACATTAGCTTAAGGCCAGAGGCCCCGTGTGGTTCTCCCCTTCCCTGAGGACAACTGAAGTAGGAGCACTTACCGAGGAACGGCAACATCCAATCTCCTTCCAGGAAACTCACTTGTCATCACAAAGGCAACTGTGCAACAACACTGTTTCCCAGGGAGAACTGAGCCCGCAGCTCTCTAAATCCCAATGAGGAAAATAAAGTTTCCCTTCAAGCCTTAGTTTCAAAATGGACCGCAGAGCATTCACCCTGTTGTATCCGTCACTCCATGGCACGTCCAAGGTGCGCATAGAACGGAGATACTACATTCGTTTCAACTTGCCGCATCCTAGCATTTTAACAAAAGACGCCCTTCACAGCCCTTCTTTCAGCCTATAGCTGCCCTCAACTGAGCTTCGCTCACAAGGCCCAGAAAGGACGGGCAGTCCGTCGTTTACATCTTGGATCCTAGTGCAGACCCCCGTGTCCTAAGACACCAGAAACGCTTCCTAGATTTAAAGCACCGCTTTGACAAAGGCTGCCGTGAGCTTGCGGCCCGCCTATGTCTGTGATGAGAGACGTAGAACGTTGGCTTGAGGCGAGTCGTCCGGGGTTGTGGGCGTACTCACGAATGATTTTTGAGGGAGGAGGCCGTGGCAGGAATTGAAAGCCAAGTGCTCTTTCGTGGAAGATAACTAGTCCTCCCAAAGACGACTGTGCAGCAAAGAGAAGATGGGCAACAACAGTGTTTACCAGGTAACCCTGAGGCCGCAAACTCTCTACTTTGCAATGAGGAAAATCAACTTCCCAGGAAGACTCAATTCCCAGCAGGACAAAGCAGCATATTACCAAGTCGCATCGGACTCTCTCTTGTACATCCCGTGGACACAGTGGCTCGTGACACTAGTCACCATTGCCATGCTGGGAGTCCTTACTGTGGTGTCAGGATATCAAGGGGAGGGCTTAGTTAGGCCTAGGTGACGGTACTTCCCTAGACTATCTACCAGTTCTGGAAAACCCTGTAGGTTTTGAAGCCGGACTTAAAGTGTAGTTGCCGCTTGAGGTAGACAGACGTCGTGGAGCAGCTCCCAGGAGCAGTGGTAGGCTAATTGTATTTTCTACTGCAGCTCAGGGTTCCTCCAGAGCGCAGACACCCTTTGCATGAAGGAAGGCATGGAACGTTGATAACTGGGTTGCTTTCAAGCTATCGCAATCCAGGTGTCTAAACAACGAAGCCCTTCACTGCCCATCAGTTGGCATCTAGCTGTTCCCGACGGTAGATGGCTCAAGGCTCCCCGAAGACACAGGCAGTCCTTTCTCAGTACGTTTTGGAACCTAGCGCTGACAAGTGAGTCCAAAAGAGAGCTGATATGCTTCCTAGAGTTCAAGAACCACAGGGACTAAGGCTCTATGCAATCGGTTGTTTCGCTAAGTCTGTCATGAGAACACCTGGACGTTAGCTTGAGGCTAGAGGCCCCATGTGGTGGGCCCATTCCCTGAAGACTACTGAAGGATGACCACCTACCAAGGGATGGCAACCTCCAAGTTTCTTGCCTAGAAACTCACGTCATCACCAGGGCAATTGTGTTACGAAGAGAAGCTGTGCAGCAACAGTGTTTCTTGGGGAGAATTGAGCCCGCGGCTCTGTAAATCCCAATGAGGAAAATAAAGTTTCACTCGCAGCCTTACTTTCAAAAGGGACCACACAGAGCATTCACCCTGCTGTGTCTTTCTCTAGTTTGTACTCCCAAGGTGCGTTAGAAGGGAGATACTTGAGTTGTTTCACTTACCACATGCTAGATGTTTAGCAAAAGAAGGCCTTTACTGCCCCTCTTTTGGCATATGGTTGTCCTCAGCCGAACAGTTCTCTCAGCTCCTAGAAGCGATGGGCGGTCCCTTGTGTACATCTTGGATCCCAGTGCAGACCTGTTAGTCCTAAGACACCAGAAATGCTTCCTACACTTAAAGCACCGCTTTGACAAACGCTGCCTGGAACCTGTTGCCTGCCTATCTATCTGTGTGACGAACAAAACAGTAACTTAGCTTGGAGCCAGTCCTCCTATATGTTTGGCTTACTCACCGACGATTGCTGAGGGATGAGCACTTAGCAGGGACTGAAAGGCCACGTTTGCCTCACGGGGGGCGGGGATATGACTTGTCCTCACAAGGCAATTGTGCAATGAAGAAAAGATAGGCCACTACACTGTTCATCAGGTAACCTTGAGGCCGCGTGTCGTCATTCCAGTGTGCCAAATAAACTTCCCATCACGGTTCAGTTTCCAAGGCGAGGGCACAGCGTCTTATGCTGCAGTTTCTGACTCCCTACTGGACGTTCAGCTGACCACCTAGACCCTTTCGTGAGTCAACTTTGTGATACACTTTGTGATACGGGGTCGTGATGGTGGTGAAAGGATTAGCAAGTCATGGGTTAGTGAGGCCGGTGTGTACAATGTATCTCCAGAGTACCTGGCTTTCAAGGGAGAGCCTGAAATTTTTCAGGCTACACTGAAAGTCCAGTGGCCGCCTGGGGTAAATTGCATCACGTGCGAGTGCCCTGAAGGCGGGGTCGAATCACTGTATGTTTTGTGTGCTCTGGGTTCGGCAGAAAAGCAGACACATTTTGCATGAAGGAATGAACAGAACGCTGATAGCTGGCTGTTTCTAAGCTATCCCAACCTAGGTGTTTCTCTGACGAAGCCCTTCGCTGCCCATGATTGCGGCATCTAGCTGCTGCCAGCGGTGCATTGCTCACAACTCCCTGAAGACACAGGAGGCCCTTTTAGTCCGTTTCAGATCCTAGTACAGCCCCGCGACTCAAGAGAGGACCTGATATGCTTCCTAGGGTTCGAGAAACCCAGGGACTAAGGCTGCATGGGGTCTGTCGCATGCCTACCTGGTTCATGAGAAAACCTGAACATTAGCTTAAGGCCAGAGGCCCCGTGTGGTTCTCCCCTTCCCTGAGGACAACTGAAGTAGGAGCACTTACCGAGGAACGGCAACATCCAATCTCCTTCCAGGAAACTCACTTGTCATCACAAAGGCAACTGTGCAACAACACTGTTTCCCAGGGAGAACTGAGCCCGCAGCTCTCTAAATCCCAATGAGGAAAATAAAGTTTCCCTTCAAGCCTTAGTTTCAAAATGGACCGCAGAGCATTCACCCTGTTGTATCCGTCACTCCATGGCACGTCCAAGGTGCGCATAGAACGGAGATACTACATTCGTTTCAACTTGCCGCATCCTAGCATTTTAACAAAAGACGCCCTTCACAGCCCTTCTTTCAGCCTATAGCTGCCCTCAACTGAGCTTCGCTCACAAGGCCCAGAAAGGACGGGCAGTCCGTCGTTTACATCTTGGATCCTAGTGCAGACCCCCGTGTCCTAAGACACCAGAAACGCTTCCTAGATTTAAAGCACCGCTTTGACAAAGGCTGCCGTGAGCTTGCGGCCCGCCTATGTCTGTGATGAGAGACGTAGAACGTTGGCTTGAGGCGAGTCGTCCGGGGTTGTGGGCGTACTCACGAATGATTTTTGAGGGAGGAGGCCGTGGCAGGAATTGAAAGCCAAGTGCTCTTTCGTGGAAGATAACTAGTCCTCCCAAAGACGACTGTGCAGCAAAGAGAAGATGGGCAACAACAGTGTTTACCAGGTAACCCTGAGGCCGCAAACTCTCTACTTTGCAATGAGGAAAATCAACTTCCCAGGAAGACTCAATTCCCAGCAGGACAAAGCAGCATATTACCAAGTCGCATCGGACTCTCTCTTGTACATCCCGTGGACACAGTGGCTCGTGACACTAGTCACCATTGCCATGCTGGGAGTCCTTACTGTGGTGTCAGGATATCAAGGGGAGGGCTTAGTTAGGCCTAGGTGACGGTACTTCTCTAGACTATCTACCAGTTCTGGAAAACCCTGTAGGTTTTGAAGCCGGACTTAAAGTGTAGTTGCCGCTTGAGGTAGACAGACGTCGTGGAGCAGCTCCCAGGAGCAGTGGTAGGCTAATTGTATTTTCTACTGCAGCTCAGGGTTCCTCCAGAGCGCAGACACCCTTTGCATGAAGGAAGGCATGGAACGTTGATAACTGGGTTGCTTTCAAGCTATCGCAATCCAGGTGTCTAAACAACGAAGCCCTTCACTGCCCATCAGTTGGCATCTAGCTGTTCCCGACGGTAGATGGCTCAAGGCTCCCCGAAGACACAGGCAGTCCTTTCTCAGTACGTTTTGGAACCTAGCGCTGACAAGTGAGTCCAAAAGAGAGCTGATATGCTTCCTAGAGTTCAAGAACCACAGGGACTAAGGCTCTATGCAATCGGTTGTTTCGCTAAGTCTGTCATGAGAACACCTGGACGTTAGCTTGAGGCTAGAGGCCCCATGTGGTGGGCCCATTCCCTGAAGACTACTGAAGGATGACCACCTACCAAGGGATGGCAACCTCCAAGTTTCTTGCCTAGAAACTCACGTCATCACCAGGGCAATTGTGTTACGAAGAGAAGCTGTGCAGCAACAGTGTTTCTTGGGGAGAATTGAGCCCGCGGCTCTGTAAATCCCAATGAGGAAAATAAAGTTTCACTCGCAGCCTTACTTTCAAAAGGGACCACACAGAGCATTCACCCTGCTGTGTCTTTCTCTAGTTTGTACTCCCAAGGTGCGTTAGAAGGGAGATACTTGAGTTGTTTCACTTACCACATGCTAGATGTTTAGCAAAAGAAGGCCTTTACAGCCCCTCTTTTGGCATATGGTTGTCCTCAGCCGAACAGTTCTCTCAGCTCCTAGAAGCGATGGGCGGTCCCTTGTGTACATCTTGGATCCCAGTGCAGACCTGTTAGTCCTAAGACACCAGAAATGCTTCCTACACTTAAAGCACCGCTTTGACAAACGCTGCCTGGAACCTGTTGCCTGCCTATCTATCTGTGTGACGAACAAAACAGTAACTTAGCTTGGAGCCAGTCCTCCTATATGTTTGGCTTACTCACCGACGATTGCTGAGGGATGAGCACTTAGCAGGGACTGAAAGGCCACGTTTGCCTCATGGGGGGCGGGGATATGACTTGTCCTCACAAGGCAATTGTGCAATGAAGAAAAGATAGGCCACTACACTGTTCATCAGGTAACCTTGAGGCCGCGTGTCGTCATTCCAGTGTGCCAAATAAACTTCCCATCACGGTTCAGTTTCCAAGGCGAGGGCACAGCGTCTTATGCTGCAGTTTCTGACTCCCTACTGGACGTTCAGCTGACCACCTAGACCCTTTCGTGAGTCAACTTTGTGATACACTTTGTGATACGGGGTCGTGATGGTGGTGAAAGGATTAGCAAGTCATGGGTTAGTGAGGCCGGTGTGTACAATGTATCTCCAGAGTACCTGGCTTTCAAGGGAGAGCCTGAAATTTTTCAGGCTACACTGAAAGTCCAGTGGCCGCCTGGGGTAAATTGCATCACGTGCGAGTGCCCTGAAGGCGGGGTCGAATCACTGTATGTTTTGTGTGCTCTGGGTTCGGCAGAAAAGCAGACACGTTTTGCATGAAGGAATGAACAGAACGCTGATAGCTGGCTGTTTCTAAGCTATCCCAACCTAGGTGTTTCTCTGACGAAGCCCTTCGCTGCCCATGATTGCGGCATCTAGCTGCTGCCAGCGGTGCATTGCTCACAACTCCCTGAAGACACAGGAGGCCCTTTTAGTCCGTTTCGGATCCTAGTACAGCCCCGCGACTCAAGAGAGGACCTGATATGCTTCCTAGGGTTCGAGAAACCCAGGGACTAAGGCTGCATGGGGTCTGTCGCATGCCTACCTGGTTCATGAGAAAACCTGAACATTAGCTTAAGGCCAGAGGCCCCGTGTGGTTCTCCCCTTCCCTGAGGACAACTGAAGTAGGAGCACTTACCGAGGAACGGCAACATCCAATCTCCTTCCAGGAAACTCACTTGTCATCACAAAGGCAACTGTGCAACAACACTGTTTCCCAGGGAGAACTGAGCCCGCAGCTCTCTAAATCCCAATGAGGAAAATAAAGTTTCCCTTCAAGCCTTAGTTTCAAAATGGACCGCAGAGCATTCACCCTGTTGTATCCGTCACTCCATGGCACGTCCAAGGTGCGCATAGAACGGAGATACTACATTCGTTTCAACTTGCCGCATCCTAGCATTTTAACAAAAGACGCCCTTCACAGCCCTTCTTTCAGCCTATAGCTGCCCTCAACTGAGCTTCGCTCACAAGGCCCAGAAAGGACGGGCAGTCCGTCGTTTACATCTTGGATCCTAGTGCAGACCCCCGTGTCCTAAGACACCAGAAACGCTTCCTAGATTTAAAGCACCGCTTTGACAAAGGCTGCCGTGAGCTTGCGGCCCGCCTATGTCTGTGATGAGAGACGTAGAACGTTGGCTTGAGGCGAGTCGTCCGGGGTTGTGGGCGTACTCACGAATGATTTTTGAGGGAGGAGGCCGTGGCAGGAATTGAAAGCCAAGTGCTCTTTCGTGGAAGATAACTAGTCCTCCCAAAGACGACTGTGCAGCAAAGAGAAGATGGGCAACAACAGTGTTTACCAGGTAACCCTGAGGCCGCAAACTCTCTACTTTGCAATGAGGAAAATCAACTTCCCAGGAAGACTCAATTCCCAGCAGGACAAAGCAGCATATTACCAAGTCGCATCGGACTCTCTCTTGTACATCCCGTGGACACAGTGGCTCGTGACACTAGTCACCATTGCCATGCTGGGAGTCCTTACTGTGGTGTCAGGATATCAAGGGGAGGGCTTAGTTAGGCCTAGGTGACGGTACTTCTCTAGACTATCTACCAGTTCTGGAAAACCCTGTAGGTTTTGAAGCCGGACTTAAAGTGTAGTTGCCGCTTGAGGTAGACAGACGTCGTGGAGCAGCTCCCAGGAGCAGTGGTAGGCTAATTGTATTTTCTACTGCAGCTCAGGGTTCCTCCAGAGCGCAGACACCCTTTGCATGAAGGAAGGCATGGAACGTTGATAACTGGGTTGCTTTCAAGCTATCGCAATCCAGGTGTCTAAACAACGAAGCCCTTCACTGCCCATCAGTTGGCATCTAGCTGTTCCCGACGGTAGATGGCTCAAGGCTCCCCGAAGACACAGGCAGTCCTTTCTCAGTACGTTTTGGAACCTAGCGCTGACAAGTGAGTCCAAAAGAGAGCTGATATGCTTCCTAGAGTTCAAGAACCACAGGGACTAAGGCTCTATGCAATCGGTTGTTTCGCTAAGTCTGTCATGAGAACACCTGGACGTTAGCTTGAGGCTAGAGGCCCCATGTGGTGGGCCCATTCCCTGAAGACTACTGAAGGATGACCACCTACCAAGGGATGGCAACCTCCAAGTTTCTTGCCTAGAAACTCACGTCATCACCAGGGCAATTGTGTTACGAAGAGAAGCTGTGCAGCAACAGTGTTTCTTGGGGAGAATTGAGCCCGCGGCTCTGTAAATCCCAATGAGGAAAATAAAGTTTCACTCGCAGCCTTACTTTCAAAAGGGACCACACAGAGCATTCACCCTGCTGTGTCTTTCTCTAGTTTGTACTCCCAAGGTGCGTTAGAAGGGAGATACTTGAGTTGTTTCACTTACCACATGCTAGATGTTTAGCAAAAGAAGGCCTTTACAGCCCCTCTTTTGGCATATGGTTGTCCTCAGCCGAACAGTTCTCTCAGCTCCTAGAAGCGATGGGCGGTCCCTTGTGTACATCTTGGATCCCAGTGCAGACCTGTTAGTCCTAAGACACCAGAAATGCTTCCTACACTTAAAGCACCGCTTTGACAAACGCTGCCTGGAACCTGTTGCCTGCCTATCTATCTGTGTGACGAACAAAACAGTAACTTAGCTTGGAGCCAGTCCTCCTATATGTTTGGCTTACTCACCGACGATTGCTGAGGGATGAGCACTTAGCAGGGACTGAAAGGCCACGTTTGCCTCATGGGGGGCGGGGATATGACTTGTCCTCACAAGGCAATTGTGCAATGAAGAAAAGATAGGCCACTACACTGTTCATCAGGTAACCTTGAGGCCGCGTGTCGTCATTCCAGTGTGCCAAATAAACTTCCCATCACGGTTCAGTTTCCAAGGCGAGGGCACAGCGTCTTATGCTGCAGTTTCTGACTCCCTACTGGACGTTCAGCTGACCACCTAGACCCTTTCGTGAGTCAACTTTGTGATACACTTTGTGATACGGGGTCGTGATGGTGGTGAAAGGATTAGCAAGTCATGGGTTAGTGAGGCCGGTGTGTACAATGTATCTCCAGAGTACCTGGCTTTCAAGGGAGAGCCTGAAATTTTTCAGGCTACACTGAAAGTCCAGTGGCCGCCTGGGGTAAATTGCATCACGTGCGAGTGCCCTGAAGGCGGGGTCGAATCACTGTATGTTTTGTGTGCTCTGGGTTCGGCAGAAAAGCAGACACGTTTTGCATGAAGGAATGAACAGAACGCTGATAGCTGGCTGTTTCTAAGCTATCCCAACCTAGGTGTTTCTCTGACGAAGCCCTTCGCTGCCCATGATTGCGGCATCTAGCTGCTGCCAGCGGTGCATTGCTCACAACTCCCTGAAGACACAGGAGGCCCTTTTAGTCCGTTTCGGATCCTAGTACAGCCCCGCGACTCAAGAGAGGACCTGATATGCTTCCTAGGGTTCGAGAAACCCAGGGACTAAGGCTGCATGGGGTCTGTCGCATGCCTACCTGGTTCATGAGAAAACCTGAACATTAGCTTAAGGCCAGAGGCCCCGTGTGGTTCTCCCCTTCCCTGAGGACAACTGAAGTAGGAGCACTTACCGAGGAACGGCAACATCCAATCTCCTTCCAGGAAACTCACTTGTCATCACAAAGGCAACTGTGCAACAACACTGTTTCCCAGGGAGAACTGAGCCCGCAGCTCTCTAAATCCCAATGAGGAAAATAAAGTTTCCCTTCAAGCCTTAGTTTCAAAATGGACCGCAGAGCATTCACCCTGTTGTATCCGTCACTCCATGGCACGTCCAAGGTGCGCATAGAACGGAGATACTACATTCGTTTCAACTTGCCGCATCCTAGCATTTTAACAAAAGACGCCCTTCACAGCCCTTCTTTCAGCCTATAGCTGCCCTCAACTGAGCTTCGCTCACAAGGCCCAGAAAGGACGGGCAGTCCGTCGTTTACATCTTGGATCCTAGTGCAGACCCCCGTGTCCTAAGACACCAGAAACGCTTCCTAGATTTAAAGCACCGCTTTGACAAAGGCTGCCGTGAGCTTGCGGCCCGCCTATGTCTGTGATGAGAGACGTAGAACGTTGGCTTGAGGCGAGTCGTCCGGGGTTGTGGGCGTACTCACGAATGATTTTTGAGGGAGGAGGCCGTGGCAGGAATTGAAAGCCAAGTGCTCTTTCGTGGAAGATAACTAGTCCTCCCAAAGACGACTGTGCAGCAAAGAGAAGATGGGCAACAACAGTGTTTACCAGGTAACCCTGAGGCCGCAAACTCTCTACTTTGCAATGAGGAAAATCAACTTCCCAGGAAGACTCAATTCCCAGCAGGACAAAGCAGCATATTACCAAGTCGCATCGGACTCTCTCTTGTACATCCCGTGGACACAGTGGCTCGTGACACTAGTCACCATTGCCATGCTGGGAGTCCTTACTGTGGTGTCAGGATATCAAGGGGAGGGCTTAGTTAGGCCTAGGTGACGGTACTTCTCTAGACTATCTACCAGTTCTGGAAAACCCTGTAGGTTTTGAAGCCGGACTTAAAGTGTAGTTGCCGCTTGAGGTAGACAGACGTCGTGGAGCAGCTCCCAGGAGCAGTGGTAGGCTAATTGTATTTTCTACTGCAGCTCAGGGTTCCTCCAGAGCGCAGACACCCTTTGCATGAAGGAAGGCATGGAACGTTGATAACTGGGTTGCTTTCAAGCTATCGCAATCCAGGTGTCTAAACAACGAAGCCCTTCACTGCCCATCAGTTGGCATCTAGCTGTTCCCGACGGTAGATGGCTCAAGGCTCCCCGAAGACACAGGCAGTCCTTTCTCAGTACGTTTTGGAACCTAGCGCTGACAAGTGAGTCCAAAAGAGAGCTGATATGCTTCCTAGAGTTCAAGAACCACAGGGACTAAGGCTCTATGCAATTGGTTGTTTCGCTAAGTCTGTCATGAGAACACCTGGACGTTAGCTTGAGGCTAGAGGCCCCATGTGGTGGGCCCATTCCCTGAAGACTACTGAAGGATGACCACCTACCAAGGGATGGCAACCTCCAAGTTTCTTGCCTAGAAACTCACGTCATCACCAGGGCAATTGTGTTACGAAGAGAAGCTGTGCAGCAACAGTGTTTCTTGGGGAGAATTGAGCCCGCGGCTCTGTAAATCCCAATGAGGAAAATAAAGTTTCACTCGCAGCCTTACTTTCAAAAGGGACCACACAGAGCATTCACCCTGCTGTGTCTTTCTCTAGTTTGTACTCCCAAGGTGCGTTAGAAGGGAGATACTTGAGTTGTTTCACTTACCACATGCTAGATGTTTAGCAAAAGAAGGCCTTTACTGCCCTTCTTTTGGCATATGGTTGTCCTCAGCCGAACAGTTCTCTCAGCTCCTAGAAGCGATGGGCGGTCCCTTGTGTACATCTTGGATCCCAGTGCAGACCTGTTAGTCCTAAGACACCAGAAATGCTTCCTACACTTAAAGCACCGCTTTGACAAACGCTGCCTGGAACCTGTTGCCTGCCTATCTATCTGTGTGACGAACAAAACAGTAACTTAGCTTGGAGCCAGTCCTCCTATATGTTTGGCTTACTCACCGACGATTGCTGAGGGATGAGCACTTAGCAGGGACTGAAAGGCCACGTTTGCCTCACGGGGGGCGGGGATATGACTTGTCCTCACAAGGCAATTGTGCAATGAAGAAAAGATAGGCCACTACACTGTTCATCAGGTAACCTTGAGGCCGCGTGTCGTCATTCCAGTGTGCCAAATAAACTTCCCATCACGGTTCAGTTTCCAAGGCGAGGGCACAGCGTCTTATGCTGCAGTTTCTGACTCCCTACTGGACGTTCAGCTGACCACCTAGACCCTTTCGTGAGTCAACTTTGTGATACACTTTGTGATACGGGGTCGTGATGGTGGTGAAAGGATTAGCAAGTCATGGGTTAGTGAGGCCGGTGTGTACAATGTATCTCCAGAGTACCTGGCTTTCAAGGGAGAGCCTGAAATTTTTCAGGCTACACTGAAAGTCCAGTGGCCGCCTGGGGTAAATTGCATCACGTGCGAGTGCCCTGAAGGCGGGGTCGAATCACTGTATGTTTTGTGTGCTCTGGGTTCGGCAGAAAAGCAGACACGTTTTGCATGAAGGAATGAACAGAACGCTGATAGCTGGCTGTTTCTAAGCTATCCCAACCTAGGTGTTTCTCTGACGAAGCCCTTCGCTGCCCATGATTGCGGCATCTAGCTGCTGCCAGCGGTGCATTGCTCACAACTTCCTGAAGACACAGGAGGCCCTTTTAGTCCGTTTCGGATCCTAGTACAGCCCCGCGACTCAAGAGAGGACCTGATATGCTTCCTAGGGTTCGAGAAACCCAGGGACTAAGGCTGCATGGGGTCTGTCGCATGCCTACCTGGTTCATGAGAAAACCTGAACATTAGCTTAAGGCCAGAGGCCCCGTGTGGTTCTCCCCTTCCCTGAGGACAACTGAAGTAGGAGCACTTACCGAGGAACGGCAACATCCAATCTCCTTCCAGGAAACTCACTTGTCATCACAAAGGCAACTGTGCAACAACACTGTTTCCCAGGGAGAACTGAGCCCGCAGCTCTCTAAATCCCAATGAGGAAAATAAAGTTTCCCTTCAAGCCTTAGTTTCAAAATGGACCGCAGAGCATTCACCCTGTTGTATCCGTCACTCCATGGCACGTCCAAGGTGCGCATAGAACGGAGATACTACATTCGTTTCAACTTGCCGCATCCTAGCATTTTAACAAAAGACGCCCTTCACAGCCCTTCTTTCAGCCTATAGCTGCCCTCAACTGAGCTTCGCTCACAAGGCCCAGAAAGGACGGGCAGTCCGTCGTTTACATCTTGGATCCTAGTGCAGACCCCCGTGTCCTAAGACACCAGAAACGCTTCCTAGATTTAAAGCACCGCTTTGACAAAGGCTGCCGTGAGCTTGCGGCCCGCCTATGTCTGTGATGAGAGACGTAGAACGTTGGCTTGAGGCGAGTCGTCCGGGGTTGTGGGCGTACTCACGAATGATTTTTGAGGGAGGAGGCCGTGGCAGGAATTGAAAGCCAAGTGCTCTTTCGTGGAAGATAACTAGTCCTCCCAAAGACGACTGTGCAGCAAAGAGAAGATGGGCAACAACAGTGTTTACCAGGTAACCCTGAGGCCGCAAACTCTCTACTTTGCAATGAGGAAAATCAACTTCCCAGGAAGACTCAATTCCCAGCAGGACAAAGCAGCATATTACCAAGTCGCATTGGACTCTCTCTTGTACATCCCGTGGACACAGTGGCTCGTGACACTAGTCACCATTGCCATGCTGGGAGTCCTTACTGTGGTGTCAGGATATCAAGGGGAGGGCTTAGTTAGGCCTAGGTGACGGTACTTCCCTAGACTATCTACCAGTTCTGGAAAACCCTGTAGGTTTTGAAGCCGGACTTAAAGTGTAGTTGCCGCTTGAGGTAGACAGACGTCGTGGAGCAGCTCCCAGGAGCAGTGGTAGGCTAATTGTATTTTCTACTGCAGCTCAGGGTTCCTCCAGAGCGCAGACACCCTTTGCATGAAGGAAGGCATGGAACGTTGATAACTGGGTTGCTTTCAAGCTATCGCAATCCAGGTGTCTAAACAACGAAGCCCTTCACTGCCCATCAGTTGGCATCTAGCTGTTCCCGACGGTAGATGGCTCAAGGCTCCCCGAAGACACAGGCAGTCCTTTCTCAGTACGTTTTGGAACCTAGCGCTGACAAGTGAGTCCAAAAGAGAGCTGATATGCTTCCTAGAGTTCAAGAACCACAGGGACTAAGGCTCTATGCAATCGGTTGTTTCGCTAAGTCTGTCATGAGAACACCTGGACGTTAGCTTGAGGCTAGAGGCCCCATGTGGTGGGCCCATTCCCTGAAGACTACTGAAGGATGACCACCTACCAAGGGATGGCAACCTCCAAGTTTCTTGCCTAGAAACTCACGTCATCACCAGGGCAATTGTGTTACGAAGAGAAGCTGTGCAGCAACAGTGTTTCTTGGGGAGAATTGAGCCCGCGGCTCTGTAAATCCCAATGAGGAAAATAAAGTTTCACTCGCAGCCTTACTTTCAAAAGGGACCACACAGAGCATTCACCCTGCTGTGTCTTTCTCTAGTTTGTACTCCCAAGGTGCGTTAGAAGGGAGATACTTGAGTTGTTTCACTTACCACATGCTAGATGTTTAGCAAAAGAAGGCCTTTACTGCCCTTCTTTTGGCATATGGTTGTCCTCAGCCGAACAGTTCTCTCAGCTCCTAGAAGCGATGGGCGGTCCCTTGTGTACATCTTGGATCCCAGTGCAGACCTGTTAGTCCTAAGACACCAGAAATGCTTCCTACACTTAAAGCACCGCTTTGACAAACGCTGCCTGGAACCTGTTGCCTGCCTATCTATCTGTGTGACGAACAAAACAGTAACTTAGCTTGGAGCCAGTCCTCCTATATGTTTGGCTTACTCACCGACGATTGCTGAGGGATGAGCACTTAGCAGGGACTGAAAGGCCACGTTTGCCTCACGGGGGGCGGGGATATGACTTGTCCTCACAAGGCAATTGTGCAATGAAGAAAAGATAGGCCACTACACTGTTCATCAGGTAACCTTGAGGCCGCGTGTCGTCATTCCAGTGTGCCAAATAAACTTCCCATCACGGTTCAGTTTCCAAGGCGAGGGCACAGCGTCTTATGCTGCAGTTTCTGACTCCCTACTGGACGTTCAGCTGACCACCTAGACCCTTTCGTGAGTCAACTTTGTGATACACTTTGTGATACGGGGTCGTGATGGTGGTGAAAGGATTAGCAAGTCATGGGTTAGTGAGGCCGGTGTGTACAATGTATCTCCAGAGTACCTGGCTTTCAAGGGAGAGCCTGAAATTTTTCAGGCTACACTGAAAGTCCAGTGGCCGCCTGGGGTAAATTGCATCACGTGCGAGTGCCCTGAAGGCGGGGTCGAATCACTGTATGTTTTGTGTGCTCTGGGTTCGGCAGAAAAGCAGACACGTTTTGCATGAAGGAATGAACAGAACGCTGATAGCTGGCTGTTTCTAAGCTATCCCAACCTAGGTGTTTCTCTGACGAAGCCCTTCGCTGCCCATGATTGCGGCATCTAGCTGCTGCCAGCGGTGCATTGCTCACAACTCCCTGAAGACACAGGAGGCCCTTTTAGTCCGTTTCGGATCCTAGTACAGCCCCGCGACTCAAGAGAGGACCTGATATGCTTCCTAGGGTTCGAGAAACCCAGGGACTAAGGCTGCATGGGGTCTGTCGCATGCCTACCTGGTTCATGAGAAAACCTGAACATTAGCTTAAGGCCAGAGGCCCCGTGTGGTTCTCCCCTTCCCTGAGGACAACTGAAGTAGGAGCACTTACCGAGGAACGGCAACATCCAATCTCCTTCCAGGAAACTCACTTGTCATCACAAAGGCAACTGTGCAACAACACTGTTTCCCAGGGAGAACTGAGCCCGCAGCTCTCTAAATCCCAATGAGGAAAATAAAGTTTCCCTTCAAGCCTTAGTTTCAAAATGGACCGCAGAGCATTCACCCTGTTGTATCCGTCACTCCATGGCACGTCCAAGGTGCGCATAGAACGGAGATACTACATTCGTTTCAACTTGCCGCATCCTAGCATTTTAACAAAAGACGCCCGTCACAGCCCTTCTTTCAGCCTATAGTTGCCCTCAACTGAGCTTCGCTCACAAGGCCCAGAAAGGACGGGCAGTCCGTCGTTTACATCTTGGATCCTAGTGCAGACCCCCGTGTCCTAAGACACCAGAAACGCTTCCTAGATTTAAAGCACCGCTTTGACAAAGGCTGCCGTGAGCTTGCGGCCCGCCTATGTCTGTGATGAGAGACGTAGAACGTTGGCTTGAGGCGAGTCGTCCGGGGTTGTGGGCGTACTCACGAATGATTTTTGAGGGAGGAGGCCGTGGCAGGAATTGAAAGCCAAGTGCTCTTTCGTGGAAGATAACTAGTCCTCCCAAAGACGACTGTGCAGCAAAGAGAAGATGGGCAACAACAGTGTTTACCAGGTAACCCTGAGGCCGCAAACTCTCTACTTTGCAATGAGGAAAATCAACTTCCCAGGAAGACTCAATTCCCAGCAGGACAAAGCAGCATATTACCAAGTCGCATCGGACTCTCTCTTGTACATCCCGTGGACACAGTGGCTCGTGACACTAGTCACCATTGCCATGCTGGGAGTCCTTACTGTGGTGTCAGGATATCAAGGGGAGGGCTTAGTTAGGCCTAGGTGACGGTACTTCCCTAGACTATCTACCAGTTCTGGAAAACCCTGTAGGTTTTGAAGCCGGACTTAAAGTGTAGTTGCCGCTTGAGGTAGACAGACGTCGTGGAGCAGCTCCCAGGAGCAGTGGTAGGCTAATTGTATTTTCTACTGTAGCTCAGGGTTCCTCCAGAGCGCAGACACCCTTTGCATGAAGGAAGGCATGGAACGTTGATAACTGGGTTGCTTTCAAGCTATCGCAATCCAGGTGTCTAAACAACGAAGCCCTTCACTGCCCATCAGTTGGCATCTAGCTGTTCCCGACGGTAGATGGCTCAAGGCTCCCCGAAGACACAGGCAGTCCTTTCTCAGTACGTTTTGGAACCTAGCGCTGACAAGTGAGTCCAAAAGAGAGCTGATATGCTTCCTAGAGTTCAAGAACCACAGGGACTAAGGCTCTATGCAATCGGTTGTTTCGCTAAGTCTGTCATGAGAACACCTGGACGTTAGCTTGAGGCTAGAGGCCCCATGTGGTGGGCCCATTCCCTGAAGACTACTGAAGGATGACCACCTACCAAGGGATGGCAACCTCCAAGTTTCTTGCCTAGAAACTCACGTCATCACCAGGGCAATTGTGTTACGAAGAGAAGCTGTGCAGCAACAGTGTTTCTTGGGGAGAATTGAGCCCGCGGCTCTGTAAATCCCAATGAGGAAAATAAAGTTTCACTCGCAGCCTTACTTTCAAAAGGGACCACACAGAGCATTCACCCTGCTGTGTCTTTCTCTAGTTTGTACTCCCAAGGTGCGTTAGAAGGGAGATACTTGAGTTGTTTCACTTACCACATGCTAGATGTTTAGCAAAAGAAGGCCTTTACTGCCCTTCTTTTGGCATATGGTTGTCCTCAGCCGAACAGTTCTCTCAGCTCCTAGAAGCGATGGGCGGTCCCTTGTGTACATCTTGGATCCCAGTGCAGACCTGTTAGTCCTAAGACACCAGAAATGCTTCCTACACTTAAAGCACCGCTTTGACAAACGCTGCCTGGAACCTGTTGCCTGCCTATCTATCTGTGTGACGAACAAAACAGTAACTTAGCTTGGAGCCAGTCCTCCTATATGTTTGGCTTACTCACCGACGATTGCTGAGGGATGAGCACTTAGCAGGGACTGAAAGGCCACGTTTGCCTCACGGGGGGCGGGGATATGACTTGTCCTCACAAGGCAATTGTGCAATGAAGAAAAGATAGGCCACTACACTGTTCATCAGGTAACCTTGAGGCCGCGTGTCGTCATTCCAGTGTGCCAAATAAACTTCCCATCACGGTTCAGTTTCCAAGGCGAGGGCACAGCGTCTTATGCTGCAGTTTCTGACTCCCTACTGGACGTTCAGCTGACCACCTAGACCCTTTCGTGAGTCAACTTTGTGATACACTTTGTGATACGGGGTCGTGATGGTGGTGAAAGGATTAGCAAGTCATGGGTTAGTGAGGCCGGTGTGTACAATGTATCTCCAGAGTACCTGGCTTTCAAGGGAGAGCCTGAAATTTTTCAGGCTACACTGAAAGTCCAGTGGCCGCCTGGGGTAAATTGCATCACGTGCGAGTGCCCTGAAGGCGGGGTCGAATCACTGTATGTTTTGTGTGCTCTGGGTTCGGCAGAAAAGCAGACACGTTTTGCATGAAGGAATGAACAGAACGCTGATAGCTGGCTGTTTCTAAGCTATCCCAACCTAGGTGTTTCTCTGACGAAGCCCTTCGCTGCCCATGATTGCGGCATCTAGCTGCTGCCAGCGGTGCATTGCTCACAACTCCCTGAAGACACAGGAGGCCCTTTTAGTCCGTTTCGGATCCTAGTACAGCCCCGCGACTCAAGAGAGGACCTGATATGCTTCCTAGGGTTCGAGAAACCCAGGGACTAAGGCTGCATGGGGTCTGTCGCATGCCTACCTGGTTCATGAGAAAACCTGAACATTAGCTTAAGGCCAGAGGCCCCGTGTGGTTCTCCCCTTCCCTGAGGACAACTGAAGTAGGAGCACTTACCGAGGAACGGCAACATCCAATCTCCTTCCAGGAAACTCACTTGTCATCACAAAGGCAACTGTGCAACAACACTGTTTCCCAGGGAGAACTGAGCCCGCAGCTCTCTAAATCCCAATGAGGAAAATAAAGTTTCCCTTCAAGCCTTAGTTTCAAAATGGACCGCAGAGCATTCACCCTGTTGTATCCGTCACTCCATGGCACGTCCAAGGTGCGCATAGAACGGAGATACTACATTCGTTTCAACTTGCCGCATCCTAGCATTTTAACAAAAGACGCCCGTCACAGCCCTTCTTTCAGCCTATAGCTGCCCTCAACTGAGCTTCGCTCACAAGGCCCAGAAAGGACGGGCAGTCCGTCGTTTACATCTTGGATCCTAGTGCAGACCCCCGTGTCCTAAGACACCAGAAACGCTTCCTAGATTTAAAGCACCGCTTTGACAAAGGCTGCCGTGAGCTTGCGGCCCACCTATGTCTGTGATGAGAGACGTAGAACGTTGGCTTGAGGCGAGTCGTCCGGGGTTGTGGGCGTACTCACGAATGATTTTTGAGGGAGGAGGCCGTGGCAGGAATTGAAAGCCAAGTGCTCTTTCGTGGAAGATAACTAGTCCTCCCAAAGACGACTGTGCAGCAAAGAGAAGATGGGCAACAACAGTGTTTACCAGGTAACCCTGAGGCCGCAAACTCTCTACTTTGCAATGAGGAAAATCAACTTCCCAGGAAGACTCAATTCCCAGCAGGACAAAGCAGCATATTACCAAGTCGCATCGGACTCTCTCTTGTACATCCCGTGGACACAGTGGCTCGTGACACTAGTCACCATTGCCATGCTGGGAGTCCTTACTGTGGTGTCAGGATATCAAGGGGAGGGCTTAGTTAGGCCTAGGTGACGGTACTTCCCTAGACTATCTACCAGTTCTGGAAAACCCTGTAGGTTTTGAAGCCGGACTTAAAGTGTAGTTGCCGCTTGAGGTAGACAGACGTCGTGGAGCAGCTCCCAGGAGCAGTGGTAGGCTAATTGTATTTTCTACTGCAGCTCAGGGTTCCTCCAGAGCGCAGACACCCTTTGCATGAAGGAAGGCATGGAACGTTGATAACTGGGTTGCTTTCAAGCTATCGCAATCCAGGTGTCTAAACAACGAAGCCCTTCACTGCCCATCAGTTGGCATCTAGCTGTTCCCGACGGTAGATGGCTCAAGGCTCCCCGAAGACACAGGCAGTCCTTTCTCAGTACGTTTTGGAACCTAGCGCTGACAAGTGAGTCCAAAAGAGAGCTGATATGCTTCCTAGAGTTCAAGAACCACAGGGACTAAGGCTCTATGCAATCGGTTGTTTCGCTAAGTCTGTCATGAGAACACCTGGACGTTAGCTTGAGGCTAGAGGCCCCATGTGGTGGGCCCATTCCCTGAAGACTACTGAAGGATGACCACCTACCAAGGGATGGCAACCTCCAAGTTTCTTGCCTAGAAACTCACGTCATCACCAGGGCAATTGTGTTACGAAGAGAAGCTGTGCAGCAACAGTGTTTCTTGGGGAGAATTGAGCCCGCGGCTCTGTAAATCCCAATGAGGAAAATAAAGTTTCACTCGCAGCCTTACTTTCAAAAGGGACCACACAGAGCATTCACCCTGCTGTGTCTTTCTCTAGTTTGTACTCCCAAGGTGCGTTAGAAGGGAGATACTTGAGTTGTTTCACTTACCACATGCTAGATGTTTAGCAAAAGAAGGCCTTTACTGCCCTTCTTTTGGCATATGGTTGTCCTCAGCCGAACAGTTCTCTCAGCTCCTAGAAGCGATGGGCGGTCCCTTGTGTACATCTTGGATCCCAGTGCAGACCTGTTAGTCCTAAGACACCAGAAATGCTTCCTACACTTAAAGCACCGCTTTGACAAACGCTGCCTGGAACCTGTTGCCTGCCTATCTATCTGTGTGACGAACAAAACAGTAACTTAGCTTGGAGCCAGTCCTCCTATATGTTTGGCTTACTCACCGACGATTGCTGAGGGATGAGCACTTAGCAGGGACTGAAAGGCCACGTTTGCCTCACGGGGGGCGGGGATATGACTTGTCCTCACAAGGCAATTGTGCAATGAAGAAAAGATAGGCCACTACACTGTTCATCAGGTAACCTTGAGGCCGCGTGTCGTCATTCCAGTGTGCCAAATAAACTTCCCATCACGGTTCAGTTTCCAAGGCGAGGGCACAGCGTCTTATGCTGCAGTTTCTGACTCCCTACTGGACGTTCAGCTGACCACCTAGACCCTTTCGTGAGTCAACTTTGTGATACACTTTGTGATACGGGGTCGTGATGGTGGTGAAAGGATTAGCAAGTCATGGGTTAGTGAGGCCGGTGTGTACAATGTATCTCCAGAGTACCTGGCTTTCAAGGGAGAGCCTGAAATTTTTCAGGCTACACTGAAAGTCCAGTGGCCGCCTGGGGTAAATTGCATCACGTGCGAGTGCCCTGAAGGCGGGGTCGAATCACTGTATGTTTTGTGTGCTCTGGGTTCGGCAGAAAAGCAGACACGTTTTGCATGAAGGAATGAACAGAACGCTGATAGCTGGCTGTTTCTAAGCTATCCCAACCTAGGTGTTTCTCTGACGAAGCCCTTCGCTGCCCATGATTGCGGCATCTAGCTGCTGCCAGCGGTGCATTGCTCACAACTCCCTGAAGACACAGGAGGCCCTTTTAGTCCGTTTCGGATCCTAGTACAGCCCCGCGACTCAAGAGAGGACCTGATATGCTTCCTAGGGTTCGAGAAACCCAGGGACTAAGGCTGCATGGGGTCTGTCGCATGCCTACCTGGTTCATGAGAAAACCTGAACATTAGCTTAAGGCCAGAGGCCCCGTGTGGTTCTCCCCTTCCCTGAGGACAACTGAAGTAGGAGCACTTACCGAGGAACGGCAACATCCAATCTCCTTCCAGGAAACTCACTTGTCATCACAAAGGCAACTGTGCAACAACACTGTTTCCCAGGGAGAACTGAGCCCGCAGCTCTCTAAATCCCAATGAGGAAAATAAAGTTTCCCTTCAAGCCTTAGTTTCAAAATGGACCGCAGAGCATTCACCCTGTTGTATCCGTCACTCCATGGCACGTCCAAGGTGCGCATAGAACGGAGATACTACATTCGTTTCAACTTGCCGCATCCTAGCATTTTAACAAAAGACGCCCTTCACAGCCCTTCTTTCAGCCTATAGCTGCCCTCAACTGAGCTTCGCTCACAAGGCCCAGAAAGGACGGGCAGTCCGTCGTTTACATCTTGGATCCTAGTGCAGACCCCCGTGTCCTAAGACACCAGAAACGCTTCCTAGATTTAAAGCACCGCTTTGACAAAGGCTGCCGTGAGCTTGCGGCCCGCCTATGTCTGTGATGAGAGACGTAGAACGTTGGCTTGAGGCGAGTCGTCCGGGGTTGTGGGCGTACTCACGAATGATTTTTGAGGGAGGAGGCCGTGGCAGGAATTGAAAGCCAAGTGCTCTTTCGTGGAAGATAACTAGTCCTCCCAAAGACGACTGTGCAGCAAAGAGAAGATGGGCAACAACAGTGTTTACCAGGTAACCCTGAGGCCGCAAACTCTCTACTTTGCAATGAGGAAAATCAACTTCCCAGGAAGACTCAATTCCCAGCAGGACAAAGCAGCATATTACCAAGTCGCATCGGACTCTCTCTTGTACATCCCGTGGACACAGTGGCTCGTGACACTAGTCACCATTGCCATGCTGGGAGTCCTTACTGTGGTGTCAGGATATCAAGGGGAGGGCTTAGTTAGGCCTAGGTGACGGTACTTCTCTAGACTATCTACCAGTTCTGGAAAACCCTGTAGGTTTTGAAGCCGGACTTAAAGTGTAGTTGCCGCTTGAGGTAGACAGACGTCGTGGAGCAGCTCCCAGGAGCAGTGGTAGGCTAATTGTATTTTCTACTGCAGCTCAGGGTTCCTCCAGAGCGCAGACACCCTTTGCATGAAGGAAGGCATGGAACGTTGATAACTGGGTTGCTTTCAAGCTATCGCAATCCAGGTGTCTAAACAACGAAGCCCTTCACTGCCCATCAGTTGGCATCTAGCTGTTCCCGACGGTAGATGGCTCAAGGCTCCCCGAAGACACAGGCAGTCCTTTCTCAGTACGTTTTGGAACCTAGCGCTGACAAGTGAGTCCAAAAGAGAGCTGATATGCTTCCTAGAGTTCAAGAACCACAGGGACTAAGGCTCTATGCAATCGGTTGTTTCGCTAAGTCTGTCATGAGAACACCTGGACGTTAGCTTGAGGCTAGAGGCCCCATGTGGTGGGCCCATTCCCTGAAGACTACTGAAGGATGACCACCTACCAAGGGATGGCAACCTCCAAGTTTCTTGCCTAGAAACTCACGTCATCACCAGGGCAATTGTGTTACGAAGAGAAGCTGTGCAGCAACAGTGTTTCTTGGGGAGAATTGAGCCCGCGGCTCTGTAAATCCCAATGAGGAAAATAAAGTTTCACTCGCAGCCTTACTTTCAAAAGGGACCACACAGAGCATTCACCCTGCTGTGTCTTTCTCTAGTTTGTACTCCCAAGGTGCGTTAGAAGGGAGATACTTGAGTTGTTTCACTTACCACATGCTAGATGTTTAGCAAAAGAAGGCCTTTACTGCCCTTCTTTTGGCATATGGTTGTCCTCAGCCGAACAGTTCTCTCAGCTCCTAGAAGCGATGGGCGGTCCCTTGTGTACATCTTGGATCCCAGTGCAGACCTGTTAGTCCTAAGACACCAGAAATGCTTCCTACACTTAAAGCACCGCTTTGACAAACGCTGCCTGGAACCTGTTGCCTGCCTATCTATCTGTGTGACGAACAAAACAGTAACTTAGCTTGGAGCCAGTCCTCCTATATGTTTGGCTTACTCACCGACGATTGCTGAGGGATGAGCACTTAGCAGGGACTGAAAGGCCACGTTTGCCTCACGGGGGGCGGGGATATGACTTGTCCTCACAAGGCAATTGTGCAATGAAGAAAAGATAGGCCACTACACTGTTCATCAGGTAACCTTGAGGCCGCGTGTCGTCATTCCAGTGTGCCAAATAAACTTCCCATCACGGTTCAGTTTCCAAGGCGAGGGCACAGCGTCTTATGCTGCAGTTTCTGACTCCCTACTGGACGTTCAGCTGACCACCTAGACCCTTTCGTGAGTCAACTTTGTGATACACTTTGTGATACGGGGTCGTGATGGTGGTGAAAGGATTAGCAAGTCATGGGTTAGTGAGGCCGGTGTGTACAATGTATCTCCAGAGTACCTGGCTTTCAAGGGAGAGCCTGAAATTTTTCAGGCTACACTGAAAGTCCAGTGGCCGCCTGGGGTAAATTGCATCACGTGCGAGTGCCCTGAAGGCGGGGTCGAATCACTGTATGTTTTGTGTGCTCTGGGTTCGGCAGAAAAGCAGACACGTTTTGCATGAAGGAATGAACAGAACGCTGATAGCTGGCTGTTTCTAAGCTATCCCAACCTAGGTGTTTCTCTGACGAAGCCCTTCGCTGCCCATGATTGCGGCATCTAGCTGCTGCCAGCGGTGCATTGCTCACAACTCCCTGAAGACACAGGAGGCCCTTTTAGTCCGTTTCGGATCCTAGTACAGCCCCGCGACTCAAGAGAGGACCTGATATGCTTCCTAGGGTTCGAGAAACCCAGGGACTAAGGCTGCATGGGGTCTGTCGCATGCCTACCTGGTTCATGAGAAAACCTGAACATTAGCTTAAGGCCAGAGGCCCCGTGTGGTTCTCCCCTTCCCTGAGGACAACTGAAGTAGGAGCACTTACCGAGGAACGGCAACATCCAATCTCCTTCCAGGAAACTCACTTGTCATCACAAAGGCAACTGTGCAACAACACTGTTTCCCAGGGAGAACTGAGCCCGCAGCTCTCTAAATCCCAATGAGGAAAATAAAGTTTCCCTTCAAGCCTTAGTTTCAAAATGGACCGCAGAGCATTCACCCTGTTGTATCCGTCACTCCATGGCACGTCCAAGGTGCGCATAGAACGGAGATACTACATTCGTTTCAACTTGCCGCATCCTAGCATTTTAACAAAAGACGCCCTTCACAGCCCTTCTTTCAGCCTATAGCTGCCCTCAACTGAGCTTCGCTCACAAGGCCCAGAAAGGACGGGCAGTCCGTCGTTTACATCTTGGATCCTAGTGCAGACCCCCGTGTCCTAAGACACCAGAAACGCTTCCTAGATTTAAAGCACCGCTTTGACAAAGGCTGCCGTGAGCTTGCGGCCCGCCTATGTCTGTGATGAGAGACGTAGAACGTTGGCTTGAGGCGAGTCGTCCGGGGTTGTGGGCGTACTCACGAATGATTTTTGAGGGAGGAGGCCGTGGCAGGAATTGAAAGCCAAGTGCTCTTTCGTGGAAGATAACTAGTCCTCCCAAAGACGACTGTGCAGCAAAGAGAAGATGGGCAACAACAGTGTTTACCAGGTAACCCTGAGGCCGCAAACTCTCTACTTTGCAATGAGGAAAATCAACTTCCCAGGAAGACTCAATTCCCAGCAGGACAAAGCAGCATATTACCAAGTCGCATCGGACTCTCTCTTGTACATCCCGTGGACACAGTGGCTCGTGACACTAGTCACCATTGCCATGCTGGGAGTCCTTACTGTGGTGTCAGGATATCAAGGGGAGGGCTTAGTTAGGCCTAGGTGACGGTACTTCCCTAGACTATCTACCAGTTCTGGAAAACCCTGTAGGTTTTGAAGCCGGACTTAAAGTGTAGTTGCCGCTTGAGGTAGACAGACGTCGTGGAGCAGCTCCCAGGAGCAGTGGTAGGCTAATTGTATTTTCTACTGCAGCTCAGGGTTCCTCCAGAGTGCAGACACCCTTTGCATGAAGGAAGGCATGGAACGTTGATAACTGGGTTGCTTTCAAGCTATCGCAATCCAGGTGTCTAAACAACGAAGCCCTTCACTGCCCATCAGTTGGCATCTAGCTGTTCCCGACGGTAGATGGCTCAAGGCTCCCCGAAGACACATGCAGTCCTTTCTCAGTACGTTTTGGAACCTAGCGCTGACAAGTGAGTCCAAAAGAGAGCTGATATGCTTCCTAGAGTTCAAGAACCACAGGGACTAAGGCTCTATGCAATCGGTTGTTTCGCTAAGTCTGTCATGAGAACACCTGGACGTTAGCTTGAGGCTAGAGGCCCCATGTGGTGGGCCCATTCCCTGAAGACTACTGAAGGATGACCACCTACCAAGGGATGGCAACCTCCAAGTTTCTTGCCTAGAAACTCACGTCATCACCAGGGCAATTGTGTTACGAAGAGAAGCTGTGCAGCAACAGTGTTTCTTGGGGAGAATTGAGCCCGCGGCTCTGTAAATCCCAATGAGGAAAATAAAGTTTCACTCGCAGCCTTACTTTCAAAAGGGACCACACAGAGCATTCACCCTGCTGTGTCTTTCTCTAGTTTGTACTCCCAAGGTGCGTTAGAAGGGAGATACTTGAGTTGTTTCACTTACCACATGCTAGATGTTTAGCAAAAGAAGGCCTTTACTGCCCTTCTTTTGGCATATGGTTGTCCTCAGCCGAACAGTTCTCTCAGCTCCTAGAAGCGATGGGCGGTCCCTTGTGTACATCTTGGATCCCAGTGCAGACCTGTTAGTCCTAAGACACCAGAAATGCTTCCTACACTTAAAGCACCGCTTTGACAAACGCTGCCTGGAACCTGTTGCCTGCCTATCTATCTGTGTGACGAACAAAACAGTAACTTAGCTTGGAGCCAGTCCTCCTATATGTTTGGCTTACTCACCGACGATTGCTGAGGGATGAGCACTTAGCAGGGACTGAAAGGCCACGTTTGCCTCACGGGGGGCGGGGATATGACTTGTCCTCACAAGGCAATTGTGCAATGAAGAAAAGATAGGCCACTACACTGTTCATCAGGTAACCTTGAGGCCGCGTGTCGTCATTCCAGTGTGCCAAATAAACTTCCCATCACGGTTCAGTTTCCAAGGCGAGGGCACAGCGTCTTATGCTGCAGTTTCTGACTCCCTACTGGACGTTCAGCTGACCACCTAGACCCTTTCGTGAGTCAACTTTGTGATACACTTTGTGATACGGGGTCGTGATGGTGGTGAAAGGATTAGCAAGTCATGGGTTAGTGAGGCCGGTGTGTACAATGTATCTCCAGAGTACCTGGCTTTCAAGGGAGAGCCTGAAATTTTTCAGGCTACACTGAAAGTCCAGTGGCCGCCTGGGGTAAATTGCATCACGTGCGAGTGCCCTGAAGGCGGGGTCGAATCACTGTATGTTTTGTGTGCTCTGGGTTCGGCAGAAAAGCAGACACGTTTTGCATGAAGGAATGAACAGAACGCTGATAGCTGGCTGTTTCTAAGCTATCCCAACCTAGGTGTTTCTCTGACGAAGCCCTTCGCTGCCCATGATTGCGGCATCTAGCTGCTGCCAGCGGTGCATTGCTCACAACTCCCTGAAGACACAGGAGGCCCTTTTAGTCCGTTTCGGATCCTAGTACAGCCCCGCGACTCAAGAGAGGACCTGATATGCTTCCTAGGGTTCGAGAAACCCAGGGACTAAGGCTGCATGGGGTCTGTCGCATGCCTACCTGGTTCATGAGAAAACCTGAACATTAGCTTAAGGCCAGAGGCCCCGTGTGGTTCTCCCCTTCCCTGAGGACAACTGAAGTAGGAGCACTTACCGAGGAACGGCAACATCCAATCTCCTTCCAGGAAACTCACTTGTCATCACAAAGGCAACTGTGCAACAACACTGTTTCCCAGGGAGAACTGAGCCCGCAGCTCTCTAAATCCCAATGAGGAAAATAAAGTTTCCCTTCAAGCCTTAGTTTCAAAATGGACCGCAGAGCATTCACCCTGTTGTATCCGTCACTCCATGGCACGTCCAAGGTGCGCATAGAACGGAGATACTACATTCGTTTCAACTTGCCGCATCCTAGCATTTTAACAAAAGACGCCCTTCACAGCCCTTCTTTCAGCCTATAGCTGCCCTCAACTGAGCTTCGCTCACAAGGCCCAGAAAGGACGGGCAGTCCGTCGTTTACATCTTGGATCCTAGTGCAGACCCCCGTGTCCTAAGACACCAGAAACGCTTCCTAGATTTAAAGCACCGCTTTGACAAAGGCTGCCGTGAGCTTGCGGCCCGCCTATGTCTGTGATGAGAGACGTAGAACGTTGGCTTGAGGCGAGTCGTCCGGGGTTGTGGGCGTACTCACGAATGATTTTTGAGGGAGGAGGCCGTGGCAGGAATTGAAAGCCAAGTGCTCTTTCGTGGAAGATAACTAGTCCTCCCAAAGACGACTGTGCAGCAAAGAGAAGATGGGCAACAACAGTGTTTACCAGGTAACCCTGAGGCCGCAAACTCTCTACTTTGCAATGAGGAAAATCAACTTCCCAGGAAGACTCAATTCCCAGCAGGACAAAGCAGCATATTACCAAGTCACATCGGACTCTCTCTTGTACATCCTGTGGACACAGTGGCTCGTGACACTAGTCACCATTGCCATGCTGGGAGTCCTTACTGTGGTGTCAGGATATCAAGGGGAGGGCTTAGTTAGGCCTAGGTGACGGTACTTCCCTAGACTATCTACCAGTTCTGGAAAACCCTGTAGGTTTTGAAGCCGGACTTAAAGTGTAGTTGCCGCTTGAGGTAGACAGACGTCGTGGAGCAGCTCCCAGGAGCAGTGGTAGGCTAATTGTATTTTCTACTGCAGCTCAGGGTTCCTCCAGAGCGCAGACACCCTTTGCATGAAGGAAGGCATGGAACGTTGATAACTGGGTTGCTTTCAAGCTATCGCAATCCAGGTGTCTAAACAACGAAGCCCTTCACTGCCCATCAGTTGGCATCTAGCTGTTCCCGACGGTAGATGGCTCAAGGCTCCCCGAAGACACAGGCAGTCCTTTCTCAGTACGTTTTGGAACCTAGCGCTGACAAGTGAGTCCAAAAGAGAGCTGATATGCTTCCTAGAGTTCAAGAACCACAGGGACTAAGGCTCTATGCAATCGGTTGTTTCGCTAAGTCTGTCATGAGAACACCTGGACGTTAGCTTGAGGCTAGAGGCCCCATGTGGTGGGCCCATTCCCTGAAGACTACTGAAGGATGACCACCTACCAAGGGATGGCAACCTCCAAGTTTCTTGCCTAGAAACTCACGTCATCACCAGGGCAATTGTGTTACGAAGAGAAGCTGTGCAGCAACAGTGTTTCTTGGGGAGAATTGAGCCCGCGGCTCTGTAAATCCCAATGAGGAAAATAAAGTTTCACTCGCAGCCTTACTTTCAAAAGGGACCACACAGAGCATTCACCCTGCTGTGTCTTTCTCTAGTTTGTACTCCCAAGGTGCGTTAGAAGGGAGATACTTGAGTTGTTTCACTTACCACATGCTAGATGTTTAGCAAAAGAAGGCCTTTACTGCCCTTCTTTTGGCATATGGTTGTCCTCAGCCGAACAGTTCTCTCAGCTCCTAGAAGCGATGGGCGGTCCCTTGTGTACATCTTGGATCCCAGTGCAGACCTGTTAGTCCTAAGACACCAGAAATGCTTCCTACACTTAAAGCACCGCTTTGACAAACGCTGCCTGGAACCTGTTGCCTGCCTATCTATCTGTGTGATGAACAAAACAGTAACTTAGCTTGGAGCCAGTCCTCCTATATGTTTGGCTTACTCACCGACGATTGCTGAGGGATGAGCACTTAGCAGGGACTGAAAGGCCACGTTTGCCTCACGGGGGGCGGGGATATGACTTGTCCTCACAAGGCAATTGTGCAATGAAGAAAAGATAGGCCACTACACTGTTCATCAGGTAACCTTGAGGCCGCGTGTCGTCATTCCAGTGTGCCAAATAAACTTCCCATCACGGTTCAGTTTCCAAGGCGAGGGCACAGCGTCTTATGCTGCAGTTTCTGACTCCCTACTGGACGTTCAGCTGACCACCTAGACCCTTTCGTGAGTCAACTTTGTGATACACTTTGTGATACGGGGTCGTGATGGTGGTGAAAGGATTAGCAAGTCATGGGTTAGTGAGGCCGGTGTGTACAATGTATCTCCAGAGTACCTGGCTTTCAAGGGAGAGCCTGAAATTTTTCAGGCTACACTGAAAGTCCAGTGGCCGCCTGGGGTAAATTGCATCACGTGCGAGTGCCCTGAAGGCGGGGTCGAATCACTGTATGTTTTGTGTGCTCTGGGTTCGGCAGAAAAGCAGACACGTTTTGCATGAAGGAATGAACAGAACGCTGATAGCTGGCTGTTTCTAAGCTATCCCAACCTAGGTGTTTCTCTGACGAAGCCCTTCGCTGCCCATGATTGCGGCATCTAGCTGCTGCCAGCGGTGCATTGCTCACAACTCCCTGAAGACACAGGAGGCCCTTTTAGTCCGTTTCGGATCCTAGTACAGCCCCGCGACTCAAGAGAGGACCTGATATGCTTCCTAGGGTTCGAGAAACCCAGGGACTAAGGCTGCATGGGGTCTGTCGCATGCCTACCTGGTTCATGAGAAAACCTGAACATTAGCTTAAGGCCAGAGGCCCCGTGTGGTTCTCCCCTTCCCTGAGGACAACTGAAGTAGGAGCACTTACCGAGGAACGGCAACATCCAATCTCCTTCCAGGAAACTCACTTGTCATCACAAAGGCAACTGTGCAACAACACTGTTTCCCAGGGAGAACTGAGCCCGCAGCTCTCTAAATCCCAATGAGGAAAATAAAGTTTCCCTTCAAGCCTTAGTTTCAAAATGGACCGCAGAGCATTCACCCTGTTGTATCCGTCACTCCATGGCACGTCCAAGGTGCGCATAGAACGGAGATACTACATTCGTTTCAACTTGCCGCATCCTAGCATTTTAACAAAAGACGCCCTTCACAGCCCTTCTTTCAGCCTATAGCTGCCCTCAACTGAGCTTCGCTCACAAGGCCCAGAAAGGACGGGCAGTCCGTCGTTTACATCTTGGATCCTAGTGCAGACCCCCGTGTCCTAAGACACCAGAAACGCTTCCTAGATTTAAAGCACCGCTTTGACAAAGGCTGCCGTGAGCTTGCGGCCCGCCTATGTCTGTGATGAGAGACGTAGAACGTTGGCTTGAGGCGAGTCGTCCGGGGTTGTGGGCGTACTCACGAATGATTTTTGAGGGAGGAGGCCGTGGCAGGAATTGAAAGCCAAGTGCTCTTTCGTGGAAGATAACTAGTCCTCCCAAAGACGACTGTGCAGCAAAGAGAAGATGGGCAACAACAGTGTTTACCAGGTAACCCTGAGGCCGCAAACTCTCTACTTTGCAATGAGGAAAATCAACTTCCCAGGAAGACTCAATTCCCAGCAGGACAAAGCAGCATATTACCAAGTCGCATCGGACTCTCTCTTGTACATCCCGTGGACACAGTGGCTCGTGACACTAGTCACCATTGCCATGCTGGGAGTCCTTACTGTGGTGTCAGGATATCAAGGGGAGGGCTTAGTTAGGCCTAGGTGACGGTACTTCTCTAGACTATCTACCAGTTCTGGAAAACCCTGTAGGTTTTGAAGCCGGACTTAAAGTGTAGTTGCCGCTTGAGGTAGACAGACGTCGTGGAGCAGCTCCCAGGAGCAGTGGTAGGCTAATTGTATTTTCTACTGCAGCTCAGGGTTCCTCCAGAGCGCAGACACCCTTTGCATGAAGGAAGGCATGGAACGTTGATAACTGGGTTGCTTTCAAGCTATCGCAATCCAGGTGTCTAAACAACGAAGCCCTTCACTGCCCATCAGTTGGCATCTAGCTGTTCCCGACGGTAGATGGCTCAAGGCTCCCCGAAGACACAGGCAGTCCTTTCTCAGTACGTTTTGGAACCTAGCGCTGACAAGTGAGTCCAAAAGAGAGCTGATATGCTTCCTAGAGTTCAAGAACCACAGGGACTAAGGCTCTATGCAATCGGTTGTTTCGCTAAGTCTGTCATGAGAACACCTGGACGTTAGCTTGAGGCTAGAGGCCCCATGTGGTGGGCCCATTCCCTGAAGACTACTGAAGGATGACCACCTACCAAGGGATGGCAACCTCCAAGTTTCTTGCCTAGAAACTCACGTCATCACCAGGGCAATTGTGTTACGAAGAGAAGCTGTGCAGCAACAGTGTTTCTTGGGGAGAATTGAGCCCGCGGCTCTGTAAATCCCAATGAGGAAAATAAAGTTTCACTCGCAGCCTTACTTTCAAAAGGGACCACACAGAGCATTCACCCTGCTGTGTCTTTCTCTAGTTTGTACTCCCAAGGTGCGTTAGAAGGGAGATACTTGAGTTGTTTCACTTACCACATGCTAGATGTTTAGCAAAAGAAGGCCTTTACTGCCCTTCTTTTGGCATATGGTTGTCCTCAGCCGAACAGTTCTCTCAGCTCCTAGAAGCGATGGGCGGTCCCTTGTGTACATCTTGGATCCCAGTGCAGACCTGTTAGTCCTAAGACACCAGAAATGCTTCCTACACTTAAAGCACCGCTTTGACAAACGCTGCCTGGAACCTGTTGCCTGCCTATCTATCTGTGTGACGAACAAAACAGTAACTTAGCTTGGAGCCAGTCCTCCTATATGTTTGGCTTACTCACCGACGATTGCTGAGGGATGAGCACTTAGCAGGGACTGAAAGGCCACGTTTGCCTCACGGGGGGCGGGGATATGACTTGTCCTCACAAGGCAATTGTGCAATGAAGAAAAGATAGGCCACTACACTGTTCATCAGGTAACCTTGAGGCCGCGTGTCGTCATTCCAGTGTGCCAAATAAACTTCCCATCACGGTTCAGTTTCCAAGGCGAGGGCACAGCGTCTTATGCTGCAGTTTCTGACTCCCTACTGGACGTTCAGCTGACCACCTAGACCCTTTCGTGAGTCAACTTTGTGATACACTTTGTGATACGGGGTCGTGATGGTGGTGAAAGGATTAGCAAGTCATGGGTTAGTGAGGCCGGTGTGTACAATGTATCTCCAGAGTACCTGGCTTTCAAGGGAGAGCCTGAAATTTTTCAGGCTACACTGAAAGTCCAGTGGCCGCCTGGGGTAAATTGCATCACGTGCGAGTGCCCTGAAGGCGGGGTCGAATCACTGTATGTTTTGTGTGCTCTGGGTTCGGCAGAAAAGCAGACACGTTTTGCATGAAGGAATGAACAGAACGCTGATAGCTGGCTGTTTCTAAGCTATCCCAACCTAGGTGTTTCTCTGACGAAGCCCTTCGCTGCCCATGATTGCGGCATCTAGCTGCTGCCAGCGGTGCATTGCTCACAACTCCCTGAAGACACAGGAGGCCCTTTTAGTCCGTTTCGGATCCTAGTACAGCCCCGCGACTCAAGAGAGGACCTGATATGCTTCCTAGGGTTCGAGAAACCCAGGGACTAAGGCTGCATGGGGTCTGTCGCATGCCTACCTGGTTCATGAGAAAACCTGAACATTAGCTTAAGGCCAGAGGCCCCGTGTGGTTCTCCCCTTCCCTGAGGACAACTGAAGTAGGAGCACTTACCGAGGAACGGCAACATCCAATCTCCTTCCAGGAAACTCACTTGTCATCACAAAGGCAACTGTGCAACAACACTGTTTCCCAGGGAGAACTGAGCCCGCAGCTCTCTAAATCCCAATGAGGAAAATAAAGTTTCCCTTCAAGCCTTAGTTTCAAAATGGACCGCAGAGCATTCACCCTGTTGTATCCGTCACTCCATGGCACGTCCAAGGTGCGCATAGAACGGAGATACTACATTCGTTTCAACTTGCCGCATCCTAGCATTTTAACAAAAGACGCCCTTCACAGCCCTTCTTTCAGCCTATAGCTGCCCTCAACTGAGCTTCGCTCACAAGGCCCAGAAAGGACGGGCAGTCCGTCGTTTACATCTTGGATCCTAGTGCAGACCCCCGTGTCCTAAGACACCAGAAACGCTTCCTAGATTTAAAGCACCGCTTTGACAAAGGCTGCCGTGAGCTTGCGGCCCGCCTATGTCTGTGATGAGAGACGTAGAACGTTGGCTTGAGGCGAGTCGTCCGGGGTTGTGGGCGTACTCACGAATGATTTTTGAGGGAGGAGGCCGTGGCAGGAATTGAAAGCCAAGTGCTCTTTCGTGGAAGATAACTAGTCCTCCCAAAGACGACTGTGCAGCAAAGAGAAGATGGGCAACAACAGTGTTTACCAGGTAACCCTGAGGCCGCAAACTCTCTACTTTGCAATGAGGAAAATCAACTTCCCAGGAAGACTCAATTCCCAGCAGGACAAAGCAGCATATTACCAAGTCGCATCGGACTCTCTCTTGTACATCCCGTGGACACAGTGGCTCGTGACACTAGTCACCATTGCCATGCTGGGAGTCCTTACTGTGGTGTCAGGATATCAAGGGGAGGGCTTAGTTAGGCCTAGGTGACGGTACTTCCCTAGACTATCTACCAGTTCTGGAAAACCCTGTAGGTTTTGAAGCCGGACTTAAAGTGTAGTTGCCGCTTGAGGTAGACAGACGTCGTGGAGCAGCTCCCAGGAGCAGTGGTAGGCTAATTGTATTTTCTACTGCAGCTCAGGGTTCCTCCAGAGTGCAGACACCCTTTGCATGAAGGAAGGCATGGAACGTTGATAACTGGGTTGCTTTCAAGCTATCGCAATCCAGGTGTCTAAACAACGAAGCCCTTCACTGCCCATCAGTTGGCATCTAGCTGTTCCCGACGGTAGATGGCTCAAGGCTCCCCGAAGACACATGCAGTCCTTTCTCAGTACGTTTTGGAACCTAGCGCTGACAAGTGAGTCCAAAAGAGAGCTGATATGCTTCCTAGAGTTCAAGAACCACAGGGACTAAGGCTCTATGCAATCGGTTGTTTCGCTAAGTCTGTCATGAGAACACCTGGACGTTAGCTTGAGGCTAGAGGCCCCATGTGGTGGGCCCATTCCCTGAAGACTACTGAAGGATGACCACCTACCAAGGGATGGCAACCTCCAAGTTTCTTGCCTAGAAACTCACGTCATCACCAGGGCAATTGTGTTACGAAGAGAAGCTGTGCAGCAACAGTGTTTCTTGGGGAGAATTGAGCCCGCGGCTCTGTAAATCCCAATGAGGAAAATAAAGTTTCACTCGCAGCCTTACTTTCAAAAGGGACCACACAGAGCATTCACCCTGCTGTGTCTTTCTCTAGTTTGTACTCCCAAGGTGCGTTAGAAGGGAGATACTTGAGTTGTTTCACTTACCACATGCTAGATGTTTAGCAAAAGAAGGCCTTTACTGCCCTTCTTTTGGCATATGGTTGTCCTCAGCCGAACAGTTCTCTCAGCTCCTAGAAGCGATGGGCGGTCCCTTGTGTACATCTTGGATCCCAGTGCAGACCTGTTAGTCCTAAGACACCAGAAATGCTTCCTACACTTAAAGCACCGCTTTGACAAACGCTGCCTGGAACCTGTTGCCTGCCTATCTATCTGTGTGACGAACAAAACAGTAACTTAGCTTGGAGCCAGTCCTCCTATATGTTTGGCTTACTCACCGACGATTGCTGAGGGATGAGCACTTAGCAGGGACTGAAAGGCCACGTTTGCCTCACGGGGGGCGGGGATATGACTTGTCCTCACAAGGCAATTGTGCAATGAAGAAAAGATAGGCCACTACACTGTTCATCAGGTAACCTTGAGGCCGCGTGTCGTCATTCCAGTGTGCCAAATAAACTTCCCATCACGGTTCAGTTTCCAAGGCGAGGGCACAGCGTCTTATGCTGCAGTTTCTGACTCCCTACTGGACGTTCAGCTGACCACCTAGACCCTTTCGTGAGTCAACTTTGTGATACACTTTGTGATACGGGGTCGTGATGGTGGTGAAAGGATTAGCAAGTCATGGGTTAGTGAGGCCGGTGTGTACAATGTATCTCCAGAGTACCTGGCTTTCAAGGGAGAGCCTGAAATTTTTCAGGCTACACTGAAAGTCCAGTGGCCGCCTGGGGTAAATTGCATCACGTGCGAGTGCCCTGAAGGCGGGGTCGAATCACTGTATGTTTTGTGTGCTCTGGGTTCGGCAGAAAAGCAGACACGTTTTGCATGAATGAATGAACAGAACGCTGATAGCTGGCTGTTTCTAAGCTATCCCAACCTAGGTGTTTCTCTGACGAAGCCCTTCGCTGCCCATGATTGCGGCATCTAGCTGCTGCCAGCGGTGCATTGCTCACAACTCCCTGAAGACACAGGAGGCCCTTTTAGTCCGTTTCGGATCCTAGTACAGCCCCGCGACTCAAGAGAGGACCTGATATGCTTCCTAGGGTTCGAGAAACCCAGGGACTAAGGCTGCATGGGGTCTGTCGCATGCCTACCTGGTTCATGAGAAAACCTGAACATTAGCTTAAGGCCAGAGGCCCCGTGTGGTTCTCCCCTTCCCTGAGGACAACTGAAGTAGGAGCACTTACCGAGGAACGGCAACATCCAATCTCCTTCCAGGAAACTCACTTGTCATCACAAAGGCAACTGTGCAACAACACTGTTTCCCAGGGAGAACTGAGCCCGCAGCTCTCTAAATCCCAATGAGGAAAATAAAGTTTCCCTTCAAGCCTTAGTTTCAAAATGGACCGCAGAGCATTCACCCTGTTGTATCCGTCACTCCATGGCACGTCCAAGGTGCGCATAGAACGGAGATACTACATTCGTTTCAACTTGCCGCATCCTAGCATTTTAACAAAAGACGCCCTTCACAGCCCTTCTTTCAGCCTATAGCTGCCCTCAACTGAGCTTCGCTCACAAGGCCCAGAAAGGACGGGCAGTCCGTCGTTTACATCTTGGATCCTAGTGCAGACCCCCGTGTCCTAAGACACCAGAAACGCTTCCTAGATTTAAAGCACCGCTTTGACAAAGGCTGCCGTGAGCTTGCGGCCCGCCTATGTCTGTGATGAGAGACGTAGAACGTTGGCTTGAGGCGAGTCGTCCGGGGTTGTGGGCGTACTCACGAATGATTTTTGAGGGAGGAGGCCGTGGCAGGAATTGAAAGCCAAGTGCTCTTTCGTGGAAGATAACTAGTCCTCCCAAAGACGACTGTGCAGCAAAGAGAAGATGGGCAACAACAGTGTTTACCAGGTAACCCTGAGGCCGCAAACTCTCTACTTTGCAATGAGGAAAATCAACTTCCCAGGAAGACTCAATTCCCAGCAGGACAAAGCAGCATATTACCAAGTCACATCGGACTCTCTCTTGTACATCCTGTGGACACAGTGGCTCGTGACACTAGTCACCATTGCCATGCTGGGAGTCCTTACTGTGGTGTCAGGATATCAAGGGGAGGGCTTAGTTAGGCCTAGGTGACGGTACTTCCCTAGACTATCTACCAGTTCTGGAAAACCCTGTAGGTTTTGAAGCCGGACTTAAAGTGTAGTTGCCGCTTGAGGTAGACAGACGTCGTGGAGCAGCTCCCAGGAGCAGTGGTAGGCTAATTGTATTTTCTACTGCAGCTCAGGGTTCCTCCAGAGCGCAGACACCCTTTGCATGAAGGAAGGCATGGAACGTTGATAACTGGGTTGCTTTCAAGCTATCGCAATCCAGGTGTCTAAACAACGAAGCCCTTCACTGCCCATCAGTTGGCATCTAGCTGTTCCCGACGGTAGATGGCTCAAGGCTCCCCGAAGACACAGGCAGTCCTTTCTCAGTACGTTTTGGAACCTAGCGCTGACAAGTGAGTCCAAAAGAGAGCTGATATGCTTCCTAGAGTTCAAGAACCACAGGGACTAAGGCTCTATGCAATCGGTTGTTTCGCTAAGTCTGTCATGAGAACACCTGGACGTTAGCTTGAGGCTAGAGGCCCCATGTGGTGGGCCCATTCCCTGAAGACTACTGAAGGATGACCACCTACCAAGGGATGGCAACCTCCAAGTTTCTTGCCTAGAAACTCACGTCATCACCAGGGCAATTGTGTTACGAAGAGAAGCTGTGCAGCAACAGTGTTTCTTGGGGAGAATTGAGCCCGCGGCTCTGTAAATCCCAATGAGGAAAATAAAGTTTCACTCGCAGCCTTACTTTCAAAAGGGACCACACAGAGCATTCACCCTGCTGTGTCTTTCTCTAGTTTGTACTCCCAAGGTGCGTTAGAAGGGAGATACTTGAGTTGTTTCACTTACCACATGCTAGATGTTTAGCAAAAGAAGGCCTTTACTGCCCTTCTTTTGGCATATGGTTGTCCTCAGCCGAACAGTTCTCTCAGCTCCTAGAAGCGATGGGCGGTCCCTTGTGTACATCTTGGATCCCAGTGCAGACCTGTTAGTCCTAAGACACCAGAAATGCTTCCTACACTTAAAGCACCGCTTTGACAAACGCTGCCTGGAACCTGTTGCCTGCCTATCTATCTGTGTGACGAACAAAACAGTAACTTAGCTTGGAGCCAGTCCTCCTATATGTTTGGCTTACTCACCGACGATTGCTGAGGGATGAGCACTTAGCAGGGACTGAAAGGCCACGTTTGCCTCACGGGGGGCGGGGATATGACTTGTCCTCACAAGGCAATTGTGCAATGAAGAAAAGATAGGCCACTACACTGTTCATCAGGTAACCTTGAGGCCGCGTGTCGTCATTCCAGTGTGCCAAATAAACTTCCCATCACGGTTCAGTTTCCAAGGCGAGGGCACAGCGTCTTATGCTGCAGTTTCTGACTCCCTACTGGACGTTCAGCTGACCACCTAGACCCTTTCGTGAGTCAACTTTGTGATACACTTTGTGATACGGGGTCGTGATGGTGGTGAAAGGATTAGCAAGTCATGGGTTAGTGAGGCCGGTGTGTACAATGTATCTCCAGAGTACCTGGCTTTCAAGGGAGAGCCTGAAATTTTTCAGGCTACACTGAAAGTCCAGTGGCCGCCTGGGGTAAATTGCATCACGTGCGAGTGCCCTGAAGGCGGGGTCGAATCACTGTATGTTTTGTGTGCTCTGGGTTCGGCAGAAAAGCAGACACGTTTTGCATGAAGGAATGAACAGAACGCTGATAGCTGGCTGTTTCTAAGCTATCCCAACCTAGGTGTTTCTCTGACGAAGCCCTTCGCTGCCCATGATTGCGGCATCTAGCTGCTGCCAGCGGTGCATTGCTCACAACTCCCTGAAGACACAGGAGGCCCTTTTAGTCCGTTTCGGATCCTAGTACAGCCCCGCGACTCAAGAGAGGACCTGATATGCTTCCTAGGGTTCGAGAAACCCAGGGACTAAGGCTGCATGGGGTCTGTCGCATGCCTACCTGGTTCATGAGAAAACCTGAACATTAGCTTAAGGCCAGAGGCGCCGTGTGGTTCTCCCCTTCCCTGAGGACAACTGAAGTAGGAGCACTTACCGAGGAACGGCAACATCCAATCTCCTTCCAGGAAACTCACTTGTCATCACAAAGGCAACTGTGCAACAACACTGTTTCCCAGGGAGAACTGAGCCCGCAGCTCTCTAAATCCCAATGAGGAAAATAAAGTTTCCCTTCAAGCCTTAGTTTCAAAATGGACCGCAGAGCATTCACCCTGTTGTATCCGTCACTCCATGGCACGTCCAAGGTGCGCATAGAACGGAGATACTACATTCGTTTCAACTTGCCGCATCCTAGCATTTTAACAAAAGACGCCCTTCACAGCCCTTCTTTCAGCCTATAGCTGCCCTCAACTGAGCTTCGCTCACAAGGCCCAGAAAGGACGGGCAGTCCGTCGTTTACATCTTGGATCCTAGTGCAGACCCCCGTGTCCTAAGACACCAGAAACGCTTCCTAGATTTAAAGCACCGCTTTGACAAAGGCTGCCGTGAGCTTGCGGCCCGCCTATGTCTGTGATGAGAGACGTAGAACGTTGGCTTGAGGCGAGTCGTCCGGGCTTGTGGGCGTACTCACGAATGATTTTTGAGGGAGGAGGCCGTGGCAGGAATTGAAAGCCAAGTGCTCTTTCGTGGAAGATAACTAGTCCTCCCAAAGACGACTGTGCAGCAAAGAGAAGATGGGCAACAACAGTGTTTACCAGGTAACCCTGAGGCCGCAAACTCTCTACTTTGCAATGAGGAAAATCAACTTCCCAGGAAGACTCAATTCCCAGCAGGACAAAGCAGCATATTACCAAGTCGCATCGGACTCTCTCTTGTACATCCCATGGACACAGTGGCTCGTGACACTAGTCACCATTGCCATGCTGGGAGTCCTTACTGTGGTGTCAGGATATCAAGGGGAGGGCTTAGTTAGGCCTAGGTGACGGTACTTCTCTAGACTATCTACCAGTTCTGGAAAACCCTGTAGGTTTTGAAGCCGGACTTAAAGTGTAGTTGCCGCTTGAGGTAGACAGACGTCGTGGAGCAGCTCCCAGGAGCAGTGGTAGGCTAATTGTATTTTCTACTGCAGCTCAGGGTTCCTCCAGAGCGCAGACACCCTTTGCATGAAGGAAGGCATGGAACGTTGATAACTGGGTTGCTTTCAAGCTATCGCAATCCAGGTGTCTAAACAACGAAGCCCTTCACTGCCCATCAGTTGGCATCTAGCTGTTCCCGACGGTAGATGGCTCAAGGCTCCCCGAAGACACAGGCAGTCCTTTCTCAGTACGTTTTGGAACCTAGCGCTGACAAGTGAGTCCAAAAGAGAGCTGATATGCTTCCTAGAGTTCAAGAACCACAGGGACTAAGGCTCTATGCAATCGGTTGTTTCGCTAAGTCTGTCATGAGAACACCTGGACGTTAGCTTGAGGCTAGAGGCCCCATGTGGTGGGCCCATTCCCTGAAGACTACTGAAGGATGACCACCTACCAAGGGATGGCAACCTCCAAGTTTCTTGCCTAGAAACTCACGTCATCACCAGGGCAATTGTGTTACGAAGAGAAGCTGTGCAGCAACAGTGTTTCTTGGGGAGAATTGAGCCCGCGGCTCTGTAAATCCCAATGAGGAAAATAAAGTTTCACTCGCAGCCTTACTTTCAAAAGGGACCACACAGAGCATTCACCCTGCTGTGTCTTTCTCTAGTTTGTACTCCCAAGGTGCGTTAGAAGGGAGATACTTGAGTTGTTTCACTTACCACATGCTAGATGTTTAGCAAAAGAAGGCCTTTACTGCCCTTCTTTTGGCATATGGTTGTCCTCAGCCGAACAGTTCTCTCAGCTCCTAGAAGCGATGGGCGGTCCCTTGTGTACATCTTGGATCCCAGTGCAGACCTGTTAGTCCTAAGACACCAGAAATGCTTCCTACACTTAAAGCACCGCTTTGACAAACGCTGCCTGGAACCTGTTGCCTGCCTATCTATCTGTGTGACGAACAAAACAGTAACTTAGCTTGGAGCCAGTCCTCCTATATGTTTGGCTTACTCACCGACGATTGCTGAGGGATGAGCACTTAGCAGGGACTGAAAGGCCACGTTTGCCTCACGGGGGGCGGGGATATGACTTGTCCTCACAAGGCAATTGTGCAATGAAGAAAAGATAGGCCACTACACTGTTCATCAGGTAACCTTGAGGCCGCGTGTCGTCATTCCAGTGTGCCAAATAAACTTCCCATCACGGTTCAGTTTCCAAGGCGAGGGCACAGCGTCTTATGCTGCAGTTTCTGACTCCCTACTGGACGTTCAGCTGACCACCTAGACCCTTTCGTGAGTCAACTTTGTGATACACTTTGTGATACGGGGTCGTGATGGTGGTGAAAGGATTAGCAAGTCATGGGTTAGTGAGGCCGGTGTGTACAATGTATCTCCAGAGTACCTGGCTTTCAAGGGAGAGCCTGAAATTTTTCAGGCTACACTGAAAGTCCAGTGGCCGCCTGGGGTAAATTGCATCACGTGCGAGTGCCCTGAAGGCGGGGTCGAATCACTGTATGTTTTGTGTGCTCTGGGTTCGGCAGAAAAGCAGACACGTTTTGCATGAAGGAATGAACAGAACGCTGATAGCTGGCTGTTTCTAAGCTATCCCAACCTAGGTGTTTCTCTGACGAAGCCCTTCGCTGCCCATGATTGCGGCATCTAGCTGCTGCCAGCGGTGCATTGCTCACAACTCCCTGAAGACACAGGAGGCCCTTTTAGTCCGTTTCGGATCCTAGTACAGCCCCGCGACTCAAGAGAGGACCTGATATGCTTCCTAGGGTTCGAGAAACCCAGGGACTAAGGCTGCATGGGGTCTGTCGCATGCCTACCTGGTTCATGAGAAAACCTGAACATTAGCTTAAGGCCAGAGGCCCCGTGTGGTTCTCCCCTTCCCTGAGGACAACTGAAGTAGGAGCACTTACCGAGGAACGGCAACATCCAATCTCCTTCCAGGAAACTCACTTGTCATCACAAAGGCAACTGTGCAACAACACTGTTTCCCAGGGAGAACTGAGCCCGCAGCTCTCTAAATCCCAATGAGGAAAATAAAGTTTCCCTTCAAGCCTTAGTTTCAAAATGGACCGCAGAGCATTCACCCTGTTGTATCCGTCACTCCATGGCACGTCCAAGGTGCGCCTAGAACGGAGATACTACATTCGTTTCAACTTGCCGCATCCTAGCATTTTAACAAAAGACGCCCTTCACAGCCCTTCTTTCAGCCTATAGTTGCCCTCAACTGAGCTTCGCTCACAAGGCCCAGAAAGGACGGGCAGTCCGTCGTTTACATCTTGGATCCCAGTGCAGACCCCCGTGTCCTAAGACACCAGAAACGCTTCCTAGATTTAAAGCACCGCTTTGACAAAGGCTGCCGTGAGCTTGCGGCCCGCCTATGTCTGTGATGAGAGACGTAGAACGTTGGCTTGAGGCGAGTCGTCCGGGGTTGTGGGCGTACTCACGAATGATTTTTGAGGGAGGAGGCCGTGGCAGGAATTGAAAGCCAAGTGCTCTTTCGTGGAAGATAACTAGTCCTCCCAAAGACGACTGTGCAGCAAAGAGAAGATGGGCAACAACAGTGTTTACCAGGTAACCCTGAGGCCGCAAACTCTCTACTTTGCAATGAGGAAAATCAACTTCCCAGGAAGACTCAATTCCCAGCAGGACAAAGCAGCATATTACCAAGTCGCATCGGACTCTCTCTTGTACATCCCGTGGACACAGTGGCTCGTGACACTAGTCACCATTGCCATGCTGGGAGTCCTTACTGTGGTGTCAGGATATCAAGGGGAGGGCTTAGTTAGGCCTAGGTGACGGTACTTCTCTAGACTATCTACCAGTTCTGGAAAACCCTGTAGGTTTTGAAGCCGGACTTAAAGTGTAGTTGCCGCTTGAGGTAGACAGACGTCGTGGAGCAGCTCCCAGGAGCAGTGGTAGGCTAATTGTATTTTCTACTGCAGCTCAGGGTTCCTCCAGAGCGCAGACACCCTTTGCATGAAGGAAGGCATGGAACGTTGATAACTGGGTTGCTTTCAAGCTATCGCAATCCAGGTGTCTAAACAACGAAGCCCTTCACTGCCCATCAGTTGGCATCTAGCTGTTCCCGACGGTAGATGGCTCAAGGCTCCCCGAAGACACAGGCAGTCCTTTCTCAGTACGTTTTGGAACCTAGCGCTGACAAGTGAGTCCAAAAGAGAGCTGATATGCTTCCTAGAGTTCAAGAACCACAGGGACTAAGGCTCTATGCAATCGGTTGTTTCGCTAAGTCTGTCATGAGAACACCTGGACGTTAGCTTGAGGCTAGAGGCCCCATGTGGTGGGCCCATTCCCTGAAGACTACTGAAGGATGACCACCTACCAAGGGATGGCAACCTCCAAGTTTCTTGCCTAGAAACTCACGTCATCACCAGGGCAATTGTGTTACGAAGAGAAGCTGTGCAGCAACAGTGTTTCTTGGGGAGAATTGAGCCCGCGGCTCTGTAAATCCCAATGAGGAAAATAAAGTTTCACTCGCAGCCTTACTTTCAAAAGGGACCACACAGAGCATTCACCCTGCTGTGTCTTTCTCTAGTTTGTACTCCCAAGGTGCGTTAGAAGGGAGATACTTGAGTTGTTTCACTTACCACATGCTAGATGTTTAGCAAAAGAAGGCCTTTACTGCCCTTCTTTTGGCATATGGTTGTCCTCAGCCGAACAGTTCTCTCAGCTCCTAGAAGCGATGGGCGGTCCCTTGTGTACATCTTGGATCCCAGTGCAGACCTGTTAGTCCTAAGACACCAGAAATGCTTCCTACACTTAAAGCACCGCTTTGACAAACGCTGCCTGGAACCTGTTGCCTGCCTATCTATCTGTGTGACGAACAAAACAGTAACTTAGCTTGGAGCCAGTCCTCCTATATGTTTGGCTTACTCACCGACGATTGCTGAGGGATGAGCACTTAGCAGGGACTGAAAGGCCACGTTTGCCTCACGGGGGGCGGGGATATGACTTGTCCTCACAAGGCAATTGTGCAATGAAGAAAAGATAGGCCACTACACTGTTCATCAGGTAACCTTGAGGCCGCGTGTCGTCATTCCAGTGTGCCAAATAAACTTCCCATCACGGTTCAGTTTCCAAGGCGAGGGCACAGCGTCTTATGCTGCAGTTTCTGACTCCCTACTGGACGTTCAGCTGACCACCTAGACCCTTTCGTGAGTCAACTTTGTGATACACTTTGTGATACGGGGTCGTGATGGTGGTGAAAGGATTAGCAAGTCATGGGTTAGTGAGGCCGGTGTGTACAATGTATCTCCAGAGTACCTGGCTTTCAAGGGAGAGCCTGAAATTTTTCAGGCTACACTGAAAGTCCAGTGGCCGCCTGGGGTAAATTGCATCACGTGCGAGTGCCCTGAAGGCGGGGTCGAATCACTGTATGTTTTGTGTGCTCTGGGTTCGGCAGAAAAGCAGACACGTTTTGCATGAAGGAATGAACAGAACGCTGATAGCTGGCTGTTTCTAAGCTATCCCAACCTAGGTGTTTCTCTGACGAAGCCCTTCGCTGCCCATGATTGCGGCATCTAGCTGCTGCCAGCGGTGCATTGCTCACAACTCCCTGAAGACACAGGAGGCCCTTTTAGTCCGTTTCGGATCCTAGTACAGCCCCGCGACTCAAGAGAGGACCTGATATGCTTCCTAGGGTTCGAGAAACCCAGGGACTAAGGCTGCATGGGGTCTGTCGCATGCCTACCTGGTTCATGAGAAAACCTGAACATTAGCTTAAGGCCAGAGGCCCCGTGTGGTTCTCCCCTTCCCTGAGGACAACTGAAGTAGGAGCACTTACCGAGGAACGGCAACATCCAATCTCCTTCCAGGAAACTCACTTGTCATCACAAAGGCAACTGTGCAACAACACTGTTTCCCAGGGAGAACTGAGCCCGCAGCTCTCTAAATCCCAATGAGGAAAATAAAGTTTCCCTTCAAGCCTTAGTTTCAAAATGGACCGCAGAGCATTCACCCTGTTGTATCCGTCACTCCATGGCACGTCCAAGGTGCGCCTAGAACGGAGATACTACATTCGTTTCAACTTGCCGCATCCTAGCATTTTAACAAAAGACGCCCTTCACAGCCCTTCTTTCAGCCTATAGTTGCCCTCAACTGAGCTTCGCTCACAAGGCCCAGAAAGGACGGGCAGTCCGTCGTTTACATCTTGGATCCCAGTGCAGACCCCCGTGTCCTAAGACACCAGAAACGCTTCCTAGATTTAAAGCACCGCTTTGACAAAGGCTGCCGTGAGCTTGCGACCCGCCTATGTCTGTGATGAGAGACGTAGAACGTTGGCTTGAGGCGAGTCGTCCGGGGTTGTGGGCGTACTCACGAATGATTTTTGAGGGAGGAGGCCGTGGCAGGAATTGAAAGCCAAGTGCTCTTTCATGGAAGATAACTAGTCCTCCCAAAGACGACTGTGCAGCAAAGAGAAGATGGGCAACAACAGTGTTTACCAGGTAACCCTGAGGCCGCAAACTCTCTACTTTGCAATGAGGAAAATCAACTTCCCAGGAAGACTCAATTCCCAGCAGGACAAAGCAGCATATTACCAAGTCGCATCGGACTCTCTCTTGTACATCCCGTGGACACAGTGGCTCGTGACACTAGTCACCATTGCCATGCTGGGAGTCCTTACTGTGGTGTCAGGATATCAAGGGGAGGGCTTAGTTAGGCCTAGGTGACGGTACTTCTCTAGACTATCTACCAGTTCTGGAAAACCCTGTAGGTTTTGAAGCCGGACTTAAAGTGTAGTTGCCGCTTGAGGTAGACAGACGTCGTGGAGCAGCTCCCAGGAGCAGTGGTAGGCTAATTGTATTTTCTACTGCAGCTCAGGGTTCCTCCAGAGCGCAGACACCCTTTGCATGAAGGAAGGCATGGAACGTTGATAACTGGGTTGCTTTCAAGCTATCGCAATCCAGGTGTCTAAACAACGAAGCCCTTCACTGCCCATCAGTTGGCATCTAGCTGTTCCCGACGGTAGATGGCTCAAGGCTCCCCGAAGACACAGGCAGTCCTTTCTCAGTACGTTTTGGAACCTAGCGCTGACAAGTGAGTCCAAAAGAGAGCTGATATGCTTCCTAGAGTTCAAGAACCACAGGGACTAAGGCTCTATGCAATCGGTTGTTTCGCTAAGTCTGTCATGAGAACACCTGGACGTTAGCTTGAGGCTAGAGGCCCCATGTGGTGGGCCCATTCCCTGAAGACTACTGAAGGATGACCACCTACCAAGGGATGGCAACCTCCAAGTTTCTTGCCTAGAAACTCACGTCATCACCAGGGCAATTGTGTTACGAAGAGAAGCTGTGCAGCAACAGTGTTTCTTGGGGAGAATTGAGCCCGCGGCTCTGTAAATCCCAATGAGGAAAATAAAGTTTCACTCGCAGCCTTACTTTCAAAAGGGACCACACAGAGCATTCACCCTGCTGTGTCTTTCTCTAGTTTGTACTCCCAAGGTGCGTTAGAAGGGAGATACTTGAGTTGTTTCACTTACCACATGCTAGATGTTTAGCAAAAGAAGGCCTTTACTGCCCTTCTTTTGGCATATGGTTGTCCTCAGCCGAACAGTTCTCTCAGCTCCTAGAAGCGATGGGCGGTCCCTTGTGTACATCTTGGATCCCAGTGCAGACCTGTTAGTCCTAAGACACCAGAAATGCTTCCTACACTTAAAGCACCGCTTTGACAAACGCTGCCTGGAACCTGTTGCCTGCCTATCTATCTGTGTGACGAACAAAACAGTAACTTAGCTTGGAGCCAGTCCTCCTATATGTTTGGCTTACTCACCGACGATTGCTGAGGGATGAGCACTTAGCAGGGACTGAAAGGCCACGTTTGCCTCACGGGGGGCGGGGATATGACTTGTCCTCACAAGGCAATTGTGCAATGAAGAAAAGATAGGCCACTACACTGTTCATCAGGTAACCTTGAGGCCGCGTGTCGTCATTCCAGTGTGCCAAATAAACTTCCCATCACGGTTCAGTTTCCAAGGCGAGGGCACAGCGTCTTATGCTGCAGTTTCTGACTCCCTACTGGACGTTCAGCTGACCACCTAGACCCTTTCGTGAGTCAACTTTGTGATACACTTTGTGATACGGGGTCGTGATGGTGGTGAAAGGATTAGCAAGTCATGGGTTAGTGAGGCCGGTGTGTACAATGTATCTCCAGAGTACCTGGCTTTCAAGGGAGAGCCTGAAATTTTTCAGGCTACACTGAAAGTCCAGTGGCCGCCTGGGGTAAATTGCATCACGTGCGAGTGCCCTGAAGGCGGGGTCGAATCACTGTATGTTTTGTGTGCTCTGGGTTCGGCAGAAAAGCAGACACGTTTTGCATGAAGGAATGAACAGAACGCTGATAGCTGGCTGTTTCTAAGCTATCCCAACCTAGGTGTTTCTCTGACGAAGCCCTTCGCTGCCCATGATTGCGGCATCTAGCTGCTGCCAGCGGTGCATTGCTCACAACTCCCTGAAGACACAGGAGGCCCTTTTAGTCCGTTTCGGATCCTAGTACAGCCCCGCGACTCAAGAGAGGACCTGATATGCTTCCTAGGGTTCGAGAAACCCAGGGACTAAGGCTGCATGGGGTCTGTCGCATGCCTACCTGGTTCATGAGAAAACCTGAACATTAGCTTAAGGCCAGAGGCCCCGTGTGGTTCTCCCCTTCCCTGAGGACAACTGAAGTAGGAGCACTTACCGAGGAACGGCAACATCCAATCTCCTTCCAGGAAACTCACTTGTCATCACAAAGGCAACTGTGCAACAACACTGTTTCCCAGGGAGAACTGAGCCCGCAGCTCTCTAAATCCCAATGAGGAAAATAAAGTTTCCCTTCAAGCCTTAGTTTCAAAATGGACCGCAGAGCATTCACCCTGTTGTATCCGTCACTCCATGGCACGTCCAAGGTGCGCCTAGAACGGAGATACTACATTCGTTTCAACTTGCCGCATCCTAGCATTTTAACAAAAGACGCCCTTCACAGCCCTTCTTTCAGCCTATAGTTGCCCTCAACTGAGCTTCGCTCACAAGGCCCAGAAAGGACGGGCAGTCCGTCGTTTACATCTTGGATCCCAGTGCAGACCCCCGTGTCCTAAGACACCAGAAACGCTTCCTAGATTTAAAGCACCGCTTTGACAAAGGCTGCCGTGAGCTTGCGGCCCGCCTATGTCTGTGATGAGAGACGTAGAACGTTGGCTTGAGGCGAGTCGTCCGGGGTTGTGGGCGTACTCACGAATGATTTTTGAGGGAGGAGGCCGTGGCAGGAATTGAAAGCCAAGTGCTCTTTCGTGGAAGATAACTAGTCCTCCCAAAGACGACTGTGCAGCAAAGAGAAGATGGGCAACAACAGTGTTTACCAGGTAACCCTGAGGCCGCAAACTCTCTACTTTGCAATGAGGAAAATCAACTTCCCAGGAAGACTCAATTCCCAGCAGGACAAAGCAGCATATTACCAAGTCGCATCGGACTCTCTCTTGTACATCCCGTGGACACAGTGGCTCGTGACACTAGTCACCATTGCCATGCTGGGAGTCCTTACTGTGGTGTCAGGATATCAAGGGGAGGGCTTAGTTAGGCCTAGGTGACGGTACTTCTCTAGACTATCTACCAGTTCTGGAAAACCCTGTAGGTTTTGAAGCCGGACTTAAAGTGTAGTTGCCGCTTGAGGTAGACAGACGTCGTGGAGCAGCTCCCAGGAGCAGTGGTAGGCTAATTGTATTTTCTACTGCAGCTCAGGGTTCCTCCAGAGCGCAGACACCTTTTGCATGAAGGAAGGCATGGAACGTTGATAACTGGGTTGCTTTCAAGCTATCGCAATCCAGGTGTCTAAACAACGAAGCCCTTCACTGCCCATCAGTTGGCATCTAGCTGTTCCCGACGGTAGATGGCTCAAGGCTCCCCGAAGACACAGGCAGTCCTTTCTCAGTACGTTTTGGAACCTAGCGCTGACAAGTGAGTCCAAAAGAGAGCTGATATGCTTCCTAGAGTTCAAGAACCACAGGGACTAAGGCTCTATGCAATCGGTTGTTTCGCTAAGTCTGTCATGAGAACACCTGGACGTTAGCTTGAGGCTAGAGGCCCCATGTGGTGGGCCCATTCCCTGAAGACTACTGAAGGATGACCACCTACCAAGGGATGGCAACCTCCAAGTTTCTTGCCTAGAAACTCACGTCATCACCAGGGCAATTGTGTTACGAAGAGAAGCTGTGCAGCAACAGTGTTTCTTGGGGAGAATTGAGCCCGCGGCTCTGTAAATCCCAATGAGGAAAATAAAGTTTCACTCGCAGCCTTACTTTCAAAAGGGACCACACAGAGCATTCACCCTGCTGTGTCTTTCTCTAGTTTGTACTCCCAAGGTGCGTTAGAAGGGAGATACTTGAGTTGTTTCACTTACCACATGCTAGATGTTTAGCAAAAGAAGGCCTTTACTGCCCTTCTTTTGGCATATGGTTGTCCTCAGCCGAACAGTTCTCTCAGCTCCTAGAAGCGATGGGCGGTCCCTTGTGTACATCTTGGATCCCAGTGCAGACCTGTTAGTCCTAAGACACCAGAAATGCTTCCTACACTTAAAGCACCGCTTTGACAAACGCTGCCTGGAACCTGTTGCCTGCCTATCTATCTGTGTGACGAACAAAACAGTAACTTAGCTTGGAGCCAGTCCTCCTATATGTTTGGCTTACTCACCGACGATTGCTGAGGGATGAGCACTTAGCAGGGACTGAAAGGCCACGTTTGCCTCACGGGGGGCGGGGATATGACTTGTCCTCACAAGGCAATTGTGCAATGAAGAAAAGATAGGCCACTACACTGTTCATCAGGTAACCTTGAGGCCGCGTGTCGTCATTCCAGTGTGCCAAATAAACTTCCCATCACGGTTCAGTTTCCAAGGCGAGGGCACAGCGTCTTATGCTGCAGTTTCTGACTCCCTACTGGACGTTCAGCTGACCACCTAGACCCTTTCGTGAGTCAACTTTGTGATACACTTTGTGATACGGGGTCGTGATGGTGGTGAAAGGATTAGCAAGTCATGGGTTAGTGAGGCCGGTGTGTACAATGTATCTCCAGAGTACCTGGCTTTCAAGGGAGAGCCTGAAATTTTTCAGGCTACACTGAAAGTCCAGTGGCCGCCTGGGGTAAATTGCATCACGTGCGAGTGCCCTGAAGGCGGGGTCGAATCACTGTATGTTTTGTGTGCTCTGGGTTCGGCAGAAAAGCAGACACGTTTTGCATGAAGGAATGAACAGAACGCTGATAGCTGGCTGTTTCTAAGCTATCCCAACCTAGGTGTTTCTCTGACGAAGCCCTTCGCTGCCCATGATTGCGGCATCTAGCTGCTGCCAGCGGTGCATTGCTCACAACTCCCTGAAGACACAGGAGGCCCTTTTAGTCCGTTTCGGATCCTAGTACAGCCCCGCGACTCAAGAGAGGACCTGATATGCTTCCTAGGGTTCGAGAAACCCAGGGACTAAGGCTGCATGGGGTCTGTCGCATGCCTACCTGGTTCATGAGAAAACCTGAACATTAGCTTAAGGCCAGAGGCCCCGTGTGGTTCTCCCCTTCCCTGAGGACAACTGAAGTAGGAGCACTTACCGAGGAACGGCAACATCCAATCTCCTTCCAGGAAACTCACTTGTCATCACAAAGGCAACTGTGCAACAACACTGTTTCCCAGGGAGAACTGAGCCCGCAGCTCTCTAAATCCCAATGAGGAAAATAAAGTTTCCCTTCAAGCCTTAGTTTCAAAATGGACCGCAGAGCATTCACCCTGTTGTATCCGTCACTCCATGGCACGTCCAAGGTGCGCCTAGAACGGAGATACTACATTCGTTTCAACTTGCCGCATCCTAGCATTTTAACAAAAGACGCCCTTCACAGCCCTTCTTTCAGCCTATAGTTGCCCTCAACTGAGCTTCGCTCACAAGGCCCAGAAAGGACGGGCAGTCCGTCGTTTACATCTTGGATCCCAGTGCAGACCCCCGTGTCCTAAGACACCAGAAACGCTTCCTAGATTTAAAGCACCGCTTTGACAAAGGCTGCCGTGAGCTTGCGGCCCGCCTATGTCTGTGATGAGAGACGTAGAACGTTGGCTTGAGGCGAGTCGTCCGGGGTTGTGGGCGTACTCACGAATGATTTTTGAGGGAGGAGGCCGTGGCAGGAATTGAAAGCCAAGTGCTCTTTCGTGGAAGGTAACTAGTCCTCCCAAAGACGACTGTGCAGCAAAGAGAAGATGGGCAACAACAGTGTTTACCAGGTAACCCTGAGGCCGCAAACTCTCTACTTTGCAATGAGGAAAATCAACTTCCCAGGAAGACTCAATTCCCAGCAGGACAAAGCAGCATATTACCAAGTCGCATCGGACTCTCTCTTGTACATCCCGTGGACACAGTGGCTCGTGACACTAGTCACCATTGCCATGCTGGGAGTCCTTACTGTGGTGTCAGGATATCAAGGGGAGGGCTTAGTTAGGCCTAGGTGACGGTACTTCTCTAGACTATCTACCAGTTCTGGAAAACCCTGTAGGTTTTGAAGCCGGACTTAAAGTGTAGTTGCCGCTTGAGGTAGACAGACGTCGTGGAGCAGCTCCCAGGAGCAGTGGTAGGCTAATTGTATTTTCTACTGCAGCTCAGGGTTCCTCCAGAGCGCAGACACCCTTTGCATGAAGGAAGGCATGGAACGTTGATAACTGGGTTGCTTTCAAGCTATCGCAATCCAGGTGTCTAAACAACGAAGCCCTTCACTGCCCATCAGTTGGCATCTAGCTGTTCCCGACGGTAGATGGCTCAAGGCTCCCCGAAGACACAGGCAGTCCTTTCTCAGTACGTTTTGGAACCTAGCGCTGACAAGTGAGTCCAAAAGAGAGCTGATATGCTTCCTAGAGTTCAAGAACCACAGGGACTAAGGCTCTATGCAATCGGTTGTTTCGCTAAGTCTGTCATGAGAACACCTGGACGTTAGCTTGAGGCTAGAGGCCCCATGTGGTGGGCCCATTCCCTGAAGACTACTGAAGGATGACCACCTACCAAGGGATGGCAACCTCCAAGTTTCTTGCCTAGAAACTCACGTCATCACCAGGGCAATTGTGTTACGAAGAGAAGCTGTGCAGCAACAGTGTTTCTTGGGGAGAATTGAGCCCGCGGCTCTGTAAATCCCAATGAGGAAAATAAAGTTTCACTCGCAGCCTTACTTTCAAAAGGGACCACACAGAGCATTCACCCTGCTGTGTCTTTCTCTAGTTTGTACTCCCAAGGTGCGTTAGAAGGGAGATACTTGAGTTGTTTCACTTACCACATGCTAGATGTTTAGCAAAAGAAGGCCTTTACTGCCCTTCTTTTGGCATATGGTTGTCCTCAGCCGAACAGTTCTCTCAGCTCCTAGAAGCGATGGGCGGTCCCTTGTGTACATCTTGGATCCCAGTGCAGACCTGTTAGTCCTAAGACACCAGAAATGCTTCCTACACTTAAAGCACCGCTTTGACAAACGCTGCCTGGAACCTGTTGCCTGCCTATCTATCTGTGTGACGAACAAAACAGTAACTTAGCTTGGAGCCAGTCCTCCTATATGTTTGGCTTACTCACCGACGATTGCTGAGGGATGAGCACTTAGCAGGGACTGAAAGGCCACGTTTGCCTCACGGGGGGCGGGGATATGACTTGTCCTCACAAGGCAATTGTGCAATGAAGAAAAGATAGGCCACTACACTGTTCATCAGGTAACCTTGAGGCCGCGTGTCGTCATTCCAGTGTGCCAAATAAACTTCCCATCACGGTTCAGTTTCCAAGGCGAGGGCACAGCGTCTTATGCTGCAGTTTCTGACTCCCTACTGGACGTTCAGCTGACCACCTAGACCCTTTCGTGAGTCAACTTTGTGATACACTTTGTGATACGGGGTCGTGATGGTGGTGAAAGTATTAGCAAGTCATGGGTTAGTGAGGCCGGTGTGTACAATGTATCTCCAGAGTACCTGGCTTTCAAGGGAGAGCCTGAAATTTTTCAGGCTACACTGAAAGTCCAGTGGCCGCCTGGGGTAAATTGCATCACGTGCGAGTGCCCTGAAGGCGGGGTCGAATCACTGTATGTTTTGTGTGCTCTGGGTTCGGCAGAAAAGCAGACACGTTTTGCATGAAGGAATGAACAGAACGCTGATAGCTGGCTGTTTCTAAGCTATCCCAACCTAGGTGTTTCTCTGACGAAGCCCTTCGCTGCCCATGATTGCGGCATCTAGCTGCTGCCAGCGGTGCATTGCTCACAACTCCCTGAAGACACAGGAGGCCCTTTTAGTCCGTTTCGGATCCTAGTACAGCCCCGCGACTCAAGAGAGGACCTGATATGCTTCCTAGGGTTCGAGAAACCCAGGGACTAAGGCTGCATGGGGTCTGTCGCATGCCTACCTGGTTCATGAGAAAACCTGAACATTAGCTTAAGGCCAGAGGCCCCGTGTGGTTCTCCCCTTCCCTGAGGACAACTGAAGTAGGAGCACTTACCGAGGAACGGCAACATCCAATCTCCTTCCAGGAAACTCACTTGTCATCACAAAGGCAACTGTGCAACAACACTGTTTCCCAGGGAGAACTGAGCCCGCAGCTCTCTAAATCCCAATGAGGAAAATAAAGTTTCCCTTCAAGCCTTAGTTTCAAAATGGACCGCAGAGCATTCACCCTGTTGTATCCGTCACTCCATGGCACGTCCAAGGTGCGCATAGAACGGAGATACTACATTCGTTTCAACTTGCCGCATCCTAGCATTTTAACAAAAGACGCCCTTCACAGCCCTTCTTTCAGCCTATAGCTGCCCTCAACTGAGCTTCGCTCACAAGGCCCAGAAAGGACGGGCAGTCCGTCGTTTACATCTTGGATCCCAGTGCAGACCCCCGTGTCCTAAGACACCAGAAACGCTTCCTAGATTTAAAGCACCGCTTTGACAAAGGCTGCCGTGAGCTTGCGGCCCGCCTATGTCTGTGATGAGAGACGTAGAACGTTGGCTTGAGGCGAGTCGTCCGGGGTTGTGGGCGTACTCACGAATGATTTTTGAGGGAGGAGGCCGTGGCAGGAATTGAAAGCCAAGTGCTCTTTCGTGGAAGATAACTAGTCCTCCCAAAGACGACTGTGCAGCAAAGAGAAGATGGGCAACAACAGTGTTTACCAGGTAACCCTGAGGCCGCAAACTCTCTACTTTGCAATGAGGAAAATCAACTTCCCAGGAAGACTCAATTCCCAGCAGGACAAAGCAGCATATTACCAAGTCGCATCGGACTCTCTCTTGTACATCCCGTGGACACAGTGGCTCGTGACACTAGTCACCATTGCCATGCTGGGAGTCCTTACTGTGGTGTCAGGATATCAAGGGGAGGGCTTAGTTAGGCCTAGGTGACGGTACTTCTCTAGACTATCTACCAGTTCTGGAAAACCCTGTAGGTTTTGAAGCCGGACTTAAAGTGTAGTTGCCGCTTGAGGTAGACAGACGTCGTGGAGCAGCTCCCAGGAGCAGTGGTAGGCTAATTGTATTTTCTACTGCAGCTCAGGGTTCCTCCAGAGCACAGACACCCTTTGCATGAAGGAAGGCATGGAACGTTGATAACTGGGTTGCTTTCAAGCTATCGCAATCCAGGTGTCTAAACAACGAAGGCCTTCACTGCCCATCAGCTGGCATCTAGCTGTTCCCGACGGTAGATGGCTCAAGGCTCCCCGAAGACACAGGCAGTCCTTTCTCAGTACGTTTTGGAACCTAGCGCTGACAAGTGAGTCCAAAAGAGAGCTGATATGCTTCCTAGAGTTCAAGAACCACAGGGACTAAGGCTCTATGCAATCGGTTGTTTCGCTAAGTCTGTCATGAGAACACCTGGACGTTAGCTTGAGGCTAGAGGCCCCATGTGGTGGGCCCATTCCCTGAAGACTACTGAAGGATGACCACCTACCAAGGGATGGCAACCTCCAAGTTTCTTGCCTAGAAACTCACGTCATCACCAGGGCAATTGTGTTACGAAGAGAAGCTGTGCAGCAACAGTGTTTCTTGGGGAGAATTGAGCCCGCGGCTCTGTAAATCCCAATGAGGAAAATAAAGTTTCACTCGCAGCCTTACTTTCAAAAGGGACCACACAGAGCATTCACCCTGCTGTGTCTTTCTCTAGTTTGTACTCCCAAGGTGCGTTAGAAGGGAGATACTTGAGTTGTTTCACTTACCACATGCTAGATGTTTAGCAAAAGAAGGCCTTTACTGCCCTTCTTTTGGCATATGGTTGTCCTCAGCCGAACAGTTCTCTCAGCTCCTAGAAGCGATGGGCGGTCCCTTGTGTACATCTTGGATCCCAGTGCAGACCTGTTAGTCCTAAGACACCAGAAATGCTTCCTACACTTAAAGCACCGCTTTGACAAACGCTGCCTGGAACCTGTTGCCTGCCTATCTATCTGTGTGACGAACAAAACAGTAACTTAGCTTGGAGCCAGTCCTCCTATATGTTTGGCTTACTCACCGACGATTGCTGAGGGATGAGCACTTAGCAGGGACTGAAAGGCCACGTTTGCCTCACGGGGGGCGGGGATATGACTTGTCCTCACAAGGCAATTGTGCAATGAAGAAAAGATAGGCCACTACACTGTTCATCAGGTAACCTTGAGGCCGCGTGTCGTCATTCCAGTGTGCCAAATAAACTTCCCATCACGGTTCAGTTTCCAAGGCGAGGGCACAGCGTCTTATGCTGCAGTTTCTGACTCCCTACTGGACGTTCAGCTGACCACCTAGACCCTTTCGTGAGTCAACTTTGTGATACACTTTGTGATACGGGGTCGTGATGGTGGTGAAAGGATTAGCAAGTCATGGGTTAGTGAGGCCGGTGTGTACAATGTATCTCCAGAGTACCTGGCTTTCAAGGGAGAGCCTGAAATTTTTCAGGCTACACTGAAAGTCCAGTGGCCGCCTGGGGTAAATTGCATCACGTGCGAGTGCCCTGAAGGCGGGGTCGAATCACTGTATGTTTTGTGTGCTCTGGGTTTGGCAGAAAAGCAGACACGTTTTGCATGAAGGAATGAACAGAACGCTGATAGCTGGCTGTTTCTAAGCTATCCCAACCTAGGTGTTTCTCTGACGAAGCCCTTCGCTGCCCATGATTGCGGCATCTAGCTGCTGCCAGCGGTGCATTGCTCACAACTCCCTGAAGACACAGGAGGCCCTTTTAGTCCGTTTCGGATCCTAGTACAGCCCTGCAACTCAAGAGAGGACCTGATATGCTTCCTAGGGTTCGAGAAACCCAGGGACTAAGGCTGCATGGGATCTGTCGCATGCCTACCTGGTTCATGAGAAAACCTGAACATTAGCTTAAGGCCAGAGGCCCCGTGTGGTTCTCCCCTTCCCTGAGGACAACTGAAGTAGGAGCACTTACCGAGGAACGGCAACATCCAATCTCCTTCCAGGAAACTCACTTGTCATCACAAAGGCAACTGTGCAACAACACTGTTTCCCAGGGAGAACTGAGCCCGCAGCTCTCTAAATCCCAATGAGGAAAATAAAGTTTCCCTTCAAGCCTTAGTTTCAAAATGGACCGCAGAGCATTCACCCTGTTGTATCCGTCACTCCATGGCACGTCCAAGGTGCGCCTAGAACGGAGATACTACATTCGTTTCAACTTGCCGCATCCTAGCATTTTAACAAAAGACGCCCTTCACAGCCCTTCTTTCAGCCTATAGTTGCCCTCAACTGAGCTTCGCTCACAAGGCCCAGAAAGGACGGGCAGTCCGTCGTTTACATCTTGGATCCCAGTGCAGACCCCCGTGTCCTAAGACACCAGAAACGCTTCCTAGATTTAAAGCACCGCTTTGACAAAGGCTGCCGTGAGCTTGCGGCCCGCCTATGTCTGTGATGAGAGACGTAGAACGTTGGCTTGAGGCGAGTCGTCCGGGGTTGTGGGCGTACTCACGAATGATTTTTGAGGGAGGAGGCTGTGGCAGGAATTGAAAGCCAAGTGCTCTTTCGTGGAAGATAACTAGTCCTCCCAAAGACGACTGTGCAGCAAAGAGAAGATGGGCAACAACAGTGTTTACCAGGTAACCCTGAGGCCGCAAACTCTCTACTTTGCAATGAGGAAAATCAACTTCCCAGGAAGACTCAATTCCCAGCAGGACAAAGCAGCATATTACCAAGTCGCATCGGACTCTCTCTTGTACATCCCGTGGACACAGTGGCTCGTGACACTAGTCACCATTGCCATGCTGGGAGTCCTTACTGTGGTGTCAGGATATCAAGGGGAGGGCTTAGTTAGGCCTAGGTGACGGTACTTCTCTAGACTATCTACCAGTTCTGGAAAACCCTGTAGGTTTTGAAGCCGGACTTAAAGTGTAGTTGCCGCTTGAGGTAGACAGACGTCGTGGAGCAGCTCCCAGGAGCAGTGGTAGGCTAATTGTATTTTCTACTGCAGCTCAGGGTTCCTCCAGAGCGCAGACACCCTTTGCATGAAGGAAGGCATGGAACGTTGATAACTGGGTTGCTTTCAAGCTATCGCAATCCAGGTGTCTAAACAACGAAGCCCTTCACTGCCCATCAGTTGGCATCTAGCTGTTCCCGACGGTAGATGGCTCAAGGCTCCCCGAAGACACAGGCAGTCCTTTCTCAGTACGTTTTGGAACCTAGCGCTGACAAGTGAGTCCAAAAGAGAGCTGATATGCTTCCTAGAGTTCAAGAACCACAGGGACTAAGGCTCTATGCAATCGGTTGTTTCGCTAAGTCTGTCATGAGAACACCTGGACGTTAGCTTGAGGCTAGAGGCCCCATGTGGTGGGCCCATTCCCTGAAGACTACTGAAGGATGACCACCTACCAAGGGATGGCAACCTCCAAGTTTCTTGCCTAGAAACTCACGTCATCACCAGGGCAATTGTGTTACGAAGAGAAGCTGTGCAGCAACAGTGTTTCTTGGGGAGAATTGAGCCCGCGGCTCTGTAAATCCCAATGAGGAAAATAAAGTTTCACTCGCAGCCTTACTTTCAAAAGGGACCACACAGAGCATTCACCCTGCTGTGTCTTTCTCTAGTTTGTACTCCCAAGGTGCGTTAGAAGGGAGATACTTGAGTTGTTTCACTTACCACATGCTAGATGTTTAGCAAAAGAAGGCCTTTACTGCCCTTCTTTTGGCATATGGTTGTCCTCAGCCGAACAGTTCTCTCAGCTCCTAGAAGCGATGGGCGGTCCCTTGTGTACATCTTGGATCCCAGTGCAGACCTGTTAGTCCTAAGACACCAGAAATGCTTCCTACACTTAAAGCACCGCTTTGACAAACGCTGCCTGGAACCTGTTGCCTGCCTATCTATCTGTGTGACGAACAAAACAGTAACTTAGCTTGGAGCCAGTCCTCCTATATGTTTGGCTTACTCACCGACGATTGCTGAGGGATGAGCACTTAGCAGGGACTGAAAGGCCACGTTTGCCTCACGGGGGGCGGGGATATGACTTGTCCTCACAAGGCAATTGTGCAACGAAGAAAAGATAGGCCACTACACTGTTCATCAGGTAACCTTGAGGCCGCGTGTCGTCATTCCAGTGTGCCAAATAAACTTCCCATCACGGTTCAGTTTCCAAGGCGAGGGCACAGCGTCTTATGCTGCAGTTTCTGACTCCCTACTGGACGTTCAGCTGACCACCTAGACCCTTTCGTGAGTCAACTTTGTGATACACTTTGTGATACGGGGTCGTGATGGTGGTGAAAGGATTAGCAAGTCATGGGTTAGTGAGGCCGGTGTGTACAATGTATCTCCAGAGTACCTGGCTTTCAAGGGAGAGCCTGAAATGTTTCAGGCTACACTGAAAGTCCAGTGGCCGCCTGGGGTAAATTGCATCACGTGCGAGTGCCCTGAAGGCGGGGTCGAATCACTGTATGTTTTGTGTGCTCTGGGTTCGGCAGAAAAGCAGACACGTTTTGCATGAAGGAATGAACAGAACGCTGATAGCTGGCTGTTTCTAAGCTATCCCAACCTAGGTGTTTCTCTGACGAAGCCCTTCGCTGCCCATGATTGCGGCATCTAGCTGCTGCCAGCGGTGCATTGCTCACAACTCCCTGAAGACACAGGAGGCCCTTTTAGTTCGTTTCGGATCCTAGTACAGCCCTGCGACTCAAGAGAGGACCTGATATGCTTCCTAGGGTTCGAGAAACCCAGGGACTAAGGCTGCATGGGATCTGTCGCATGCCTACCTGGTTCATGAGAAAACCTGAACATTAGCTTAAGGCCAGAGGCCCCGTGTGGTTCTCCCCTTCCCTGAGGACAACTGAAGTAGGAGCACTTACCGAGGAACGGCAACATCCAATCTCCTTCCAGGAAACTCACTTGTCATCACAAAGGCAACTGTGCAACAACACTGTTTCCCAGGGGGAACTGAGCCCGCAGCTCTCTAAATCCCAATGAGGAAAATAAAGTTTCCCTTCAAGCCTTAGTTTCAAAATGGACCGCAGAGCATTCACCCTGTTGTATCCGTCACTCCATGGCACGTCCAAGGTGCGCCTAGAACGGAGATACTACATTCGTTTCAACTTGCCGCATCCTAGCATTTTAACAAAAGACGCCCTTCACAGCCCTTCTTTCAGCCTATAGTTGCCCTCAACTGAGCTTCGCTCACAAGGCCCAGAAAGGACGGGCAGTCCGTCGTTTACATCTTGGATCCCAGTGCAGACCCCCGTGTCCTAAGACACCAGAAACGCTTCCTAGATTTAAAGCACCGCTTTGACAAAGGCTGCCGTGAGCTTGCGGCCCGCCTATGTCTGTGATGAGAGACGTAGAACGTTGGCTTGAGGCGAGTCGTCCGGGGTTGTGGGCGTACTCACGAATGATTTTTGAGGGAGGAGGCCGTGGCAGGAATTGAAAGCCAAGTGCTCTTTCGTGGAAGATAACTAGTCCTCCCAAAGACGACTGTGCAGCAAAGAGAAGATGGGCAACAACAGTGTTTACCAGGTAACCCTGAGGCCGCAAACTCTCTACTTTGCAATGAGGAAAATCAACTTCCCAGGAAGACTCAATTCCCAGCAGGACAAAGCAGCATATTACCAAGTCGCATCGGACTCTCTCTTGTACATCCCGTGGACACAGTGGCTCGTGACACTAGTCACCATTGCCATGCTGGGAGTCCTTACTGTGGTGTCAGGATATCAAGGGGAGGGCTTAGTTAGGCCTAGGTGACGGTACTTCTCTAGACTATCTACCAGTTCTGGAAAACCCTGTAGGTTTTGAAGCCGGACTTAAAGTGTAGTTGCCGCTTGAGGTAGACAGACGTCGTGGAGCAGCTCCCAGGAGCAGTGGTAGGCTAATTGTATTTTCTACTGCAGCTCAGGGTTCCTCCAGAGCGCAGACACCCTTTGCATGAAGGAAGGCATGGAACGTTGATAACTGGGTTGCTTTCAAGCTATCGCAATCCAGGTGTCTAAACAACGAAGCCCTTCACTGCCCATCAGTTGGCATCTAGCTGTTCCCGACGGTAGATGGCTCAAGGCTCCCCGAAGACACAGGCAGTCCTTTCTCAGTACGTTTTGGAACCTAGCGCTGACAAGTGAGTCCAAAAGAGAGCTGATATGCTTCCTAGAGTTCAAGAACCACAGGGACTAAGGCTCTATGCAATCGGTTGTTTCGCTAAGTCTGTCATGAGAACACCTGGACGTTAGCTTGAGGCTAGAGGCCCCATGTGGTGGGCCCATTCCCTGAAGACTACTGAAGGATGACCACCTACCAAGGGATGGCAACCTCCAAGTTTCTTGCCTAGAAACTCACGTCATCACCAGGGCAATTGTGTTACGAAGAGAAGCTGTGCAGCAACAGTGTTTCTTGGGGAGAATTGAGCCCGCGGCTCTGTAAATCCCAATGAGGAAAATAAAGTTTCACTCGCAGCCTTACTTTCAAAAGGGACCACACAGAGCATTCACCCTGCTGTGTCTTTCTCTAGTTTGTACTCCCAAGGTGCGTTAGAAGGGAGATACTTGAGTTGTTTCACTTACCACATGCTAGATGTTTAGCAAAAGAAGGCCTTTACTGCCCTTCTTTTGGCATATGGTTGTCCTCAGCCGAACAGTTCTCTCAGCTCCTAGAAGCGATGGGCGGTCCCTTGTGTACATCTTGGATCCCAGTGCAGACCTGTTAGTCCTAAGACACCAGAAATGCTTCCTACACTTAAAGCACCGCTTTGACAAACGCTGCCTGGAACCTGTTGCCTGCCTATCTATCTGTGTGACGAACAAAACAGTAACTTAGCTTGGAGCCAGTCCTCCTATATGTTTGGCTTACTCACCGACGATTGCTGAGGGATGAGCACTTAGCAGGGACTGAAAGGCCACGTTTGCCTCACGGGGGGCGGGGATATGACTTGTCCTCACAAGGCAATTGTGCAACGAAGAAAAGATAGGCCACTACACTGTTCATCAGGTAACCTTGAGGCCGCGTGTCGTCATTCCAGTGTGCCAAATAAACTTCCCATCACGGTTCAGTTTCCAAGGCGAGGGCACAGCGTCTTATGCTGCAGTTTCTGACTCCCTACTGGACGTTCAGCTGACCACCTAGACCCTTTCGTGAGTCAACTTTGTGATACACTTTGTGATACGGGGTCGTGATGGTGGTGAAAGGATTAGCAAGTCATGGGTTAGTGAGGCCGGTGTGTACAATGTATCTCCAGAGTACCTGGCTTTCAAGGGAGAGCCTGAAATTTTTCAGGCTACACTGAAAGTCCAGTGGCCGCCTGGGGTAAATTGCATCACGTGCGAGTGCCCTGAAGGCGGGGTCGAATCACTGTATGTTTTGTGTGCTCTGGGTTCGGCAGAAAAGCAGACACGTTTTGCATGAAGGAATGAACAGAACGCTGATAGCTGGCTGTTTCTAAGCTATCCCAACCTAGGTGTTTCTCTGACGAAGCCCTTCGCTGCCCATGATTGCGGCATCTAGCTGCTGCCAGCGGTGCATTGCTCACAACTCCCTGAAGACACAGGAGGCCCTTTTAGTCCGTTTCGGATCCTAGTACAGCCCCGCGACTCAAGAGAGGACCTGATATGCTTCCTAGGGTTCGAGAAACCCAGGGACTAAGGCTGCATGGGGTCTGTCGCATGCCTACCTGGTTCATGAGAAAACCTGAACATTAGCTTAAGGCCAGAGGCCCCGTGTGGTTCTCCCCTTCCCTGAGGACAACTGAAGTAGGAGCACTTACCGAGGAACGGCAACATCCAATCTCCTTCCAGGAAACTCACTTGTCATCACAAAGGCAACTGTGCAACAACACTGTTTCCCAGGGGGAACTGAGCCCGCAGCTCTCTAAATCCCAATGAGGAAAATAAAGTTTCCCTTCAAGCCTTAGTTTCAAAATGGACCGCAGAGCATTCACCCTGTTGTATCCGTCACTCCATGGCACGTCCAAGGTGCGCCTAGAACGGAGATACTACATTCGTTTCAACTTGCCGCATCCTAGCATTTTAACAAAAGACGCCCTTCACAGCCCTTCTTTCAGCCTATAGCTGCCCTCAACTGAGCTTCGCTCACAAGGCCCAGAAAGGACGGGCAGTCCGTCGTTTACATCTTGGATCCCAGTGCAGACCCCCGTGTCCTAAGACACCAGAAACGCTTCCTAGATTTAAAGCACCGCTTTGACAAAGGCTGCCGTGAGCTTGCGGCCCGCCTATGTCTGTGATGAGAGACGTAGAACGTTGGCTTGAGGCGAGTCGTCCGGGGTTGTGGGCGTACTCACGAATGATTTTTGAGGGAGGAGGCCGTGGCAGGAATTGAAAGCCAAGTGCTCTTTCGTGGAAGATAACTAGTCCTCCCAAAGACGACTGTGCAGCAAAGAGAAGATGGGCAACAACAGTGTTTACCAGGTAACCCTGAGGCCGCAAACTCTCTACTTTGCAATGAGGAAAATCAACTTCCCAGGAAGACTCAATTCCCAGCAGGACAAAGCAGCATATTACCAAGTCGCATCGGACTCTCTCTTGTACATCCCGTGGACACAGTGGCTCGTGACACTAGTCACCATTGCCATGCTGGGAGTCCTTACTGTGGTGTCAGGATATCAAGGGGAGGGCTTAGTTAGGCCTAGGTGACGGTACTTCTCTAGACTATCTACCAGTTCTGGAAAACCCTGTAGGTTTTGAAGCCGGACTTAAAGTGTAGTTGCCGCTTGAGGTAGACAGACGTCGTGGAGCAGCTCCCAGGAGCAGTGGTAGGCTAATTGTATTTTCTACTGCAGCTCAGGGTTCCTCCAGAGCGCAGACACCCTTTGCATGAAGGAAGGCATGGAACGTTGATAACTGGGTTGCTTTCAAGCTATCGCAATCCAGGTGTCTAAACAACGAAGCCCTTCACTGCCCATCAGTTGGCATCTAGCTGTTCCCGACGGTAGATGGCTCAAGGCTCCCCGAAGACACAGGCAGTCCTTTCTCAGTACGTTTTGGAACCTAGCGCTGACAAGTGAGTCCAAAAGAGAGCTGATATGCTTCCTAGAGTTCAAGAACCACAGGGACTAAGGCTCTATGCAATCGGTTGTTTCGCTAAGTCTGTCATGAGAACACCTGGACGTTAGCTTGAGGCTAGAGGCCCCATGTGGTGGGCCCATTCCCTGAAGACTACTGAAGGATGACCACCTACCAAGGGATGGCAACCTCCAAGTTTCTTGCCTAGAAACTCACGTCATCACCAGGGCAATTGTGTTACGAAGAGAAGCTGTGCAGCAACAGTGTTTCTTGGGGAGAATTGAGCCCGCGGCTCTGTAAATCCCAATGAGGAAAATAAAGTTTCACTCGCAGCCTTACTTTCAAAAGGGACCACACAGAGCATTCACCCTGCTGTGTCTTTCTCTAGTTTGTACTCCCAAGGTGCGTTAGAAGGGAGATACTTGAGTTGTTTCACTTACCACATGCTAGATGTTTAGCAAAAGAAGGCCTTTACTGCCCTTCTTTTGGCATATGGTTGTCCTCAGCCGAACAGTTCTCTCAGCTCCTAGAAGCGATGGGCGGTCCCTTGTGTACATCTTGGATCCCAGTGCAGACCTGTTAGTCCTAAGACACCAGAAATGCTTCCTACACTTAAAGCACCGCTTTGACAAACGCTGCCTGGAACCTGTTGCCTGCCTATCTATCTGTGTGACGAACAAAACAGTAACTTAGCTTGGAGCCAGTCCTCCTATATGTTTGGCTTACTCACCGACGATTGCTGAGGGATGAGCACTTAGCAGGGACTGAAAGGCCACGTTTGCCTCACGGGGGGCGGGGATATGACTTGTCCTCACAAGGCAATTGTGCAACGAAGAAAAGATAGGCCACTACACTGTTCATCAGGTAACCTTGAGGCCGCGTGTCGTCATTCCAGTGTGCCAAATAAACTTCCCATCACGGTTCAGTTTCCAAGGCGAGGGCACAGCGTCTTATGCTGCAGTTTCTGACTCCCTACTGGACGTTCAGCTGACCACCTAGACCCTTTCGTGAGTCAACTTTGTGATACACTTTGTGATACGGGGTCGTGATGGTGGTGAAAGGATTAGCAAGTCATGGGTTAGTGAGGCCGGTGTGTACAATGTATCTCCAGAGTACCTGGCTTTCAAGGGAGAGCCTGAAATTTTTCAGGCTACACTGAAAGTCCAGTGGCCGCCTGGGGTAAATTGCATCACGTGCGAGTGCCCTGAAGGCGGGGTCGAATCACTGTATGTTTTGTGTGCTCTGGGTTCGGCAGAAAAGCAGACACGTTTTGCATGAAGGAATGAACAGAACGCTGATAGCTGGCTGTTTCTAAGCTATCCCAACCTAGGTGTTTCTCTGACGAAGCCCTTCGCTGCCCATGATTGCGGCATCTAGCTGCTGCCAGCGGTGCATTGCTCACAACTCCCTGAAGACACAGGAGGCCCTTTTAGTCCGTTTCGGATCCTAGTACAGCCCCGCGACTCAAGAGAGGACCTGATATGCTTCCTAGGGTTCGAGAAACCCAGGGACTAAGGCTGCATGGGGTCTGTCGCATGCCTACCTGGTTCATGAGAAAACCTGAACATTAGCTTAAGGCCAGAGGCCCCGTGTGGTTCTCCCCTTCCCTGAGGACAACTGAAGTAGGAGCACTTACCGAGGAACGGCAACATCCAATCTCCTTCCAGGAAACTCACTTGTCATCACAAAGGCAACTGTGCAACAACACTGTTTCCCAGGGAGAACTGAGCCCGCAGCTCTCTAAATCCCAATGAGGAAAATAAAGTTTCCCTTCAAGCCTTAGTTTCAAAATGGACCGCAGAGCATTCACCCTGTTGTATCCGTCACTCCATGGCACGTCCAAGGTGCGCATAGAACGGAGATACTACATTCGTTTCAACTTGCCGCATCCTAGCATTTTAACAAAAGACGCCCTTCACAGCCCTTCTTTCAGCCTATAGCTGCCCTCAACTGAGCTTCGCTCACAAGGCCCAGAAAGGACGGGCAGTCCGTCGTTTACATCTTGGATCCCAGTGCAGACCCCCGTGTCCTAAGACACCAGAAACGCTTCCTAGATTTAAAGCACCGCTTTGACAAAGGCTGCCGTGAGCTTGCGGCCCGCCTATGTCTGTGATGAGAGACGTAGAACGTTGGCTTGAGGCGAGTCGTCCGGGGTTGTGGGCGTACTCACGAATGATTTTTGAGGGAGGAGGCCGTGGCAGGAATTGAAAGCCAAGTGCTCTTTCGTGGAAGATAACTAGTCCTCCCAAAGACGACTGTGCAGCAAAGAGAAGATGGGCAACAACAGTGTTTACCAGGTAACCCTGAGGCCGCAAACTCTCTACTTTGCAATGAGGAAAATCAACTTCCCAGGAAGACTCAATTCCCAGCAGGACAAAGCAGCATATTACCAAGTCGCATCGGACTCTCTCTTGTACATCCCGTGGACACAGTGGCTCGTGACACTAGTCACCATTGCCATGCTGGGAGTCCTTACTGTGGTGTCAGGATATCAAGGGGAGGGCTTAGTTAGGCCTAGGTGACGGTACTTCTCTAGACTATCTACCAGTTCTGGAAAACCCTGTAGGTTTTGAAGCCGGACTTAAAGTGTAGTTGCCGCTTGAGGTAGACAGACGTCGTGGAGCAGCTCCCAGGAGCAGTGGTAGGCTAATTGTATTTTCTACTGCAGCTCAGGGTTCCTCCAGAGCGCAGACACCCTTTGCATGAAGGAAGGCATGGAACGTTGATAACTGGGTTGCTTTCAAGCTATCGCAATCCAAGTGTCTAAACAACGAAGCCCTTCACTGCCCATCAGTTGGTATCTAGCTGTTCCCGACGGTAGATGGCTCAAGGCTCCCTGAAGACACAGGCAGTCATTTCTCAGTACGTTTTGGAACCTAGCGCTGACAAGTGAGTCCAAAAGAGAGCTGATATGCTTCCTAGAGTTCAAGAACCACAGGGACTAAGGCTCTATGCAATCGGTTGTTTCGCTAAGTCTGTCATGAGAACACCTGGACGTTAGCTTGAGGCTAGAGGCCCCATGTGGTGGGCCCATTCCCTGAAGACTACTGAAGGATGACCACCTACCAAGGGATGGCAACCTCCAAGTTTCTTGCCTAGAAACTCACGTCATCACCAGGGCAATTGTGTTACGAAGAGAAGCTGTGCAGCAACAGTGTTTCTTGGGGAGAATTGAGCCCGCGGCTCTGTAAATCCCAATGAGGAAAATAAAGTTTCACTCGCAGCCTTACTTTCAAAAGGGACCACACAGAGCATTCACCCTGCTGTGTCTTTCTCTAGTTTGTACTCCCAAGGTGCGTTAGAAGGGAGATACTTGAGTTGTTTCACTTACCACATGCTAGATGTTTAGCAAAAGAAGGCCTTTACTGCCCTTCTTTTGGCATATGGTTGTCCTCAGCCGAACAGTTCTCTCAGCTCCTAGAAGCGATGGGCGGTCCCTTGTGTACATCTTGGATCCCAGTGCAGACCTGTTAGTCCTAAGACACCAGAAATGCTTCCTACACTTAAAGCACCGCTTTGACAAACGCTGCCTGGAACCTGTTGCCTGCCTATCTATCTGTGTGACGAACAAAACAGTAACTTAGCTTGGAGCCAGTCCTCCTATATGTTTGGCTTACTCACCGACGATTGCTGAGGGATGAGCACTTAGCAGGGACTGAAAGGCCACGTTTGCCTCACGGGGGGTGGGGATATGACTTGTCCTCACAAGGCAATTGTGCAACGAAGAAAAGATAGGCCACTACACTGTTCATCAGGTAACCTTGAGGCCGCGTGTCGTCATTCCAGTGTGCCAAATAAACTTCCCATCACGGTTCAGTTTCCAAGGCGAGGGCACAGCGTCTTATGCTGCAGTTTCTGACTCCCTACTGGACGTTCAGCTGACCACCTAGACCCTTTCGTGAGTCAACTTTGTGATACACTTTGTGATACGGGGTCGTGATGGTGGTGAAAGGATTAGCAAGTCATGGGTTAGTGAGGCCGGTGTGTACAATGTATCTCCAGAGTACCTGGCTTTCAAGGGAGAGCCTGAAATTTTTCAGGCTACACTGAAAGTCCAGTGGCCGCCTGGGGTAAATTGCATCACGTGCGAGTGCCCTGAAGGCGGGGTCGAATCACTGTATGTTTTGTGTGCTCTGGGTTCGGCAGAAAAGCAGACACGTTTTGCATGAAGGAATGAACAGAACGCTGATAGCTGGCTGTTTCTAAGCTATCCCAACCTAGGTGTTTCTCTGACGAAGCCCTTCGCTGCCCATGATTGCGGCATCTAGCTGCTGCCAGCGGTGCATTGCTCACAACTCCCTGAAGACACAGGAGGCCCTTTTAGTCCGTTTCGGATCCTAGTACAGCCCCGCGACTCAAGAGAGGACCTGATATGCTTCCTAGGGTTCGAGAAACCCAGGGACTAAGGCTGCATGGGGTCTGTCGCATGCCTACCTGGTTCATGAGAAAACCTGAACATTAGCTTAAGGCCAGAGGCCCCGTGTGGTTCTCCCCTTCCCTGAGGACAACTGAAGTAGGAGCACTTACCGAGGAATGGCAACATCCAATCTCCTTCCAGGAAACTCACTTGTCATCACAAAGGCAACTGTGCAACAACACTGTTTCCCAGGGAGAACTGAGGCCGCAGCTCTCTAAATCCCAATGAGGAAAATAAAGTTTCCCTTCAAGCCTTAGTTTCAAAATGGACCGCAGAGCATTCACCCTGTTGTATCCGTCACTCCATGGCACGTCCAAGGTGCGCATAGAACGGAGATACTACATTCGTTTCAACTTGCCGCATCCTAGCATTTTAACAAAAGACGCCCTTCACAGCCCTTCTTTCAGCCTATAGCTGCCCTCAACTGAGCTTCGCTCACAAGGCCCAGAAAGGACGGGCAGTCCGTCGTTTACATCTTGGATCCCAGTGCAGACCCCCGTGTCCTAAGACACCAGAAACGCTTCCTAGATTTAAAGCACCGCTTTGACAAAGGCTGCCGTGAGCTTGCGGCCCGCCTATGTCTGTGATGAGAGACGTAGAACGTTGGCTTGAGGCGAGTCGTCCGGGGTTGTGGGCGTACTCACGAATGATTTTTGAGGGAGGAGGCCGTGGCAGGAATTGAAAGCCAAGTGCTCTTTCGTGGAAGATAACTAGTCCTCCCAAAGACGACTGTGCAGCAAAGAGAAGATGGGCAACAACAGTGTTTACCAGGTAACCCTGAGGCCGCAAACTCTCTACTTTGCAATGAGGAAAATCAACTTCCCAGGAAGACTCAATTCCCAGCAGGACAAAGCAGCATATTACCAAGTCGCATCGGACTCTCTCTTGTACATCCCGTGGACACAGTGGCTCGTGACACTAGTCACCATTGCCATGCTGGGAGTCCTTACTGTGGTGTCAGGATATCAAGGGGAGGGCTTAGTTAGGCCTAGGTGACGGTACTTCTCTAGACTATCTACCAGTTCTGGAAAACCCTGTAGGTTTTGAAGCCGGACTTAAAGTGTAGTTGCCGCTTGAGGTAGACAGACGTCGTGGAGCAGCTCCCAGGAGCAGTGGTAGGCTAATTGTATTTTCTACTGCAGCTCAGGGTTCCTCCAGAGCGCAGACACCCTTTGCATGAAGGAAGGCATGGAACGTTGATAACTGGGTTGCTTTCAAGCTATCGCAATCCAGGTGTCTAAACAACGAAGCCCTTCACTGCCCATCAGTTGGCATCTAGCTGTTCCCGACGGTAGATGGCTCAAGGCTCCCCGAAGACACAGGCAGTCCTTTCTCAGTACGTTTTGGAACCTAGCGCTGACAAGTGAGTCCAAAAGAGAGCTGATATGCTTCCTAGAGTTCAAGAACCACAGGGACTAAGGCTCTATGCAATCGGTTGTTTCGCTAAGTCTGTCATGAGAACACCTGGACGTTAGCTTGAGGCTAGAGGCCCCATGTGGTGGGCCCATTCCCTGAAGACTACTGAAGGATGACCACCTACCAAGGGATGGCAACCTCCAAGTTTCTTGCCTAGAAACTCACGTCATCACCAGGGCAATTGTGTTACGAAGAGAAGCTGTGCAGCAACAGTGTTTCTTGGGGAGAATTGAGCCCGCGGCTCTGTAAATCCCAATGAGGAAAATAAAGTTTCACTCGCAGCCTTACTTTCAAAAGGGACCACACAGAGCATTCACCCTGCTGTGTCTTTCTCTAGTTTGTACTCCCAAGGTGCGTTAGAAGGGAGATACTTGAGTTGTTTCACTTACCACATGCTAGATGTTTAGCAAAAGAAGGCCTTTACTGCCCTTCTTTTGGCATATGGTTGCCCTCAGCCGAACAGTTCTCTCAGCTCCTAGAAGCGATGGGCGGTCCCTTGTGTACATCTTGGATCCCAGTGCAGACCTGTTAGTCCTAAGACACCAGAAATGCTTCCTACACTTAAAGCACCGCTTTGACAAACGCTGCCTGGAACCTGTTGCCTGCCTATCTATCTGTGTGACGAACAAAACAGTAACTTAGCTTGGAGCCAGTCCTCCTATATGTTTGGCTTACTCACCGACGATTGCTGAGGGATGAGCACTTAGCAGGGACTGAAAGGCCACGTTTGCCTCACGGGGGGCGGGGATATGACTTGTCCTCACAAGGCAATTGTGCAACGAAGAAAAGATAGGCCACTACACTGTTCATCAGGTAACCTTGAGGCCGCGTGTCGTCATTCCAGTGTGCCAAATAAACTTCCCATCACGGTTCAGTTTCCAAGGCGAGGGCACAGCGTCTTATGCTGCAGTTTCTGACTCCCTACTGGACGTTCAGCTGACCACCTAGACCCTTTCGTGAGTCAACTTTGTGATACACTTTGTGATACGGGGTCGTGATGGTGGTGAAAGGATTAGCAAGTCATGGGTTAGTGAGGCCGGTGTGTACAATGTATCTCCAGAGTACCTGGCTTTCAAGGGAGAGCCTGAAATTTTTCAGGCTACACTGAAAGTCCAGTGGCCGCCTGGGGTAAATTGCATCACGTGCGAGTGCCCTGAAGGCGGGGTCGAATCACTGTATGTTTTGTGTGCTCTGGGTTCGGCAGAAAAGCAGACACGTTTTGCATGAAGGAATGAACAGAACGCTGATAGCTGGCTGTTTCTAAGCTATCCCAACCTAGGTGTTTCTCTGACGAAGCCCTTCGCTGCCCATGATTGCGGCATCTAGCTGCTGCCAGCGGTGCATTGCTCACAACTCCCTGAAGACACAGGAGGCCCTTTTAGTCCGTTTCGGATCCTAGTACAGCCCCGCGACTCAAGAGAGGACCTGATATGCTTCCTAGGGTTCGAGAAACCCAGGGACTAAGGCTGCATGGGGTCTGTCGCATGCCTACCTGGTTCATGAGAAAACCTGAACATTAGCTTAAGGCCAGAGGCCCCGTGTGGTTCTCCCCTTCCCTGAGGACAACTGAAGTAGGAGCACTTACCGAGGAACGGCAACATCCAATCTCCTTCCAGGAAACTCACTTGTCATCACAAAGGCAACTGTGCAACAACACTGTTTCCCAGGGAGAACTGAGCCCGCAGCTCTCTAAATCCCAATGAGGAAAATAAAGTTTCCCTTCAAGCCTTAGTTTCAAAATGGACCGCAGAGCATTCACCCTGTTGTATCCGTCACTCCATGGCACGTCCAAGGTGCGCATAGAACGGAGATACTACATTCGTTTCAACTTGCCGCATCCTAGCATTTTAACAAAAGACGCCCTTCACAGCCCTTCTTTCAGCCTATAGCTGCCCTCAACTGAGCTTCGCTCACAAGGCCCAGAAAGGACGGGCAGTCCGTCGTTTACATCTTGGATCCCAGTGCAGACCCCCGTGTCCTAAGACACCAGAAACGCTTCCTAGATTTAAAGCACCGCTTTGACAAAGGCTGCCGTGAGCTTGCGGCCCGCCTATGTCTGTGATGAGAGACGTAGAACGTTGGCTTGAGGCGAGTCGTCCGGGGTTGTGGGCGTACTCACGAATGATTTTTGAGGGAGGAGGCCGTGGCAGGAATTGAAAGCCAAGTGCTCTTTCGTGGAAGATAACTAGTCCTCCCAAAGACGACTGTGCAGCAAAGAGAAGATGGGCAACAACAGTGTTTACCAGGTAACCCTGAGGCCGCAAACTCTCTACTTTGCAATGAGGAAAATCAACTTCCCAGGAAGACTCAATTCCCAGCAGGACAAAGCAGCATATTACCAAGTCGCATCGGACTCTCTCTTGTACATCCCGTGGACACAGTGGCTCGTGACACTAGTCACCATTGCCATGCTGGGAGTCCTTACTGTGGTGTCAGGATATCAAGGGGAGGGCTTAGTTAGGCCTAGGTGACGGTACTTCTCTAGACTATCTACCAGTTCTGGAAAACCCTGTAGGTTTTGAAGCCGGACTTAAAGTGTAGTTGCCGCTTGAGGTAGACAGACGTCGTGGAGCAGCTCCCAGGAGCAGTGGTAGGCTAATTGTATTTTCTACTGCAGCTCAGGGTTCCTCCAGAGCGCAGACACCCTTTGCATGAAGGAAGGCATGGAACGTTGATAACTGGGTTGCTTTCAAGCTATCGCAATCCAGGTGTCTAAACAACGAAGCCCTTCACTGCCCATCAGTTGGCATCTAGCTGTTCCCGACGGTAGATGGCTCAAGGCTCCCCGAAGACACAGGCAGTCCTTTCTCAGTACGTTTTGGAACCTAGCGCTGACAAGTGAGTCCAAAAGAGAGCTGATATGCTTCCTAGAGTTCAAGAACCACAGGGACTAAGGCTCTATGCAATCGGTTGTTTTGCTAAGTCTGTCATGAGAACACCTGGACGTTAGCTTGAGGCTAGAGGCCCCATGTGGTGGGCCCATTCCCTGAAGACTACTGAAGGATGACCACCTACCAAGGGATGGCAACCTCCAAGTTTCTTGCCTAGAAACTCACGTCATCACCAGGGCAATTGTGTTACGAAGAGAAGCTGTGCAGCAACAGTGTTTCTTGGGGAGAATTGAGCCCGCGGCTCTGTAAATCCCAATGAGGAAAATAAAGTTTCACTCGCAGCCTTACTTTCAAAAGGGACCACACAGAGCATTCACCCTGCTGTGTCTTTCTCTAGTTTGTACTCCCAAGGTGCGTTAGAAGGGAGATACTTGAGTTGTTTCACTTACCACATGCTAGATGTTTAGCAAAAGAAGGCCTTTACTGCCCTTCTTTTGGCATATGGTTGCCCTCAGCCGAACAGTTCTCTCAGCTCCTAGAAGCGATGGGCGGTCCCTTGTGTACATCTTGGATCCCAGTGCAGACCTGTTAGTCCTAAGACACCAGAAATGCTTCCTACACTTAAAGCACCGCTTTGACAAACGCTGCCTGGAACCTGTTGCCTGCCTATCTATCTGTGTGACGAACAAAACAGTAACTTAGCTTGGAGCCAGTCCTCCTATATGTTTGGCTTACTCACCGACGATTGCTGAGGGATGAGCACTTAGCAGGGACTGAAAGGCCACGTTTGCCTCACGGGGGGCGGGGATATGACTTGTCCTCACAAGGCAATTGTGCAACGAAGAAAAGATAGGCCACTACACTGTTCATCAGGTAACCTTGAGGCCGCGTGTCGTCATTCCAGTGTGCCAAATAAACTTCCCATCACGGTTCAGTTTCCAAGGCGAGGGCACAGCGTCTTATGCTGCAGTTTCTGACTCCCTACTGGACGTTCAGCTGACCACCTAGACCCTTTCGTGAGTCAACTTTGTGATACACTTTGTGATACGGGGTCGTGATGGTGGTGAAAGGATTAGCAAGTCATGGGTTAGTGAGGCCGGTGTGTACAATGTATCTCCAGAGTACCTGGCTTTCAAGGGAGAGCCTGAAATTTTTCAGGCTACACTGAAAGTCCAGTGGCCGCCTGGGGTAAATTGCATCACGTGCGAGTGCCCTGAAGGCGGGGTCGAATCACTGTATGTTTTGTGTGCTCTGGGTTCGGCAGAAAAGCAGACACGTTTTGCATGAAGGAATGAACAGAACGCTGATAGCTGGCTGTTTCTAAGCTATCCCAACCTAGGTGTTTCTCTGACGAAGCCCTTCGCTGCCCATGATTGCGGCATCTAGCTGCTGCCAGCGGTGCATTGCTCACAACTCCCTGAAGACACAGGAGGCCCTTTTAGTCCGTTTCGGATCCTAGTACAGCCCCGCGACTCAAGAGAGGACCTGATATGCTTCCTAGGGTTCGAGAAACCCAGGGACTAAGGCTGCATGGGGTCTGTCGCATGCCTACCTGGTTCATGAGAAAACCTGAACATTAGCTTAAGGCCAGAGGCCCCGTGTGGTTCTCCCCTTCCCTGAGGACAACTGAAGTAGGAGCACTTACCGAGGAACGGCAACATCCAATCTCCTTCCAGGAAACTCACTTGTCATCACAAAGGCAACTGTGCAACAACACTGTTTCCCAGGGAGAACTGAGCCCGCAGCTCTCTAAATCCCAATGAGGAAAATAAAGTTTCCCTTCAAGCCTTAGTTTCAAAATGGACCGCAGAGCATTCACCCTGTTGTATCCGTCACTCCATGGCACGTCCAAGGTGCGCATAGAACGGAGATACTACATTCGTTTCAACTTGCCGCATCCTAGCATTTTAACAAAAGACGCCCTTCACAGCCCTTCTTTCAGCCTATAGCTGCCCTCAACTGAGCTTCGCTCACAAGGCCCAGAAAGGACGGGCAGTCCGTCGTTTACATCTTGGATCCCAGTGCAGACCCCCGTGTCCTAAGACACCAGAAACGCTTCCTAGATTTAAAGCACCGCTTTGACAAAGGCTGCCGTGAGCTTGCGGCCCGCCTATGTCTGTGATGAGAGACGTAGAACGTTGGCTTGAGGCGAGTCGTCCGGGGTTGTGGGCGTACTCACGAATGATTTTTGAGGGAGGAGGCCGTGGCAGGAATTGAAAGCCAAGTGCTCTTTCGTGGAAGATAACTAGTCCTCCCAAAGACGACTGTGCAGCAAAGAGAAGATGGGCAACAACAGTGTTTACCAGGTAACCCTGAGGCCGCAAACTCTCTACTTTGCAATGAGGAAAATCAACTTCCCAGGAAGACTCAATTCCCAGCAGGACAAAGCAGCATATTACCAAGTCGCATCGGACTCTCTCTTGTACATCCCGTGGACACAGTGGCTCGTGACACTAGTCACCATTGCCATGCTGGGAGTCCTTACTGTGGTGTCAGGATATCAAGGGGAGGGCTTAGTTAGGCCTAGGTGACGGTACTTCTCTAGACTATCTACCAGTTCTGGAAAACCCTGTAGGTTTTGAAGCCGGACTTAAAGTGTAGTTGCCGCTTGAGGTAGACAGACGTCGTGGAGCAGCTCCCAGGAGCAGTGGTAGGCTAATTGTATTTTCTACTGCAGCTCAGGGTTCCTCCAGAGCGCAGACACCCTTTGCATGAAGGAAGGCATGGAACGTTGATAACTGGGTTGCTTTCAAGCTATCGCAATCCAGGTGTCTAAACAACGAAGCCCTTCACTGCCCATCAGTTGGCATCTAGCTGTTCCCGACGGTAGATGGCTCAAGGCTCCCCGAAGACACAGGCAGTCCTTTCTCAGTACGTTTTGGAACCTAGCGCTGACAAGTGAGTCCAAAAGAGAGCTGATATGCTTCCTAGAGTTCAAGAACCACAGGGACTAAGGCTCTATGCAATCGGTTGTTTCGCTAAGTCTGTCATGAGAACACCTGGACGTTAGCTTGAGGCTAGAGGCCCCATGTGGTGGGCCCATTCCCTGAAGACTACTGAAGGATGACCACCTACCAAGGGATGGCAACCTCCAAGTTTCTTGCCTAGAAACTCACGTCATCACCAGGGCAATTGTGTTACGAAGAGAAGCTGTGCAGCAACAGTGTTTCTTGGGGAGAATTGAGCCCGCGGCTCTGTAAATCCCAATGAGGAAAATAAAGTTTCACTCGCAGCCTTACTTTCAAAAGGGACCACACAGAGCATTCACCCTGCTGTGTCTTTCTCTAGTTTGTACTCCCAAGGTGCGTTAGAAGGGAGATACTTGAGTTGTTTCACTTACCACATGCTAGATGTTTAGCAAAAGAAGGCCTTTACTGCCCTTCTTTTGGCATATGGTTGTCCTCAGCCGAACAGTTCTCTCAGCTCCTAGAAGCGATGGGCGGTCCCTTGTGTACATCTTGGATCCCAGTGCAGACCTGTTAGTCCTAAGACACCAGAAATGCTTCCTACACTTAAAGCACCGCTTTGACAAACGCTGCCTGGAACCTGTTGCCTGCCTATCTATCTGTGTGACGAACAAAACAGTAACTTAGCTTGGAGCCAGTCCTCCTATATGTTTGGCTTACTCACCGACGATTGCTGAGGGATGAGCACTTAGCAGGGACTGAAAGGCCACGTTTGCCTCACGGGGGGCGGGGATATGACTTGTCCTCACAAGGCAATTGTGCAACGAAGAAAAGATAGGCCACTACACTGTTCATCAGGTAACCTTGAGGCCGCGTGTCGTCATTCCAGTGTGCCAAATAAACTTCCCATCACGGTTCAGTTTCCAAGGCGAGGGCACAGCGTCTTATGCTGCAGTTTCTGACTCCCTACTGGACGTTCAGCTGACCACCTAGACCCTTTCGTGAGTCAACTTTGTGATACACTTTGTGATACGGGGTCGTGATGGTGGTGAAAGGATTAGCAAGTCATGGGTTAGTGAGGCCGGTGTGTACAATGTATCTCCAGAGTACCTGGCTTTCAAGGGAGAGCCTGAAATTTTTCAGGCTACACTGAAAGTCCAGTGGCCGCCTGGGGTAAATTGCATCACGTGCGAGTGCCCTGAAGGCGGGGTCGAATCACTGTATGTTTTGTGTGCTCTGGGTTCGGCAGAAAAGCAGACACGTTTTGCATGAAGGAATGAACAGAACGCTGATAGCTGGCTGTTTCTAAGCTATCCCAACCTAGGTGTTTCTCTGACGAAGCCCTTCGCTGCCCATGATTGCGGCATCTAGCTGCTGCCAGCGGTGCATTGCTCACAACTCCCTGAAGACACAGGAGGCCCTTTTAGTCCGTTTCGGATCCTAGTACAGCCCCGCGACTCAAGAGAGGACCTGATATGCTTCCTAGGGTTCGAGAAACCCAGGGACTAAGGCTGCATGGGGTCTGTCGCATGCCTACCTGGTTCATGAGAAAACCTGAACATTAGCTTAAGGCCAGAGGCCCCGTGTGGTTCTCCCCTTCCCTGAGGACAACTGAAGTAGGAGCACTTACCGAGGAACGGCAACATCCAATCTCCTTCCAGGAAACTCACTTGTCATCACAAAGGCAACTGTGCAACAACACTGTTTCCCAGGGAGAACTGAGCCCGCAGCTCTCTAAATCCCAATGAGGAAAATAAAGTTTCCCTTCAAGCCTTAGTTTCAAAATGGACCGCAGAGCATTCACCCTGTTGTATCCGTCACTCCATGGCACGTCCAAGGTGCGCATAGAACGGAGATACTACATTCGTTTCAACTTGCCGCATCCTAGCATTTTAACAAAAGACGCCCTTCACAGCCCTTCTTTCAGCCTATAGCTGCCCTCAACTGAGCTTCGCTCACAAGGCCCAGAAAGGACGGGCAGTCCGTCGTTTACATCTTGGATCCCAGTGCAGACCCCCGTGTCCTAAGACACCAGAAACGCTTCCTAGATTTAAAGCACCGCTTTGACAAAGGCTGCCGTGAGCTTGCGGCCCGCCTATGTCTGTGATGAGAGACGTAGAACGTTGGCTTGAGGCGAGTCGTCCGGGGTTGTGGGCGTACTCACGAATGATTTTTGAGGGAGGAGGCCGTGGCAGGAATTGAAAGCCAAGTGCTCTTTCGTGGAAGATAACTAGTCCTCCCAAAGACGACTGTGCAGCAAAGAGAAGATGGGCAACAACAGTGTTTACCAGGTAACCCTGAGGCCGCAAACTCTCTACTTTGCAATGAGGAAAATCAACTTCCCAGGAAGACTCAATTCCCAGCAGGACAAAGCAGCATATTACCAAGTCGCATCGGACTCTCTCTTGTACATCCCGTGGACACAGTGGCTCGTGACACTAGTCACCATTGCCATGCTGGGAGTCCTTACTGTGGTGTCAGGATATCAAGGGGAGGGCTTAGTTAGGCCTAGGTGACGGTACTTCTCTAGACTATCTACCAGTTCTGGAAAACCCTGTAGGTTTTGAAGCCGGACTTAAAGTGTAGTTGCCGCTTGAGGTAGACAGACGTCGTGGAGCAGCTCCCAGGAGCAGTGGTAGGCTAATTGTATTTTCTACTGCAGCTCAGGGTTCCTCCAGAGCGCAGACACCCTTTGCATGAAGGAAGGCATGGAACATTGATAACTGGGTTGCTTTCAAGCTATCGCAATCCAGGTGTCTAAACAACGAAGCCCTTCACTGCCCATCAGTTGGCATCTAGCTGTTCCCGACGGTAGATGGCTCAAGGCTCCCCGAAGACACAGGCAGTCCTTTCTCAGTACGTTTTGGAACCTAGCGCTGACAAGTGAGTCCAAAAGAGAGCTGATATGCTTCCTAGAGTTCAAGAACCACAGGGACTAAGGCTCTATGCAATCGGTTGTTTCGCTAAGTCTGTCATGAGAACACCTGGACGTTAGCTTGAGGCTAGAGGCCCCATGTGGTGGGCCCATTCCCTGAAGACTACTGAAGGATGACCACCTACCAAGGGATGGCAACCTCCAAGTTTCTTGCCTAGAAACTCACGTCATCACCAGGGCAATTGTGTTACGAAGAGAAGCTGTGCAGCAACAGTGTTTCTTGGGGAGAATTGAGCCCGCGGCTCTGTAAATCCCAATGAGGAAAATAAAGTTTCACTCGCAGCCTTACTTTCAAAAGGGACCACACAGAGCATTCACCCTGCTGTGTCTTTCTCTAGTTTGTACTCCCAAGGTGCGTTAGAAGGGAGATACTTGAGTTGTTTCACTTACCACATGCTAGATGTTTAGCAAAAGAAGGCCTTTACTGCCCTTCTTTTGGCATATGGTTGTCCTCAGCCGAACAGTTCTCTCAGCTCCTAGAAGCGATGGGCGGTCCCTTGTGTACATCTTGGATCCCAGTGCAGACCTGTTAGTCCTAAGACACCAGAAATGCTTCCTACACTTAAAGCACCGCTTTGACAAACGCTGCCTGGAACCTGTTGCCTGCCTATCTATCTGTGTGACGAACAAAACAGTAACTTAGCTTGGAGCCAGTCCTCCTATATGTTTGGCTTACTCACCGACGATTGCTGAGGGATGAGCACTTAGCAGGGACTGAAAGGCCACGTTTGCCTCACGGGGGGCGGGGATATGACTTGTCCTCACAAGGCAATTGTGCAACGAAGAAAAGATAGGCCACTACACTGTTCATCAGGTAACCTTGAGGCCGCGTGTCGTCATTCCAGTGTGCCAAATAAACTTCCCATCACGGTTCAGTTTCCAAGGCGAGGGCACAGCGTCTTATGCTGCAGTTTCTGACTCTCTACTGGACGTTCAGCTGACCACCTAGACCCTTTCGTGAGTCAACTTTGTGATACACTTTGTGATACGGGGTCGTGATGGTGGTGAAAGGATTAGCAAGTCATGGGTTAGTGAGGCCGGTGTGTACAATGTATCTCCAGAGTACCTGGCTTTCAAGGGAGAGCCTGAAATTTTTCAGGCTACACTGAAAGTCCAGTGGCCGCCTGGGGTAAATTGCATCACGTGCGAGTGCCCTGAAGGCGGGGTCGAATCACTGTATGTTTTGTGTGCTCTGGGTTTGGCAGAAAAGCAGACACGTTTTGCATGAAGGAATGAACAGAACGCTGATAGCTGGCTGTTTCTAAGCTATCCCAACCTAGGTGTTTCTCTGACGAAGCCCTTCGCTGCCCATGATTGCGGCATCTAGCTGCTGCCAGCGGTGCATTGCTCACAACTCCCTGAAGACACAGGAGGCCCTTTTAGTCCGTTTCGGATCCTAGTACAGCCCCGCGACTCAAGAGAGGACCTGATATGCTTCCTAGGGTTCGAGAAACCCAGGGACTAAGGCTGCATGGGGTCTGTCGCATGCCTACCTGGTTCATGAGAAAACCTGAACATTAGCTTAAGGCCAGAGGCCCCGTGTGGTTCTCCCCTTCCCTGAGGACAACTGAAGTAGGAGCACTTACCGAGGAACGGCAACATCCAATCTCCTTCCAGGAAACTCACTTGTCATCACAAAGGCAACTGTGCAACAACACTGTTTCCCAGGGAGAACTGAGCCCGCAGCTCTCTAAATCCCAATGAGGAAAATAAAGTTTCCCTTCAAGCCTTAGTTTCAAAATGGACCGCAGAGCATTCACCCTGTTGTATCCGTCACTCCATGGCACGTCCAAGGTGCGCATAGAACGGAGATACTACATTCGTTTCAACTTGCCGCATCCTAGCATTTTAACAAAAGACGCCCTTCACAGCCCTTCTTTCAGCCTATAGCTGCCCTCAACTGAGCTTCGCTCACAAGGCCCAGAAAGGACGGGCAGTCCGTCGTTTACATCTTGGATCCCAGTGCAGACCCCCGTGTCCTAAGACACCAGAAACGCTTCCTAGATTTAAAGCACCGCTTTGACAAAGGCTGCCGTGAGCTTGCGGCCCGCCTATGTCTGTGATGAGAGACGTAGAACGTTGGCTTGAGGCGAGTCGTCCGGGGTTGTGGGCGTACTCACGAATGATTTTTGAGGGAGGAGGCCGTGGCAGGAATTGAAAGCCAAGTGCTCTTTCGTGGAAGATAACTAGTCCTCCCAAAGACGACTGTGCAGCAAAGAGAAGATGGGCAACAACAGTGTTTACCAGGTAACCCTGAGGCCGCAAACTCTCTACTTTGCAATGAGGAAAATCAACTTCCCAGGAAGACTCAATTCCCAGCAGGACAAAGCAGCATATTACCAAGTCGCATCGGACTCTCTCTTGTACATCCCGTGGACACAGTGGCTCGTGACACTAGTCACCATTGCCATGCTGGGAGTCCTTACTGTGGTGTCAGGATATCAAGGGGAGGGCTTAGTTAGGCCTAGGTGACGGTACTTCTCTAGACTATCTACCAGTTCTGGAAAACCCTGTAGGTTTTGAAGCCGGACTTAAAGTGTAGTTGCCGCTTGAGGTAGACAGACGTCGTGGAGCAGCTCCCAGGAGCAGTGGTAGGCTAATTGTATTTTCTACTGCAGCTCAGGGTTCCTCCAGAGCGCAGACACCCTTTGCATGAAGGAAGGCATGGAACGTTGATAACTGGGTTGCTTTCAAGCTATCGCAATCCAGGTGTCTAAACAACGAAGCCCTTCACTGCCCATCAGTTGGCATCTAGCTGTTCCCGACGGTAGATGGCTCAAGGCTCCCCGAAGACACAGGCAGTCCTTTCTCAGTACGTTTTGGAACCTAGCGCTGACAAGTGAGTCCAAAAGAGAGCTGATATGCTTCCTAGAGTTCAAGAACCACAGGGACTAAGGCTCTATGCAATCGGTTGTTTCGCTAAGTCTGTCATGAGAACACCTGGACGTTAGCTTGAGGCTAGAGGCCCCATGTGGTGGGCCCATTCCCTGAAGACTACTGAAGGATGACCACCTACCAAGGGATGGCAACCTCCAAGTTTCTTGCCTAGAAACTCACGTCATCACCAGGGCAATTGTGTTACGAAGAGAAGCTGTGCAGCAACAGTGTTTCTTGGGGAGAATTGAGCCCGCGGCTCTGTAAATCCCAATGAGGAAAATAAAGTTTCACTCGCAGCCTTACTTTCAAAAGGGACCACACAGAGCATTCACCCTGCTGTGTCTTTCTCTAGTTTGTACTCCCAAGGTGCGTTAGAAGGGAGATACTTGAGTTGTTTCACTTACCACATGCTAGATGTTTAGCAAAAGAAGGCCTTTACTGCCCTTCTTTTGGCATATGGTTGTCCTCAGCCGAACAGTTCTCTCAGCTCCTAGAAGCGATGGGCGGTCCCTTGTGTACATCTTGGATCCCAGTGCAGACCTGTTAGTCCTAAGACACCAGAAATGCTTCCTACACTTAAAGCACCGCTTTGACAAACGCTGCCTGGAACCTGTTGCCTGCCTATCTATCTGTGTGACGAACAAAACAGTAACTTAGCTTGGAGCCAGTCCTCCTATATGTTTGGCTTACTCACCGACGATTGCTGAGGGATGAGCACTTAGCAGGGACTGAAAGGCCACGTTTGCCTCACGGGGGGCGGGGATATGACTTGTCCTCACAAGGCAATTGTGCAACGAAGAAAAGATAGGCCACTACACTGTTCATCAGGTAACCTTGAGGCCACGTGTCGTCATTCCAGTGTGCCAAATAAACTTCCCATCACGGTTCAGTTTCCAAGGCGAGGGCACAGCGTCTTATGCTGCAGTTTCTGACTCCCTACTGGACGTTCAGCTGACCACCTAGACCCTTTCGTGAGTCAACTTTGTGATACACTTTGTGATACGGGGTCGTGATGGTGGTGAAAGGATTAGCAAGTCATGGGTTAGTGAGGCCGGTGTGTACAATGTATCTCCAGAGTACCTGGCTTTCAAGGGAGAGCCTGAAATTTTTCAGGCTACACTGAAAGTCCAGTGGCCGCCTGGGGTAAATTGCATCACGTGCAAGTGCCCTGAAGGCGGGGTCGAATCACTGTATGTTTTGTGTGCTCTGGGTTCGGCAGAAAAGCAGACACGTTTTGCATGAAGGAATGAACAGAACGCTGATAGCTGGCTGTTTCTAAGCTATCCCAACCTAGGTGTTTCTCTGACGAAGCCCTTCGCTGCCCATGATTGCGGCATCTAGCTGCTGCCAGCGGTGCATTGCTCACAACTCCCTGAAGACACAGGAGGCCCTTTTAGTCCGTTTCGGATCCTAGTACAGCCCCGCAACTCAAGAGAGGACCTGATATGCTTCCTAGGGTTCGAGAAACCCAGGGACTAAGGCTGCATGGGGTCTGTCGCATGCCTACCTGGTTCATGAGAAAACCTGAACATTAGCTTAAGGCCAGAGGCCCCGTGTGGTTCTCCCCTTCCCTGAGGACAACTGAAGTAGGAGCACTTACCGAGGAACGGCAACATCCAATCTCCTTCCAGGAAACTCACTTGTCATCACAAAGGCAACTGTGCAACAACACTGTTTCCCAGGGAGAACTGAGCCCGCAGCTCTCTAAATCCCAATGAGGAAAATAAAGTTTCCCTTCAAGCCTTAGTTTCAAAATGGACCGCAGAGCATTCACCCTGTTGTATCCGTCACTCCATGGCACGTCCAAGGTGCGCATAGAACGGAGATACTACATTCGTTTCAACTTGCCGCATCCTAGCATTTTAACAAAAGACGCCCTTCACAGCCCTTCTTTCAGCCTATAGCTGCCCTCAACTGAGCTTCGCTCACAAGGCCCAGAAAGGACGGGCAGTCCGTCGTTTACATCTTGGATCCCAGTGCAGACCCCCGTGTCCTAAGACACCAGAAACGCTTCCTAGATTTAAAGCACCGCTTTGACAAAGGCTGCCGTGAGCTTGCGGCCCGCCTATGTCTGTGATGAGAGACGTAGAACGTTGGCTTGAGGCGAGTCGTCCGGGGTTGTGGGCGTACTCACGAATGATTTTTGAGGGAGGAGGCCGTGGCAGGAATTGAAAGCCAAGTGCTCTTTCGTGGAAGATAACTAGTCCTCCCAAAGACGACTGTGCAGCAAAGAGAAGATGGGCAACAACAGTGTTTACCAGGTAACCCTGAGGCCGCAAACTCTCTACTTTGCAATGAGGAAAATCAACTTCCCAGGAAGACTCAATTCCCAGCAGGACAAAGCAGCATATTACCAAGTCGCATCGGACTCTCTCTTGTACATCCCGTGGACACAGTGGCTCGTGACACTAGTCACCATTGCCATGCTGGGAGTCCTTACTGTGGTGTCAGGATATCAAGGGGAGGGCTTAGTTAGGCCTAGGTGACGGTACTTCTCTAGACTATCTACCAGTTCTGGAAAACCCTGTAGGTTTTGAAGCCGGACTTAAAGTGTAGTTGCCGCTTGAGGTAGACAGACGTCGTGGAGCAGCTCCCAGGAGCAGTGGTAGGCTAATTGTATTTTCTACTGCAGCTCAGGGTTCCTCCAGAGCGCAGACACCCTTTGCATGAAGGAAGGCATGGAACGTTGATAACTGGGTTGCTTTCAAGCTATCGCAATCCAGGTGTCTAAACAACGAAGCCCTTCACTGCCCATCAGTTGGCATCTAGCTGTTCCCGACGGTAGATGGCTCAAGGCTCCCCGAAGACACAGGCAGTCCTTTCTCAGTACGTTTTGGAACCTAGCGCTGACAAGTGAGTCCAAAAGAGAGCTGATATGCTTCCTAGAGTTCAAGAACCACAGGGACTAAGGCTCTATGCAATCGGTTGTTTCGCTAAGTCTGTCATGAGAACACCTGGACGTTAGCTTGAGGCTAGAGGCCCCATGTGGTGGGCCCATTCCCTGAAGACTACTGAAGGATGACCACCTACCAAGGGATGGCAACCTCCAAGTTTCTTGCCTAGAAACTCACGTCATCACCAGGGCAATTGTGTTACGAAGAGAAGCTGTGCAGCAACAGTGTTTCTTGGGGAGAATTGAGCCCGCGGCTCTGTAAATCCCAATGAGGAAAATAAAGTTTCACTCGCAGCCTTACTTTCAAAAGGGACCACACAGAGCATTCACCCTGCTGTGTCTTTCTCTAGTTTGTACTCCCAAGGTGCGTTAGAAGGGAGATACTTGAGTTGTTTCACTTACCACATGCTAGATGTTTAGCAAAAGAAGGCCTTTACTGCCCTTCTTTTGGCATATGGTTGTCCTCAGCCGAACAGTTCTCTCAGCTCCTAGAAGCGATGGGCGGTCCCTTGTGTACATCTTGGATCCCAGTGCAGACCTGTTAGTCCTAAGACACCAGAAATGCTTCCTACACTTAAAGCACCGCTTTGACAAACGCTGCCTGGAACCTGTTGCCTGCCTATCTATCTGTGTGACGAACAAAACAGTAACTTAGCTTGGAGCCAGTCCTCCTATATGTTTGGCTTACTCACCGACGATTGCTGAGGGATGAGCACTTAGCAGGGACTGAAAGGCCACGTTTGCCTCACGGGGGGCGGGGATATGACTTGTCCTCACAAGGCAATTGTGCAACGAAGAAAAGATAGGCCACTACACTGTTCATCAGGTAACCTTGAGGCCGCGTGTCGTCATTCCAGTGTGCCAAATAAACTTCCCATCACGGTTCAGTTTCCAAGGCGAGGGCACAGCGTCTTATGCTGCAGTTTCTGACTCCCTACTGGACGTTCAGCTGACCACCTAGACCCTTTCGTGAGTCAACTTTGTGATACACTTTGTGATACGGGGTCGTGATGGTGGTGAAAGGATTAGCAAGTCATGGGTTAGTGAGGCCGGTGTGTACAATGTATCTCCAGAGTACCTGGCTTTCAAGGGAGAGCCTGAAATTTTTCAGGCTACACTGAAAGTCCAGTGGCCGCCTGGGGTAAATTGCATCACGTGCGAGTGCCCTGAAGGCGGGGTCGAATCACTGTATGTTTTGTGTGCTCTGGGTTCGGCAGAAAAGCAGACACGTTTTGCATGAAGGAATGAACAGAACGCTGATAGCTGGCTGTTTCTAAGCTATCCCAACCTAGGTGTTTCTCTGACGAAGCCCTTCGCTGCCCATGATTGCGGCATCTAGCTGCTGCCAGCGGTGCATTGCTCACAACTCCCTGAAGACACAGGAGGCCCTTTTAGTCCGTTTCGGATCCTAGTACAGCCCCGCGACTCAAGAGAGGACCTGATATGCTTCCTAGGGTTCGAGAAACCCAGGGACTAAGGCTGCATGGGGTCTGTCGCATGCCTACCTGGTTCATGAGAAAACCTGAACATTAGCTTAAGGCCAGAGGCCCCGTGTGGTTCTCCCCTTCCCTGAGGACAACTGAAGTAGGAGCACTTACCGAGGAACGGCAACATCCAATCTCCTTCCAGGAAACTCACTTGTCATCACAAAGGCAACTGTGCAACAACACTGTTTCCCAGGGAGAACTGAGCCCGCAGCTCTCTAAATCCCAATGAGGAAAATAAAGTTTCCCTTCAAGCCTTAGTTTCAAAATGGACCGCAGAGCATTCACCCTGTTGTATCCGTCACTCCATGGCACGTCCAAGGTGCGCATAGAACGGAGATACTACATTCGTTTCAACTTGCCGCATCCTAGCATTTTAACAAAAGACGCCCTTCACAGCCCTTCTTTCAGCCTATAGCTGCCCTCAACTGAGCTTCGCTCACAAGGCCCAGAAAGGACGGGCAGTCCGTCGTTTACATCTTGGATCCCAGTGCAGACCTCCGTGTCCTAAGACACCAGAAACGCTTCCTAGATTTAAAGCACCGCTTTGACAAAGGCTGCCGTGAGCTTGCGGCCCGCCTATGTCTGTGATGAGAGACGTAGAACGTTGGCTTGAGGCGAGTCGTCCGGGGTTGTGGGCGTACTCACGAATGATTTTTGAGGGAGGAGGCCGTGGCAGGAATTGAAAGCCAAGTGCTCTTTCGTGGAAGATAACTAGTCCTCCCAAAGACGACTGTGCAGCAAAGAGAAGATGGGCAACAACAGTGTTTACCAGGTAACCCTGAGGCCGCAAACTCTCTACTTTGCAATGAGGAAAATCAACTTCCCAGGAAGACTCAATTCCCAGCAGGACAAAGCAGCATATTACCAAGTCGCATCGGACTCTCTCTTGTACATCCCGTGGACACAGTGGCTCGTGACACTAGTCACCATTGCCATGCTGGGAGTCCTTACTGTGGTGTCAGGATATCAAGGGGAGGGCTTAGTTAGGCCTAGGTGACGGTACTTCTCTAGACTATCTACCAGTTCTGGAAAACCCTGTAGGTTTTGAAGCCGGACTTAAAGTGTAGTTGCCGCTTGAGGTAGACAGACGTCGTGGAGCAGCTCCCAGGAGCAGTGGTAGGCTAATTGTATTTTCTACTGCAGCTCAGGGTTCCTCCAGAGCGCAGACACCCTTTGCATGAAGGAAGGCATGGAACGTTGATAACTGGGTTGCTTTCAAGCTATCGCAATCCAGGTGTCTAAACAACGAAGCCCTTCACTGCCCATCAGTTGGCATCTAGCTGTTCCCGACGGTAGATGGCTCAAGGCTCCCCGAAGACACAGGCAGTCCTTTCTCAGTACGTTTTGGAACCTAGCGCTGACAAGTGAGTCCAAAAGAGAGCTGATATGCTTCCTAGAGTTCAAGAACCACAGGGACTAAGGCTCTATGCAATCGGTTGTTTCGCTAAGTCTGTCATGAGAACACCTGGACGTTAGCTTGAGGCTAGAGGCCCCATGTGGTGGGCCCATTCCCTGAAGACTACTGAAGGATGACCACCTACCAAGGGATGGCAACCTCCAAGTTTCTTGCCTAGAAACTCACGTCATCACCAGGGCAATTGTGTTACGAAGAGAAGCTGTGCAGCAACAGTGTTTCTTGGGGAGAATTGAGCCCGCGGCTCTGTAAATCCCAATGAGGAAAATAAAGTTTCACTCGCAGCCTTACTTTCAAAAGGGACCACACAGAGCATTCACCCTGCTGTGTCTTTCTCTAGTTTGTACTCCCAAGGTGCGTTAGAAGGGAGATACTTGAGTTGTTTCACTTACCACATGCTAGATGTTTAGCAAAAGAAGGCCTTTACTGCCCTTCTTTTGGCATATGGTTGTCCTCAGCCGAACAGTTCTCTCAGCTCCTAGAAGCGATGGGCGGTCCCTTGTGTACATCTTGGATCCCAGTGCAGACCTGTTAGTCCTAAGACACCAGAAATGCTTCCTACACTTAAAGCACCGCTTTGACAAACGCTGCCTGGAACCTGTTGCCTGCCTATCTATCTGTGTGACGAACAAAACAGTAACTTAGCTTGGAGCCAGTCCTCCTATATGTTTGGCTTACTCACCGACGATTGCTGAGGGATGAGCACTTAGCAGGGACTGAAAGGCCACGTTTGCCTCACGGGGGGCGGGGATATGACTTGTCCTCACAAGGCAATTGTGCAACGAAGAAAAGATAGGCCACTACACTGTTCATCAGGTAACCTTGAGGCCGCGTGTCGTCATTCCAGTGTGCCAAATAAACTTCCCATCACGGTTCAGTTTCCAAGGCGAGGGCACAGCGTCTTATGCTGCAGTTTCTGACTCCCTACTGGACGTTCAGCTGACCACCTAGACCCTTTCGTGAGTCAACTTTGTGATACACTTTGTGATACGGGGTCGTGATGGTGGTGAAAGGATTAGCAAGTCATGGGTTAGTGAGGCCGGTGTGTACAATGTATCTCCAGAGTACCTGGCTTTCAAGGGAGAGCCTGAAATTTTTCAGGCTACACTGAAAGTCCAGTGGCCGCCTGGGGTAAATTGCATCACGTGCGAGTGCCCTGAAGGCGGGGTCGAATCACTGTATGTTTTGTGTGCTCTGGGTTCGGCAGAAAAGCAGACACGTTTTGCATGAAGGAATGAACAGAACGCTGATAGCTGGCTGTTTCTAAGCTATCCCAACCTAGGTGTTTCTCTGACGAAGCCCTTCGCTGCCCATGATTGCGGCATCTAGCTGCTGCCAGCGGTGCATTGCTCACAACTCCCTGAAGACACAGGAGGCCCTTTTAGTCCGTTTCGGATCCTAGTACAGCCCCGCGACTCAAGAGAGGACCTGATATGCTTCCTAGGGTTCGAGAAACCCAGGGACTAAGGCTGCATGCGGTCTGTCGCATGCCTACCTGGTTCATGAGAAAACCTGAACATTAGCTTAAGGCCAGAGGCCCCGTGTGGTTCTCCCCTTCCCTGAGGACAACTGAAGTAGGAGCACTTACCGAGGAACGGCAACATCCAATCTCCTTCCAGGAAACTCACTTGTCATCACAAAGGCAACTGTGCAACAACACTGTTTCCCAGGGAGAACTGAGCCCGCAGCTCTCTAAATCCCAATGAGGAAAATAAAGTTTCCCTTCAAGCCTTAGTTTCAAAATGGACCGCAGAGCATTCACCCTGTTGTATCCGTCACTCCATGGCACGTCCAAGGTGCGCATAGAACGGAGATACTACATTCGTTTCAACTTGCCGCATCCTAGCATTTTAACAAAAGACGCCCTTCACAGCCCTTCTTTCAGCCTATAGTTGCCCTCAACTGAGCTTCGCTCACAAGGCCCAGAAAGGACGGGCAGTCCGTCGTTTACATCTTGGATCCCAGTGCAGACCCCCGTGTCCTAAGACACCAGAAACGCTTCCTAGATTTAAAGCACCGCTTTGACAAAGGCTGCCGTGAGCTTGCGGCCCGCCTATGTCTGTGATGAGAGACGTAGAACGTTGGCTTGAGGCGAGTCGTCCGGGCTTGTGGGCGTACTCACGAATGATTTTTGAGGGAGGAGGCCGTGGCAGGAATTGAAAGCCAAGTGCTCTTTCGTGGAAGATAACTAGTCCTCCCAAAGACGACTGTGCAGCAAAGAGAAGATGGGCAACAACAGTGTTTACCAGGTAACCCTGAGGCCGCAAACTCTCTACTTTGCAATGAGGAAAATCAACTTCCCAGGAAGACTCAATTCCCAGCAGGACAAAGCAGCATATTACCAAGTCGCATCGGACTCTCTCTTGTACATCCCGTGGACACAGTGGCTCGTGACACTAGTCACCATTGCCATGCTGGGAGTCCTTACTGTGGTGTCAGGATATCAAGGGGAGGGCTTAGTTAGGCCTAGGTGACGGTACTTCTCTAGACTATCTACCAGTTCTGGAAAACCCTGTAGGTTTTGAAGCCGGACTTAAAGTGTAGTTGCCGCTTGAGGTAGACAGACGTCGTGGAGCAGCTCCCAGGAGCAGTGGTAGGCTAATTGTATTTTCTACTGCAGCTCGGGGTTCCTCCAGAGCGCAGACACCCTTTGCATGAAGGAAGGCATGGAACGTTGATAACTGGGTTGCTTTCAAGCTATCGCAATCCAGGTGTCTAAACAACGAAGCCCTTCACTGCCCATCAGTTGGCATCTAGCTGTTCCCGACGGTAGATGGCTCAAGGCTCCCCGAAGACACAGGCAGTCCTTTCTCAGTACGTTTTGGAACCTAGCGCTGACAAGTGAGTCCAAAAGAGAGCTGATATGCTTCCTAGAGTTCAAGAACCACAGGGACTAAGGCTCTATGCAATCGGTTGTTTCGCTAAGTCTGTCATGAGAACACCTGGACGTTAGCTTGAGGCTAGAGGCCCCATGTGGTGGGCCCATTCCCTGAAGACTACTGAAGGATGACCACCTACCAAGGGATGGCAACCTCCAAGTTTCTTGCCTAGAAACTCACGTCATCACCAGGGCAATTGTGTTACGAAGAGAAGCTGTGCAGCAACAGTGTTTCTTGGGGAGAATTGAGCCCGCGGCTCTGTAAATCCCAATGAGGAAAATAAAGTTTCACTCGCAGCCTTACTTTCAAAAGGGACCACACAGAGCATTCACCCTGCTGTGTCTTTCTCTAGTTTGTACTCCCAAGGTGCGTTAGAAGGGAGATACTTGAGTTGTTTCACTTACCACATGCTAGATGTTTAGCAAAAGAAGGCCTTTACTGCCCTTCTTTTGGCATATGGTTGTCCTCAGCCGAACAGTTCTCTCAGCTCCTAGAAGCGATGGGCGGTCCCTTGTGTACATCTTGGATCCCAGTGCAGACCTGTTAGTCCTAAGACACCAGAAATGCTTCCTACACTTAAAGCACCGCTTTGACAAACGCTGCCTGGAACCTGTTGCCTGCCTATCTATCTGTGTGACGAACAAAACAGTAACTTAGCTTGGAGCCAGTCCTCCTATATGTTTGGCTTACTCACCGACGATTGCTGAGGGATGAGCACTTAGCAGGGACTGAAAGGCCACGTTTGCCTCACGGGGGGCGGGGATATGACTTGTCCTCACAAGGCAATTGTGCAACGAAGAAAAGATAGGCCACTACACTGTTCATCAGGTAACCTTGAGGCCGCGTGTCGTCATTCCAGTGTGCCAAATAAACTTCCCATCACGGTTCAGTTTCCAAGGCGAGGGCACAGCGTCTTATGCTGCAGTTTCTGACTCCCTACTGGACGTTCAGCTGACCACCTAGACCCTTTCGTGAGTCAACTTTGTGATACACTTTGTGATACGGGGTCGTGATGGTGGTGAAAGGATTAGCAAGTCATGGGTTAGTGAGGCCGGTGTGTACAATGTATCTCCAGAGTACCTGGCTTTCAAGGGAGAGCCTGAAATTTTTCAGGCTACACTGAAAGTCCAGTGGCCGCCTGGGGTAAATTGCATCACGTGCGAGTGCCCTGAAGGCGGGGTCGAATCACTGTATGTTTTGTGTGCTCTGGGTTCGGCAGAAAAGCAGACACGTTTTGCATGAAGGAATGAACAGAACGCTGATAGCTGGCTGTTTCTAAGCTATCCCAACCTAGGTGTTTCTCTGACGAAGCCCTTCGCTGCCCATGATTGCGGCATCTAGCTGCTGCCAGCGGTGCATTGCTCACAACTCCCTGAAGACACAGGAGGCCCTTTTAGTCCGTTTCGGATCCTAGTACAGCCCCGCGACTCAAGAGAGGACCTGATATGCTTCCTAGGGTTCGAGAAACCCAGGGACTAAGGCTGCATGGGGTCTGTCGCATGCCTACCTGGTTCATGAGAAAACCTGAACATTAGCTTAAGGCCAGAGGCGCCGTGTGGTTCTCCCCTTCCCTGAGGACAACTGAAGTAGGAGCACTTACCGAGGAACGGCAACATCCAATCTCCTTCCAGGAAACTCACTTGTCATCACAAAGGCAACTGTGCAACAACACTGTTTCCCAGGGAGAACTGAGCCCGCAGCTCTCTAAATCCCAATGAGGAAAATAAAGTTTCCCTTCAAGCCTTAGTTTCAAAATGGACCGCAGAGCATTCACCCTGTTGTATCCGTCACTCCATGGCACGTCCAAGGTGCGCATAGAACGGAGATACTACATTCGTTTCAACTTGCCGCATCCTAGCATTTTAACAAAAGACGCCCTTCACAGCCCTTCTTTCAGCCTATAGTTGCCCTCAACTGAGCTTCGCTCACAAGGCCCAGAAAGGACGGGCAGTCCGTCGTTTACATCTTGGATCCTAGTGCAGACCCCCGTGTCCTAAGACACCAGAAACGCTTCCTAGATTTAAAGCACCGCTTTGACAAAGGCTGCCGTGAGCTTGCGGCCCGCCTATGTCTGTGATGAGAGACGTAGAACGTTGGCTTGAGGCGAGTCGTCCGGGGTTGTGGGCGTACTCACGAATGATTTTTGAGGGAGGAGGCCGTGGCAGGAATTGAAAGCCAAGTGCTCTTTCGTGGAAGATAACTAGTCCTCCCAAAGACGACTGTGCAGCAAAGAGAAGATGGGCAACAACAGTGTTTACCAGGTAACCCTGAGGCCGCAAACTCTCTACTTTGCAATGAGGAAAATCAACTTCCCAGGAAGACTCAATTCCCAGCAGGACAAAGCAGCATATTACCAAGTCGCATCGGACTCTCTCTTGTACATCCCGTGGACACAGTGGCTCGTGACACTAGTCACCATTGCCATGCTGGGAGTCCTTACTGTGGTGTCAGGATATCAAGGGGAGGGCTTAGTTAGGCCTAGGTGACGGTACTTCTCTAGACTATCTACCAGTTCTGGAAAACCCTGTAGGTTTTGAAGCCGGACTTAAAGTGTAGTTGCCGCTTGAGGTAGACAGACGTCGTGGAGCAGCTCCCAGGAGCAGTGGTAGGCTAATTGTATTTTCTACTGCAGCTCGGGGTTCCTCCAGAGCGCAGACACCCTTTGCATGAAGGAAGGCATGGAACGTTGATAACTGGGTTGCTTTCAAGCTATCGCAATCCAGGTGTCTAAACAACGAAGCCCTTCACTGCCCATCAGTTGGCATCTAGCTGTTCCCGACGGTAGATGGCTCAAGGCTCCCCGAAGACACAGGCAGTCCTTTCTCAGTACGTTTTGGAACCTAGCGCTGACAAGTGAGTCCAAAAGAGAGCTGATATGCTTCCTAGAGTTCAAGAACCACAGGGACTAAGGCTCTATGCAATCGGTTGTTTCGCTAAGTCTGTCATGAGAACACCTGGACGTTAGCTTGAGGCTAGAGGCCCCATGTGGTGGGCCCATTCCCTGAAGACTACTGAAGGATGACCACCTACCAAGGGATGGCAACCTCCAAGTTTCTTGCCTAGAAACTCACGTCATCACCAGGGCAATTGTGTTACGAAGAGAAGCTGTGCAGCAACAGTGTTTCTTGGGGAGAATTGAGCCCGCGGCTCTGTAAATCCCAATGAGGAAAATAAAGTTTCACTCGCAGCCTTACTTTCAAAAGGGACCACACAGAGCATTCACCCTGCTGTGTCTTTCTCTAGTTTGTACTCCCAAGGTGCGTTAGAAGGGAGATACTTGAGTTGTTTCACTTACCACATGCTAGATGTTTAGCAAAAGAAGGCCTTTACTGCCCTTCTTTTGGCATATGGTTGTCCTCAGCCGAACAGTTCTCTCAGCTCCTAGAAGCGATGGGCGGTCCCTTGTGTACATCTTGGATCCCAGTGCAGACCTGTTAGTCCTAAGACACCAGAAATGCTTCCTACACTTAAAGCACCGCTTTGACAAACGCTGCCTGGAACCTGTTGCCTGCCTATCTATCTGTGTGACGAACAAAACAGTAACTTAGCTTGGAGCCAGTCCTCCTATATGTTTGGCTTACTCACCGACGATTGCTGAGGGATGAGCACTTAGCAGGGACTGAAAGGCCACGTTTGCCTCACGGGGGGCGGGGATATGACTTGTCCTCACAAGGCAATTGTGCAACGAAGAAAAGATAGGCCACTACACTGTTCATCAGGTAACCTTGAGGCCGCGTGTCGTCATTCCAGTGTGCCAAATAAACTTCCCATCACGGTTCAGTTTCCAAGGCGAGGGCACAGCGTCTTATGCTGCAGTTTCTGACTCCCTACTGGACGTTCAGCTGACCACCTAGACCCTTTCGTGAGTCAACTTTGTGATACACTTTGTGATACGGGGTCGTGATGGTGGTGAAAGGATTAGCAAGTCATGGGTTAGTGAGGCCGGTGTGTACAATGTATCTCCAGAGTACCTGGCTTTCAAGGGAGAGCCTGAAATTTTTCAGGCTACACTGAAAGTCCAGTGGCCGCCTGGGGTAAATTGCATCACGTGCGAGTGCCCTGAAGGCGGGGTCGAATCACTGTATGTTTTGTGTGCTCTGGGTTCGGCAGAAAAGCAGACACGTTTTGCATGAAGGAATGAACAGAACGCTGATAGCTGGCTGTTTCTAAGCTATCCCAACCTAGGTGTTTCTCTGACGAAGCCCTTCGCTGCCCATGATTGCGGCATCTAGCTGCTGCCAGCGGTGCATTGCTCACAACTCCCTGAAGACACAGGAGGCCCTTTTAGTCCGTTTCGGATCCTAGTACAGCCCCGCGACTCAAGAGAGGACCTGATATGCTTCCTAGGGTTCGAGAAACCCAGGGACTAAGGCTGCATGGGGTCTGTCGCATGCCTACCTGGTTCATGAGAAAACCTGAACATTAGCTTAAGGCCAGAGGCCCCGTGTGGTTCTCCCCTTCCCTGAGGACAACTGAAGTAGGAGCACTTACCGAGGAACGGCAACATCCAATCTCCTTCCAGGAAACTCACTTGTCATCACAAAGGCAACTGTGCAACAACACTGTTTCCCAGGGAGAACTGAGCCCGCAGCTCTCTAAATCCCAATGAGGAAAATAAAGTTTCCCTTCAAGCCTTAGTTTCAAAATGGACCGCAGAGCATTCACCCTGTTGTATCCGTCACTCCATGGCACGTCCAAGGTGCGCATAGAACGGAGATACTACATTCGTTTCAACTTGCCGCATCCTAGCATTTTAACAAAAGACGCCCTTCACAGCCCTTCTTTCAGCCTATAGTTGCCCTCAACTGAGCTTCGCTCACAAGGCCCAGAAAGGACGGGCAGTCCGTCGTTTACATCTTGGATCCTAGTGCAGACCCCCGTGTCCTAAGACACCAGAAACGCTTCCTAGATTTAAAGCACCGCTTTGACAAAGGCTGCCGTGAGCTTGCGGCCCGCCTATGTCTGTGATGAGAGACGTAGAACGTTGGCTTGAGGCGAGTCGTCCGGGGTTGTGGGCGTACTCACGAATGATTTTTGAGGGAGGAGGCCGTGGCAGGAATTGAAAGCCAAGTGCTCTTTCGTGGAAGATAACTAGTCCTCCCAAAGACGACTGTGCAGCAAAGAGAAGATGGGCAACAACAGTGTTTACCAGGTAACCCTGAGGCCGCAAACTCTCTACTTTGCAATGAGGAAAATCAACTTCCCAGGAAGACTCAATTCCCAGCAGGACAAAGCAGCATATTACCAAGTCGCATCGGACTCTCTCTTGTACATCCCGTGGACACAGTGGCTCGTGACACTAGTCACCATTGCCATGCTGGGAGTCCTTACTGTGGTGTAAGGATATCAAGGGGAGGGCTTAGTTAGGCCTAGGTGACGGTACTTCTCTAGACTATCTACCAGTTCTGGAAAACCCTGTAGGTTTTGAAGCCGGACTTAAAGTGTAGTTGCCGCTTGAGGTAGACAGACGTCGTGGAGCAGCTCCCAGGAGCAGTGGTAGGCTAATTGTATTTTCTACTGCAGCTCAGGGTTCCTCCAGAGCGCAGACACCCTTTGCATGAAGGAAGGCATGGAACGTTGATAACTGGGTTTCTTTCAAGCTATCGCAATCCAGGTGTCTAAACAACGAAGCCCTTCACTGCCCATCAGTTGGCATCTAGCTGTTCCCGACGGTAGATGGCTCAAGGCTCCCCGAAGACACAGGCAGTCCTTTCTCAGTACGTTTTGGAACCTAGCGCTGACAAGTGAGTCCAAAAGAGAGCTGATATGCTTCCTAGAGTTCAAGAACCACAGGGACTAAGGCTCTATGCAATCGGTTGTTTCGCTAAGTCTGTCATGAGAACACCTGGACGTTAGCTTGAGGCTAGAGGCCCCATGTGGTGGGCCAATTCCCTGAAGACTACTGAAGGATGACCACCTACCAAGGGATGGCAACCTCCAAGTTTCTTGCCTAGAAACTCACGTCATCACCAGGGCAATTGTGTTACGAAGAGAAGCTGTGCAGCAACAGTGTTTCTTGGGGAGAATTGAGCCCGCGGCTCTGTAAATCCCAATGAGGAAAATAAAGTTTCACTCGCAGCCTTACTTTCAAAAGGGACCACACAGAGCATTCACCCTGCTGTGTCTTTCTCTAGTTTGTACTCCCAAGGTGCGTTAGAAGGGAGATACTTGAGTTGTTTCACTTACCACATGCTAGATGTTTAGCAAAAGAAGGCCTTTACTGCCCTTCTTTTGGCATATGGTTGTCCTCAGCCGAACAGTTCTCTCAGCTCCTAGAAGCGATGGGCGGTCCCTTGTGTACATCTTGGATCCCAGTGCAGACCTGTTAGTCCTAAGACACCAGAAATGCTTCCTACACTTAAAGCACCGCTTTGACAAACGCTGCCTGGAACCTGTTGCCTGCCTATCTATCTGTGTGACGAACAAAACAGTAACTTAGCTTGGAGCCAGTCCTCCTATATGTTTGGCTTACTCACCGACGATTGCTGAGGGATGAGCACTTAGCAGGGACTGAAAGGCCACGTTTGCCTCACGGGGGGCGGGGATATGACTTGTCCTCACAAGGCAATTGTGCAACGAAGAAAAGATAGGCCACTACACTGTTCATCAGGTAACCTTGAGGCCGCGTGTCGTCATTCCAGTGTGCCAAATAAACTTCCCATCACGGTTCAGTTTCCAAGGCGAGGGCACAGCGTCTTATGCTGCAGTTTCTGACTCCCTACTGGACGTTCAGCTGACCACCTAGACCCTTTCGTGAGTCAACTTTGTGATACACTTTGTGATACGGGGTCGTGATGGTGGTGAAAGGATTAGCAAGTCATGGGTTAGTGAGGCCGGTGTGTACAATGTATCTCCAGAGTACCTGGCTTTCAAGGGAGAGCCTGAAATTTTTCAGGCTACACTGAAAGTCCAGTGGCTGCCTGGGGTAAATTGCATCACGTGCGAGTGCCCTGAAGGCGGGGTCGAATCACTGTATGTTTTGTGTGCTCTGGGTTCGGCAGAAAAGCAGACACGTTTTGCATGAAGGAATGAACAGAACGCTGATAGCTGGCTGTTTCTAAGCTATCCCAACCTAGGTGTTTCTCTGACGAAGCCCTTCGCTGCCCATGATTGCGGCATCTAGCTGCTGCCAGCGGTGCATTGCTCACAACTCCCTGAAGACACAGGAGGCCCTTTTAGTCCGTTTCAGATCCTAGTACAGCCCCGCGACTCAAGAGAGGACCTGATATGCTTCCTAGGGTTCGAGAAACCCAGGGACTAAGGCTGCATGGGGTCTGTCGCATGCCTACCTGGTTCATGAGAAAACCTGAACATTAGCTTAAGGCCAGAGGTGCCGTGTGGTTCTCCCCTTCCCTGAGGACAACTGAAGTAGGAGCACTTACCGAGGAACGGCAACATCCAATCTCCTTCCAGGAAACTCACTTGTCATCACAAAGGCAACTGTGCAACAACACTGTTTCCCAGGGAGAACTGAGCCCGCAGCTCTCTAAATCCCAATGAGGAAAATAAAGTTTCCCTTCAAGCCTTAGTTTCAAAATGGACCGCAGAGCATTCACCCTGTTGTATCCGTCACTCCATGGCACGTCCAAGGTGCGCATAGAACGGAGATACTACATTCGTTTCAACTTGCCGCATCCTAGCATTTTAACAAAAGACGCCCTTCACAGCCCTTCTTTCAGCCTATAGTTGCCCTCAACTGAGCTTCGCTCACAAGGCCCAGAAAGGACGGGCAGTCCGTCGTTTACATCTTGGATCCTAGTGCAGACCCCCGTGTCCTAAGACACCAGAAACGCTTCCTAGATTTAAAGCACCGCTTTGACAAAGGCTGCCGTGAGCTTGCGGCCCGCCTATGTCTGTGATGAGAGACGTAGAACGTTGGCTTGAGGCGAGTCGTCCGGGCTTGTGGGCGTACTCACGAATGATTTTTGAGGGAGGAGGCCGTGGCAGGAATTGAAAGCCAAGTGCTCTTTCGTGGAAGATAACTAGTCCTCCCAAAGACGACTGTGCAGCAAAGAGAAGATGGGCAACAACAGTGTTTACCAGGTAACCCTGAGGCCGCAAACTCTCTACTTTGCAATGAGGAAAATCAACTTCCCAGGAAGACTCAATTCCCAGCAGGACAAAGCAGCATATTACCAAGTCGCATCGGACTCTCTCTTGTACATCCCATGGACACAGTGGCTCGTGACACTAGTCACCATTGCCATGCTGGGAGTCCTTACTGTGGTGTCAGGATATCAAGGGGAGGGCTTAGTTAGGCCTAGGTGACGGTACTTCTCTAGACTATCTACCAGTTCTGGAAAACCCTGTAGGTTTTGAAGCCGGACTTAAAGTGTAGTTGCCGCTTGAGGTAGACAGACGTCGTGGAGCAGCTCCCAGGAGCAGTGGTAGGCTAATTGTATTTTCTACTGCAGCTCGGGGTTCCTCCAGAGCGCAGACACCCTTTGCATGAAGGAAGGCATGGAACGTTGATAACTGGGTTGCTTTCAAGCTATCGCAATCCAGGTGTCTAAACAACGAAGCCCTTCACTGCCCATCAGTTGGCATCTAGCTGTTCCCGACGGTAGATGGCTCAAGGCTCCCCGAAGACACAGGCAGTCCTTTCTCAGTACGTTTTGGAACCTAGCGCTGACAAGTGAGTCCAAAAGAGAGCTGATATGCTTCCTAGAGTTCAAGAACCACAGGGACTAAGGCTCTATGCAATCGGTTGTTTCGCTAAGTCTGTCATGAGAACACCTGGACGTTAGCTTGAGGCTAGAGGCCCCATGTGGTGGGCCCATTCCCTGAAGACTACTGAAGGATGACCACCTACCAAGGGATGGCAACCTCCAAGTTTCTTGCCTAGAAACTCACGTCATCACCAGGGCAATTGTGTTACGAAGAGAAGCTGTGCAGCAACAGTGTTTCTTGGGGAGAATTGAGCCCGCGGCTCTGTAAATCCCAATGAGGAAAATAAAGTTTCACTCGCAGCCTTACTTTCAAAAGGGACCACACAGAGCATTCACCCTGCTGTGTCTTTCTCTAGTTTGTACTCCCAAGGTGCGTTAGAAGGGAGATACTTGAGTTGTTTCACTTACCACATGCTAGATGTTTAGCAAAAGAAGGCCTTTACTGCCCTTCTTTTGGCATATGGTTGTCCTCAGCCGAACAGTTCTCTCAGCTCCTAGAAGCGATGGGCGGTCCCTTGTGTACATCTTGGATCCCAGTGCAGACCTGTTAGTCCTAAGACACCAGAAATGCTTCCTACACTTAAAGCACCGCTTTGACAAACGCTGCCTGGAACCTGTTGCCTGCCTATCTATCTGTGTGACGAACAAAACAGTAACTTAGCTTGGAGCCAGTCCTCCTATATGTTTGGCTTACTCACCGACGATTGCTGAGGGATGAGCACTTAGCAGGGACTGAAAGGCCACGTTTGCCTCACGGGGGGCGGGGATATGACTTGTCCTCACAAGGCAATTGTGCAACGAAGAAAAGATAGGCCACTACACTGTTCATCAGGTAACCTTGAGGCCGCGTGTCGTCATTCCAGTGTGCCAAATAAACTTCCCATCACGGTTCAGTTTCCAAGGCGAGGGCACAGCGTCTTATGCTGCAGTTTCTGACTCCCTACTGGACGTTCAGCTGACCACCTAGACCCTTTCGTGAGTCAACTTTGTGATACACTTTGTGATACGGGGTCGTGATGGTGGTGAAAGGATTAGCAAGTCATGGGTTAGTGAGGCCGGTGTGTACAATGTATCTCCAGAGTACCTGGCTTTCAAGGGAGAGCCTGAAATTTTTCAGGCTACACTGAAAGTCCAGTGGCCGCCTGGGGTAAATTGCATCACGTGCGAGTGCCCTGAAGGCGGGGTCGAATCACTGTATGTTTTGTGTGCTCTGGGTTCGGCAGAAAAGCAGACACGTTTTGCATGAAGGAATGAACAGAACGCTGATAGCTGGCTGTTTCTAAGCTATCCCAACCTAGGTGTTTCTCTGACGAAGCCCTTCGCTGCCCATGATTGCGGCATCTAGCTGCTGCCAGCGGTGCATTGCTCACAACTCCCTGAAGACACAGGAGGCCCTTTTAGTCCGTTTCGGATCCTAGTACAGCCCCGCGACTCAAGAGAGGACCTGATATGCTTCCTAGGGTTCGAGAAACCCAGGGACTAAGGCTGCATGGGGTCTGTCGCATGCCTACCTGGTTCATGAGAAAACCTGAACATTAGCTTAAGGCCAGAGGCCCCGTGTGGTTCTCCCCTTCCCTGAGGACAACTGAAGTAGGAGCACTTACCGAGGAACGGCAACATCCAATCTCCTTCCAGGAAACTCACTTGTCATCACAAAGGCAACTGTGCAACAACACTGTTTCCCAGGGAGAACTGAGCCCGCAGCTCTCTAAATCCCAATGAGGAAAATAAAGTTTCCCTTCAAGCCTTAGTTTCAAAATGGACCGCAGAGCATTCACCCTGTTGTATCCGTCACTCCATGGCACGTCCAAGGTGCGCATAGAACGGAGATACTACATTCGTTTCAACTTGCCGCATCCTAGCATTTTAACAAAAGACGCCCTTCACAGCCCTTCTTTCAGCCTATAGTTGCCCTCAACTGAGCTTCGCTCACAAGGCCCAGAAAGGACGGGCAGTCCGTCGTTTACATCTTGGATCCTAGTGCAGACCCCCGTGTCCTAAGACACCAGAAACGCTTCCTAGATTTAAAGCACCGCTTTGACAAAGGCTGCCGTGAGCTTGCGGCCCGCCTATGTCTGTGATGAGAGACGTAGAACGTTGGCTTGAGGCGAGTCGTCCGGGCTTGTGGGCGTACTCACGAATGATTTTTGAGGGAGGAGGCCGTGGCAGGAATTGAAAGCCAAGTGCTCTTTCGTGGAAGATAACTAGTCCTCCCAAAGACGACTGTGCAGCAAAGAGAAGATGGGCAACAACAGTGTTTACCAGGTAACCCTGAGGCCGCAAACTCTCTACTTTGCAATGAGGAAAATCAACTTCCCAGGAAGACTCAATTCCCAGCAGGACAAAGCAGCATATTACCAAGTCGCATCGGACTCTCTCTTGTACATCCCATGGACACAGTGGCTCGTGACACTAGTCACCATTGCCATGCTGGGAGTCCTTACTGTGGTGTCAGGATATCAAGGGGAGGGCTTAGTTAGGCCTAGGTGACGGTACTTCTCTAGACTATCTACCAGTTCTGGAAAACCCTGTAGGTTTTGAAGCCGGACTTAAAGTGTAGTTGCCGCTTGAGGTAGACAGACGTCGTGGAGCAGCTCCCAGGAGCAGTGGTAGGCTAATTGTATTTTCTACTGCAGCTCAGGGTTCCTCCAGAGCGCAGACACCCTTTGCATGAAGGAAGGCATGGAACGTTGATAACTGGGTTGCTTTCAAGCTATCGCAATCCAGGTGTCTAAACAACGAAGCCCTTCACTGCCCATCAGTTGGCATCTAGCTGTTCCCGACGGTAGATGGCTCAAGGCTCCCCGAAGACACAGGCAGTCCTTTCTCAGTACGTTTTGGAACCTAGCGCTGACAAGTGAGTCCAAAAGAGAGCTGATATGCTTCCTAGAGTTCAAGAACCACAGGGACTAAGGCTCTATGCAATCGGTTGTTTCGCTAAGTCTGTCATGAGAACACCTGGACGTTAGCTTGAGGCTAGAGGCCCCATGTGGTGGGCCCATTCCCTGAAGACTACTGAAGGATGACCACCTACCAAGGGATGGCAACCTCCAAGTTTCTTGCCTAGAAACTCACGTCATCACCAGGGCAATTGTGTTACGAAGAGAAGCTGTGCAGCAACAGTGTTTCTTGGGGAGAATTGAGCCCGCGGCTCTGTAAATCCCAATGAGGAAAATAAAGTTTCACTCGCAGCCTTACTTTCAAAAGGGACCACACAGAGCATTCACCCTGCTGTGTCTTTCTCTAGTTTGTACTCCCAAGGTGCGTTAGAAGGGAGATACTTGAGTTGTTTCACTTACCACATGCTAGATGTTTAGCAAAAGAAGGCCTTTACTGCCCTTCTTTTGGCATATGGTTGTCCTCAGCCGAACAGTTCTCTCAGCTCCTAGAAGCGATGGGCGGTCCCTTGTGTACATCTTGGATCCCAGTGCAGACTTGTTAGTCCTAAGACACCAGAAATGCTTCCTACACTTAAAGCACCGCTTTGACAAACGCTGCCTGGAACCTGTTGCCTGCCTATCTATCTGTGTGACGAACAAAACAGTAACTTAGCTTGGAGCCAGTCCTCCTATATGTTTGGCTTACTCACCGACGATTGCTGAGGGATGAGCACTTAGCAGGGACTGAAAGGCCACGTTTGCCTCACGGGGGGCGGGGATATGACTTGTCCTCACAAGGCAATTGTGCAACGAAGAAAAGATAGGCCACTACACTGTTCATCAGGTAACCTTGAGGCCGCGTGTCGTCATTCCAGTGTGCCAAATAAACTTCCCATCACGGTTCAGTTTCCAAGGCGAGGGCACAGCGTCTTATGCTGCAGTTTCTGACTCCCTACTGGACGTTCAGCTGACCACCTAGACCCTTTCGTGAGTCAACTTTGTGATACACTTTGTGATACGGGGTCGTGATGGTGGTGAAAGGATTAGCAAGTCATGGGTTAGTGAGGCCGGTGTGTACAATGTATCTCCAGAGTACCTGGCTTTCAAGGGAGAGCCTGAAATTTTTCAGGCTACACTGAAAGTCCAGTGGCCGCCTGGGGTAAATTGCATCACGTGCGAGTGCCCTGAAGGCGGGGTCGAATCACTGTATGTTTTGTGTGCTCTGGGTTCGGCAGAAAAGCAGACACGTTTTGCATGAAGGAATGAACAGAACGCTGATAGCTGGCTGTTTCTAAGCTATCCCAACCTAGGTGTTTCTCTGACGAAGCCCTTCGCTGCCCATGATTGCGGCATCTAGCTGCTGCCAGCGGTGCATTGCTCACAACTCCCTGAAGACACAGGAGGCCCTTTTAGTCCGTTTCGGATCCTAGTACAGCCCCGCGACTCAAGAGAGGACCTGATATGCTTCCTAGGGTTCGAGAAACCCAGGGACTAAGGCTGCATGGGGTCTGTCGCATGCCTACCTGGTTCATGAGAAAACCTGAACATTAGCTTAAGGCCAGAGGCCCCGTGTGGTTCTCCCCTTCCCTGAGGACAACTGAAGTAGGAGCACTTACCGAGGAACGGCAACATCCAATCTCCTTCCAGGAAACTCACTTGTCATCACAAAGGCAACTGTGCAACAACACTGTTTCCCAGGGAGAACTGAGCCCGCAGCTCTCTAAATCCCAATGAGGAAAATAAAGTTTCCCTTCAAGCCTTAGTTTCAAAATGGACCGCAGAGCATTCACCCTGTTGTATCCGTCACTCCATGGCACGTCCAAGGTGCGCATAGAACGGAGATACTACATTCGTTTCAACTTGCCGCATCCTAGCATTTTAACAGAAGACGCCCTTCACAGCCCTTCTTTCAGCCTATAGTTGCCCTCAACTGAGCTTCGCTCACAAGGCCCAGAAAGGACGGGCAGTCCGTCGTTTACATCTTGGATCCTAGTGCAGACCCCCGTGTCCTAAGACACCAGAAACGCTTCCTAGATTTAAAGCACCGCTTTGACAAAGGCTGCCGTGAGCTTGCGGCCCGCCTATGTCTGTGATGAGAGACGTAGAACGTTGGCTTGAGGCGAGTCGTCCGGGGTTGTGGGCGTACTCACGAATGATTTTTGAGGGAGGAGGCCGTGGCAGGAATTGAAAGCCAAGTGCTCTTTCGTGGAAGATAACTAGTCCTCCCAAAGACGACTGTGCAGCAAAGAGAAGATGGGCAACAACAGTGTTTACCAGGTAACCCTGAGGCCGCAAACTCTCTACTTTGCAATGAGGAAAATCAACTTCCCAGGAAGACTCAATTCCCAGCAGGACAAAGCAGCATATTACCAAGTCGCATCGGACTCTCTCTTGTACATCCCGTGGACACAGTGGCTCGTGACACTAGTCACCATTGCCATGCTGGGAGTCCTTACTGTGGTGTCAGGATATCAAGGGGAGGGCTTAGTTAGGCCTAGGTGACGGTACTTCTCTAGACTATCTACCAGTTCTGGAAAACCCTGTAGGTTTTGAAGCCGGACTTAAAGTGTAGTTGCCGCTTGAGGTAGACAGACGTCGTGGAGCAGCTCCCAGGAGCAGTGGTAGGCTAATTGTATTTTCTACTGCAGCTCAGGGTTCCTCCAGAGCGCAGACACCCTTTGCATGAAGGAAGGCATGGAACGTTGATAACTGGGTTGCTTTCAAGCTATCGCAATCCAGGTGTCTAAACAACGAAGCCCTTCACTGCCCATCAGTTGGCATCTAGCTGTTCCCGACGGTAGATGGCTCAAGGCTCCCCGAAGACACAGGCAGTCCTTTCTCAGTACGTTTTGGAACCTAGCGCTGACAAGTGAGTCCAAAAGAGAGCTGATATGCTTCCTAGAGTTCAAGAACCACAGGGACTAAGGCTCTATGCAATCGGTTGTTTCGCTAAGTCTGTCATGAGAACACCTGGACGTTAGCTTGAGGCTAGAGGCCCCATGTGGTGGGCCCATTCCCTGAAGACTACTGAAGGATGACCACCTACCAAGGGATGGCAACCTCCAAGTTTCTTGCCTAGAAACTCACGTCATCACCAGGGCAATTGTGTTACGAAGAGAAGCTGTGCAGCAACAGTGTTTCTTGGGGAGAATTGAGCCCGCGGCTCTGTAAATCCCAATGAGGAAAATAAAGTTTCACTCGCAGCCTTACTTTCAAAAGGGACCACACAGAGCATTCACCCTGCTGTGTCTTTCTCTAGTTTGTACTCCCAAGGTGCGTTAGAAGGGAGATACTTGAGTTGTTTCACTTACCACATGCTAGATGTTTAGCAAAAGAAGGCCTTTACTGCCCTTCTTTTGGCATATGGTTGTCCTCAGCCGAACAGTTCTCTCAGCTCCTAGAAGCGATGGGCGGTCCCTTGTGTACATCTTGGATCCCAGTGCAGACCTGTTAGTCCTAAGACACCAGAAATGCTTCCTACACTTAAAGCACCGCTTTGACAAACGCTGCCTGGAACCTGTTGCCTGCCTATCTATCTGTGTGACGAACAAAACAGTAACTTAGCTTGGAGCCAGTCCTCCTATATGTTTGGCTTACTCACCGACGATTGCTGAGGGATGAGCACTTAGCAGGGACTGAAAGGCCACGTTTGCCTCACGGGGGGCGGGGATATGACTTGTCCTCACAAGGCAATTGTGCAACGAAGAAAAGATAGGCCACTACACTGTTCATCAGGTAACCTTGAGGCCGCGTGTCGTCATTCCAGTGTGCCAAATAAACTTCCCATCACGGTTCAGTTTCCAAGGCGAGGGCACAGCGTCTTATGCTGCAGTTTCTGACTCCCTACTGGACGTTCAGCTGACCACCTAGACCCTTTCGTGAGTCAACTTTGTGATACACTTTGTGATACGGGGTCGTGATGGTGGTGAAAGGATTAGCAAGTCATGGGTTAGTGAGGCCGGTGTGTACAATGTATCTCCAGAGTACCTGGCTTTCAAGGGAGAGCCTGAAATTTTTCAGGCTACACTGAAAGTCCAGTGGCCGCCTGGGGTAAATTGCATCACGTGCGAGTGCCCTGAAGGCGGGGTCGAATCACTGTATGTTTTGTGTGCTCTGGGTTCGGCAGAAAAGCAGACACGTTTTGCATGAAGGAATGAACAGAACGCTGATAGCTGGCTGTTTCTAAGCTATCCCAACCTAGGTGTTTCTCTGACGAAGCCCTTCGCTGCCCATGATTGCGGCATCTAGCTGCTGCCAGCGGTGCATTGCTCACAACTCCCTGAAGACACAGGAGGCCCTTTTAGTCCGTTTCGGATCCTAGTACAGCCCCGCGACTCAAGAGAGGACCTGATATGCTTCCTAGGGTTCGAGAAACCCAGGGACTAAGGCTGCATGGGGTCTGTCGCATGCCTACCTGGTTCATGAGAAAACCTGAACATTAGCTTAAGGCCAGAGGCCCCGTGTGGTTCTCCCCTTCCCTGAGGACAACTGAAGTAGGAGCACTTACCGAGGAACGGCAACATCCAATCTCCTTCCAGGAAACTCACTTGTCATCACAAAGGCAACTGTGCAACAACACTGTTTCCCAGGGAGAACTGAGCCCGCAGCTCTCTAAATCCCAATGAGGAAAATAAAGTTTCCCTTCAAGCCTTAGTTTCAAAATGGACCGCAGAGCATTCACCCTGTTGTATCCGTCACTCCATGGCACGTCCAAGGTGCGCATAGAACGGAGATACTACATTCGTTTCAACTTGCCGCATCCTAGCATTTTAACAAAAGACGCCCTTCACAGCCCTTCTTTCAGCCTATAGTTGCCCTCAACTGAGCTTCGCTCACAAGGCCCAGAAAGGACGGGCAGTCCGTCGTTTACATCTTGGATCCTAGTGCAGACCCCCGTGTCCTAAGACACCAGAAACGCTTCCTAGATTTAAAGCACCGCTTTGACAAAGGCTGCCGTGAGCTTGCGGCCCGCCTATGTCTGTGATGAGAGACGTAGAACGTTGGCTTGAGGCGAGTCGTCCGGGGTTGTGGGCGTACTCACGAATGATTTTTGAGGGAGGAGGCCGTGGCAGGAATTGAAAGCCAAGTGCTCTTTCGTGGAAGATAACTAGTCCTCCCAAAGACGACTGTGCAGCAAAGAGAAGATGGGCAACAACAGTGTTTACCAGGTAACCCTGAGGCCGCAAACTCTCTACTTTGCAATGAGGAAAATCAACTTCCCAGGAAGACTCAATTCCCAGCAGGACAAAGCAGCATATTACCAAGTCGCATCGGACTCTCTCTTGTACATCCCGTGGACACAGTGGCTCGTGACCCTAGTCACCATTGCCATGCTGGGAGTCCTGACTGTGGTGTCAGGATATCAAGGGGAGGGCTTAGTTAGGCCTAGGTGACGGTACTTCTCTAGACTATCTACCAGTTCTGGAAAACCCTGTAGGTTTTGAAGCCGGACTTAAAGTGTAGTTGCCGCTTGAGGTAGACAGACGTCGTGGAGCAGCTCCCAGGAGCAGTGGTAGGCTAATTGTATTTTCTACTGCAGCTCAGGGTTCCTCCAGAGCGCAGACACCCTTTGCATGAAGGAAGGCATGGAACGTTGATAACTGGGTTGCTTTCAAGCTATCGCAATCCAGGTGTCTAAACAACGAAGCCCTTCACTGCCCATCAGTTGGCATCTAGCTGTTCCCGACGGTAGATGGCTCAAGGCTCCCCGAAGACACAGGCAGTCCTTTCTCAGTACGTTTTGGAACCTAGCGCTGACAAGTGAGTCCAAAAGAGAGCTGATATGCTTCCTAGAGTTCAAGAACCACAGGGACTAAGGCTCTATGCAATCGGTTGTTTCGCTAAGTCTGTCATGAGCACACCTGGACGTTAGCTTGAGGCTAGAGGCCCCATGTGGTGGGCCCATTCCCTGAAGACTACTGAAGGATGACCACCTACCAAGGGATGGCAACCTCCAAGTTTCTTGCCTAGAAACTCACGTCATCACCAGGGCAATTGTGTTACGAAGAGAAGCTGTGCAGCAACAGTGTTTCTTGGGGAGAATTGAGCCCGCGGCTCTGTAAATCCCAATGAGGAAAATAAAGTTTCACTCGCAGCCTTACTTTCAAAAGGGACCACACAGAGCATTCACCCTGCTGTGTCTTTCTCTAGTTTGTACTCCCAAGGTGCGTTAGAAGGGAGATACTTGAGTTGTTTCACTTACCACATGCTAGATGTTTAGCAAAAGAAGGCCTTTACTGCCCTTCTTTTGGCATATGGTTGTCCTCAGCCGAACAGTTCTCTCAGCTCCTAGAAGCGATGGGCGGTCCCTTGTGTACATCTTGGATCCCAGTGCAGACCTGTTAGTCCTAAGACACCAGAAATGCTTCCTACACTTAAAGCACCGCTTTGACAAACGCTGCCTGGAACCTGTTGCCTGCCTATCTATCTGTGTGACGAACAAAACAGTAACTTAGCTTGGAGCCAGTCCTCCTATATGTTTGGCTTACTCACCGACGATTGCTGAGGGATGAGCACTTAGCAGGGACTGAAAGGCCACGTTTGCCTCACGGGGGGCGGGGATATGACTTGTCCTCACAAGGCAATTGTGCAACGAAGAAAAGATAGGCCACTACACTGTTCATCAGGTAACCTTGAGGCCGCGTGTCGTCATTCCAGTGTGCCAAATAAACTTCCCATCACGGTTCAGTTTCCAAGGCGAGGGCACAGCGTCTTATGCTGCAGTTTCTGACTCCCTACTGGACGTTCAGCTGACCACCTAGACCCTTTCGTGAGTCAACTTTGTGATACACTTTGTGATACGGGGTCGTGATGGTGGTGAAAGGATTAGCAAGTCATGGGTTAGTGAGGCCGGTGTGTACAATGTATCTCCAGAGTACCTGGCTTTCAAGGGAGAGCCTGAAATTTTTCAGGCTACACTGAAAGTCCAGTGGCCGCCTGGGGTAAATTGCATCACGTGCGAGTGCCCTGAAGGCGGGGTCGAATCACTGTATGTTTTGTGTGCTCTGGGTTCGGCAGAAAAGCAGACACGTTTTGCATGAAGGAATGAACAGAACGCTGATAGCTGGCTGTTTCTAAGCTATCCCAACCTAGGTGTTTCTCTGACGAAGCCCTTCGCTGCCCATGATTGCGGCATCTAGCTGCTGCCAGCGGTGCATTGCTCACAACTCCCTGAAGACACAGGAGGCCCTTTTAGTCCGTTTCGGATCCTAGTACAGCCCCGCGACTCAAGAGAGGACCTGATATGCTTCCTAGGGTTCGAGAAACCCAGGGACTAAGGCTGCATGGGGTCTGTCGCATGCCTACCTGGTTCATGAGAAAACCTGAACATTAGCTTAAGGCCAGAGGCCCCGTGTGGTTCTCCCCTTCCCTGAGGACAACTGAAGTAGGAGCACTTACCGAGGAACGGCAACATCCAATCTCCTTCCAGGAAACTCACTTGTCATCACAAAGGCAACTGTGCAACAACACTGTTTCCCAGGGAGAACTGAGCCCGCAGCTCTCTAAATCCCAATGAGGAAAATAAAGTTTCCCTTCAAGCCTTAGTTTCAAAATGGACCGCAGAGCATTCACCCTGTTGTATCCGTCACTCCATGGCACGTCCAAGGTGCGCATAGAACGGAGATACTACATTCGTTTCAACTTGCCGCATCCTAGCATTTTAACAAAAGACGCCCTTCACAGCCCTTCTTTCAGCCTATAGTTGCCCTCAACTGAGCTTCGCTCACAAGGCCCAGAAAGGACGGGCAGTCCGTCGTTTACATCTTGGATCCCAGTGCAGACCCCCGTGTCCTAAGACACCAGAAACGCTTCCTAGATTTAAAGCACCGCTTTGACAAAGGCTGCCGTGAGCTTGCGGCCCGCCTATGTCTGTGATGAGAGACGTAGAACGTTGGCTTGAGGCGAGTCGTCCGGGGTTGTGGGCGTACTCACGAATGATTTTTGAGGGAGGAGGCCGTGGCAGGAATTGAAAGCCAAGTGCTCTTTCGTGGAAGATAACTAGTCCTCCCAAAGACGACTGTGCAGCAAAGAGAAGATGGGCAACAACAGTGTTTACCAGGTAACCCTGAGGCCGCAAACTCTCTACTTTGCAATGAGGAAAATCAACTTCCCAGGAAGACTCAATTCCCAGCAGGACAAAGCAGCATATTACCAAGTCGCATCGGACTCTCTCTTGTACATCCCGTGGACACAGTGGCTCGTGACCCTAGTCACCATTGCCATGCTGGGAGTCCTGACTGTGGTGTCAGGATATCAAGGGGAGGGCTTAGTTAGGCCTAGGTGACGGTACTTCTCTAGACTATCTACCAGTTCTGGAAAACCCTGTAGGTTTTGAAGCCGGACTTAAAGTGTAGTTGCCGCTTGAGGTAGACAGACGTCGTGGAGCAGCTCCCAGGAGCAGTGGTAGGCTAATTGTATTTTCTACTGCAGCTCAGGGTTCCTCCAGAGCGCAGACACCCTTTGCATGAAGGAAGGCATGGAACGTTGATAACTGGGTTGCTTTCAAGCTATCGCAATCCAGGTGTCTAAACAACGAAGCCCTTCACTGCCCATCAGTTGGCATCTAGCTGTTCCCGACGGTAGATGGCTCAAGGCTCCCCGAAGACACAGGCAGTCCTTTCTCAGTACGTTTTGGAACCTAGCGCTGACAAGTGAGTCCAAAAGAGAGCTGATATGCTTCCTAGAGTTCAAGAACCACAGGGACTAAGGCTCTATGCAATCGGTTGTTTCGCTAAGTCTGTCATGAGCACACCTGGACGTTAGCTTGAGGCTAGAGGCCCCATGTGGCGGGCCCATTCCCTGAAGACTACTGAAGGATGACCACCTACCAAGGGATGGCAACCTCCAAGTTTCTTGCCTAGAAACTCACGTCATCACCAGGGCAATTGTGTTACGAAGAGAAGCTGTGCAGCAACAGTGTTTCTTGGGGAGAATTGAGCCCGCGGCTCTGTAAATCCCAATGAGGAAAATAAAGTTTCACTCGCAGCCTTACTTTCAAAAGGGACCACACAGAGCATTCACCCTGCTGTGTCTTTCTCTAGTTTGTACTCCCAAGGTGCGTTAGAAGGGAGATACTTGAGTTGTTTCACTTACCACATGCTAGATGTTTAGCAAAAGAAGGCCTTTACTGCCCTTCTTTTGGCATATGGTTGTCCTCAGCCGAACAGTTCTCTCAGCTCCTAGAAGCGATGGGCGGTCCCTTGTGTACATCTTGGATCCCAGTGCAGACCTGTTAGTCCTAAGACACCAGAAATGCTTCCTACACTTAAAGCACCGCTTTGACAAACGCTGCCTGGAACCTGTTGCCTGCCTATCTATCTGTGTGACGAACAAAACAGTAACTTAGCTTGGAGCCAGTCCTCCTATATGTTTGGCTACTCACCGACGATTGCTGAGGGATGAGCACTTAGCAGGGACTGAAAGGCCACGTTTGCCTCACGGGGGGGCGGGGATATGACTTGTCCTCACAAGGCAATTGTGCAACGAAGAAAAGATAGGCCACTACACTGTTCATCAGGTAACCTTGAGGCCGCGTGTCGTCATTCCAGTGTGCCAAATAAACTTCCATCACGGTTCAGTTTCCAAGGCGAGGGCACAGCGTCTTATGCTGCAGTTTCTGACTCCCTACTGGACGTTCAGCTGACCACCTAGACCCTTTCGTGAGTCAACTTTGTGATACACTTTGTGATACGGGGTCGTGATGGTGGTGAAAGGATTAGCAAGTCATGGGTTAGTGAGGCCGGTGTGTACAATGTATCTCCAGAGTACCTGGCTTTCAAGGGAGAGCCTGAAATTTTTCAGGCTACACTGAAAGTCCCAGTGGCCGCCTGGGGTAAATTGCATCACGTGCGAGTGCCCTGAAGGCGGGGTCGAATCACTGTATGTTTTGTGTGCTCTGGGTTCGGCAGAAAAGCAGACTCGTTTTGCATGAAGGAATGAACAGAACGCTGATAGCTGGCTGTTTCTAAGCTATCCCAACCTAGGTGTTTCTCTGACGAAGCCCTTCGCTGCCCATGATTGCGGCATCTAGCTGCTGCCAGCGGTGCATTGCTCACAACTCCCTGAAGACACAGGAGGCCCTTTTAGTCCGTTTCGGATCCTAGTACAGCCCCGCGACTCAAGAGAGGACCTGATATGCTTCCTAGGGTTCGAGAAACCCAGGGACTAAGGCTGCATGGGGTCTGTCGCATGCCTACCTGGTTCATGAGAAAACCTGAACATTAGCTTAAGGCCAGAGGCCCCGTGTGGTTCTCCCCTTCCCTGAGGACAACTGAAGTAGGAGCACTTACCGAGGAACGGCAACATCCAATCTCCTTCCAGGAAACTCACTTGTCATCACAAAGGCAACTGTGCAACAACACTGTTTCCAGGGAGAACTGAGCCCGCAGCTCTCTAAATCCCAATGAGAAAATAAAGTTTCCCTTCAAGCCTTAGTTTCAAAATGGACCGCAGAGCATTCACCCTGTTGTATCCGTCACTCCATGGCACGTCCAAGGTGCGCATAGAACGGAGATACTACATTCGTTTCAACTTGCCGCATCCTAGCATTTTAACAAAAGACGCCCTTCACAGCCCTTCTTTCAGCCTATAGCTGCCCCTCAACTGAGCTTCGCTCACAAGGCCCAGAAAGGACGGGCAGTCCGTCGTTTTACATCTTGGATCCCAGTGCAGACCCCCGTGTCCTAAGACACCAGAAACGCTTCCTAGATTTAAAGCACCGCTTTGACAAAGGCTGCCGTGAGCTTGCGGCCCGCCTATGTCTGTGATGAGAGACGTAGAACGTTGGCTTGAGGCGAGTCGTCCGGGGTTGTGGGCGTACTCACGAATGATTTTTGAGGGAGGAGGCCGTGGCAGGAATTGAAAGCCAAGTGCTCTTTCGTGGAAGATAACTAGTCCTCCCAAAGACGACTGTGCAGCAAAGAGAAGATGGGCAACAACAGTGTTTACCAGGTAACCCTGAGGCCGCAAACTCTCTACTTTGCAATGAGGAAAATCAACTTCCCAGGAAGACTCAATTCCCAGCAGGACAAAGCAGCATATTACCAAGTCGCATCGGACTCTCTCTTGTACATCCCGTGGGACACAGTGGCTCGTGACACTAGTCACCATTGCCATGCTGGGAGTCCTTACTGTGGTGTCATGATATCAAGGGGAGGGCTTAGTTAGGCCTAGGTGACGGTACTTCTCTAGACTATCTACCAGTTCTGGAAAACCCTGTAGGTTTTGAAGCCGGACTTAAAGTGTAGTTGCCGCTTGAGGTAGACAGACGTCGTGGAGCAGCTCCCAGGAGCAGTGGTAGGCTAATTGTATTTTCTACTGCAGCTCAGGGTTCCTCCAGAGCGCAGACACCCCTTTGCATGAAGGAAGGCATGGAACGTTGATAACTGGGTTGCTTTCAAGCTATCGCAATCCAGGTGTCTAAACAACGAAGCCCTTCACTGCCCATCAGTTGGCATCTAGCTGTTCCCGACGGTAGATGGCTCAAGGCTCCCCGAAGACACAGGCAGTCCTTTCTCAGTACGTTTTGGAACCTAGCGCTGACAAGTGAGTCCAAAAGAGAGCTGATATGCTTCCTAGAGTTCAAGAACCACAGGGACTAAGGCTCTATGCAATCGGTTGTTTCGCTAAGTCTGTCATGAGAACACCTGGACGTTAGCTTGAGGCTAGAGGCCCCATGTGGTGGGCCCATTCCCTGAAGACTACTGAAGGATGACCACCTACCAAGGGATGGCAACCTCCAAGTTTCTTGCCTAGAAACTCACGTCATCACCAGGGCAATTGTGTTACGAAGAGAAGCTGTGCAGCAACAGTGTTTCTTGGGGAGAATTGAGCCCGCGGCTCTGTAAATCCCAATGAGGAAAATAAAGTTTCACTCGCAGCCTTACTTTCAAAAGGGACCACACAGAGCATTCACCCTGCTGTGTCTTTCTCTAGTTTGTACTCCAAGGGTGCGTTAGAAGGGAGATACTTGAGTTGTTTCACTTACCACATGCTAGATGTTTAGCAAAAGAAGGCCTTTACTGCCCTTCTTTTGGCATATGTTGTCCTCAGCGAACAGTTCTCTCAGCTCCTAGAAGCGATGGGCGGGTCCCTTGTGTACATCTTGGATCCCAGTGCAGACCTGTTAGTCCTAAGACACCAGAAATGCTTCCTACACTTAAAGCACCGCTTTGACAAACGCTGCCTGGAACCTGTTGCCTGCCTATCTATCTGTGTGACGAACAAAACAGTAACTTAGCTTGGAGCCAGTCCTCCTATATGTTTGGCTTACTCACCGACGATTGCTGAGGGATGAGCACTTAGCAGGGACTGAAGGCCACGTTTGCCTCACGGGGGGCGGGGATATGACTTGTCCTCACAAGGCAATTGTGCAACGAAGAAAAGATAGGCCACTACACTGTTCATCAGGTAACCTTGAGGCCGCGTGTCGTCATTCCAGTGTGCCAAATAAACTTCCCATCACGGTTCAGTTTCCAAGGCGAGGGCACAGCGTCTTATGCTGCAGTTTCTGACTCCCTACTGGACGTTCAGCTGACCACCTAGACCCTTTCGTGAGTCAACTTTGTGATACACTTTGTGATACGGGGTCGTGATGGTGGTGAAAGGATTAGCAAGTCATGGGTTAGTGAGGCCGGTGTGTACAATGTATCTCCAGAGTACCTGGCTTTCAAGGAAGAGCCTGAAATTTTTCAGGCTACACTGAAAGTCCAGTGGCCGCCTGGGGTAAATTGCATCACGTGCGAGTGCCCTGAAGGCGGGGTCGAATCACTGTATGTTTTGTGTGCTCTGGGTTCGGCAGAAAAGCAGACACGTTTTGCATGAAGGAATGAACAGAACGCTGATAGCTGGCTGTTTCTAAGCTATCCCAACCTAGGTGTTTCTCCGACGAAGCCCTTCGCTGCCCATGATTGCGGCATCTAGCTGCTGCCAGCGGTGCATTGCTCACAACTCCCTGAAGACACAGGAGGCCCTTTTAGTCCGTTTCGGATCCTAGTACAGCCCCGCGACTCAAGAGAGGACCTGATATGCTTCCTAGGGTTCGAGAAACCCAGGACTAAGGCTGCATGCGGGTCTGTCGCATGCCTACCTGGTTCATGAGAAAACCTGAACATTAGCTTAAGGCCAGAGGCGCCGTGTGGTTCTCCCCTTCCCTGAGGACAACTGAAGTAGGAGCACTTACCGAGGAACGGCAACATCCAATCTCCTTCCAGGAAACTCACTTGTCATCACAAAGGCAACTGTGCAACAACACTGTTTCCCAGGGAGAACTGAGCCCGCAGCTCTCTAAATCCCAATGAGGAAAATAAAGTTTCCCTTCAAGCCTTAGTTTCAAAATGGACCGCAGAGCATTCACCCTGTTGTATCCGTCACTCCATGGCACGTCCAAGGTGCGCATAGAACGGAGATACTACATTCGTTTCAACTTGCCGCATCCTAGCATTTTAACAAAAGACGCCCTTCACAGCCCTTCTTTCAGCCTATAGTTGCCCTCAACTGAGCTTCGCTCACAAGGCCCAGAAAGGACGGGCAGTCCGTCGTTTACATCTTGGATCCCAGTGCAGACCCCCGTGTCCTAAGACACCAGAAACGCTTCCTAGATTTAAAGCACCGCTTTGACAAAGGCTGCCGTGAGCTTGCGGCCCGCCTATGTCTGTGATGAGAGACGTAGAACGTTGGCTTGAGGCGAGTCGTCCGGGGTTGTGGGCGTACTCACGAATGATTTTTGAGGGAGGAGGCCGTGGCAGGAATTGAAAGCCAAGTGCTCTTTCGTGGAAGATAACTAGTCCTCCCAAAGACGACTGTGCAGCAAAGAGAAGATGGGCAACAACAGTGTTTACCAGGTAACCCTGAGGCCGCAAACTCTCTACTTTGCAATGAGGAAAATCAACTTCCCAGGAAGACTCAATTCCCAGCAGGACAAAGCAGCATATTACCAAGTCGCATCGGACTCTCTCTTGTACATCCCGTGGACACAGTGGCTCGTGACACTAGTCACCATTGCCATGCTGGGAGTCCTTACTGTGGTGTAAGGATATCAAGGGGAGGGCTTAGTTAGGCCTAGGTGACGGTACTTCTCTAGACTATCTACCAGTTCTGGAAAACCCTGTAGGTTTTGAAGCCGGACTTAAAGTGTAGTTGCCGCTTGAGGTAGACAGACGTCGTGGAGCAGCTCCCAGGAGCAGTGGTAGGCTAATTGTATTTTCTACTGCAGCTCAGGGTTCCTCCAGAGCGCAGACACCCTTTGCATGAAGGAAGGCATGGAACGTTGATAACTGGGTTGCTTTCAAGCTATCGCAATCCAGGTGTCTAAACAACGAAGCCCTTCACTGCCCATCAGTTGGCATCTAGCTGTTCCCGACGGTAGATGGCTCAAGGCTCCCCGAAGACACAGGCAGTCCTTTCTCAGTACGTTTTGGAACCTAGCGCTGACAAGTGAGTCCAAAAGAGAGCTGATATGCTTCCTAGAGTTCAAGAACCACAGGGACTAAGGCTCTATGCAATCGGTTGTTTCGCTAAGTCTGTCATGAGAACACCTGGACGTTAGCTTGAGGCTAGAGGCCCCATGTGGTGGGCCCATTCCCTGAAGACTACTGAAGGATGACCACCTACCAAGGGATGGCAACCTCCAAGTTTCTTGCCTAGAAACTCACGTCATCACCAGGGCAATTGTGTTACGAAGAGAAGCTGTGCAGCAACAGTGTTTCTTGGGGAGAATTGAGCCCGCGGCTCTGTAAATCCCAATGAGGAAAATAAAGTTTCACTCGCAGCCTTACTTTCAAAAGGGACCACACAGAGCATTCACCCTGCTGTGTCTTTCTCTAGTTTGTACTCCCAAGGTGCGTTAGAAGGGAGATACTTGAGTTGTTTCACTTACCACATGCTAGATGTTTAGCAAAAGAAGGCCTTTACTGCCCTTCTTTTGGCATATGGTTGTCCTCAGCCGAACAGTTCTCTCAGCTCCTAGAAGCGATGGGCGGTCCCTTGTGTACATCTTGGATCCCAGTGCAGACCTGTTAGTCCTAAGACACCAGAAATGCTTCCTACACTTAAAGCACCGCTTTGACAAACGCTGCCTGGAACCTGTTGCCTGCCTATCTATCTGTGTGACGAACAAAACAGTAACTTAGCTTGGAGCCAGTCCTCCTATATGTTTGGCTTACTCACCGACGATTGCTGAGGGATGAGCACTTAGCAGGGACTGAAAGGCCACGTTTGCCTCACGGGGGGCGGGGATATGACTTGTCCTCACAAGGCAATTGTGCAACGAAGAAAAGATAGGCCACTACACTGTTCATCAGGTAACCTTGAGGCCGCGTGTCGTCATTCCAGTGTGCCAAATAAACTTCCCATCACGGTTCAGTTTCCAAGGCGAGGGCACAGCGTCTTATGCTGCAGTTTCTGACTCCCTACTGGACGTTCAGCTGACCACCTAGACCCTTTCGTGAGTCAACTTTGTGATACACTTTGTGATACGGGGTCGTGATGGTGGTGAAAGGATTAGCAAGTCATGGGTTAGTGAGGCCGGTGTGTACAATGTATCTCCAGAGTACCTGGCTTTCAAGGGAGAGCCTGAAATTTTTCAGGCTACACTGAAAGTCCAGTGGCCGCCTGGGGTAAATTGCATCACGTGCGAGTGCCCTGAAGGCGGGGTCGAATCACTGTATGTTTTGTGTGCTCTGGGTTCGGCAGAAAAGCAGACACGTTTTGCATGAAGGAATGAACAGAACGCTGATAGCTGGCTGTTTCTAAGCTATCCCAACCTAGGTGTTTCTCTGACGAAGCCCTTCGCTGCCCATGATTGCGGCATCTAGCTGCTGCCAGCGGTGCATTGCTCACAACTCCCTGAAGACACAGGAGGCCCTTTTAGTCCGTTTCGGATCCTAGTACAGCCCCGCGACTCAAGAGAGGACCTGATATGCTTCCTAGGGTTCGAGAAACCCAGGGACTAAGGCTGCATGCGGTCTGTCGCATGCCTACCTGGTTCATGAGAAAACCTGAACATTAGCTTAAGGCCAGAGGCCCCGTGTGGTTCTCCCCTTCCCTGAGGACAACTGAAGTAGGAGCACTTACCGAGGAACGGCAACATCCAATCTCCTTCCAGGAAACTCACTTGTCATCACAAAGGCAACTGTGCAACAACACTGTTTCCCAGGGAGAACTGAGCCCGCAGCTCTCTAAATCCCAATGAGGAAAATAAAGTTTCCCTTCAAGCCTTAGTTTCAAAATGGACCGCAGAGCATTCACCCTGTTGTATCCGTCACTCCATGGCACGTCCAAGGTGCGCATAGAACGGAGATACTACATTCGTTTCAACTTGCCGCATCCTAGCATTTTAACAAAAGACGCCCTTCACAGCCCTTCTTTCAGCCTATAGTTGCCCTCAACTGAGCTTCGCTCACAAGGCCCAGAAAGGACGGGCAGTCCGTCGTTTACATCTTGGATCCTAGTGCAGACCCCCGTGTCCTAAGACACCAGAAACGCTTCCTAGATTTAAAGCACCGCTTTGACAAAGGCTGCCGTGAGCTTGCGGCCCGCCTATGTCTGTGATGAGAGACGTAGAACGTTGGCTTGAGGCGAGTCGTCCGGGGTTGTGGGCGTACTCACGAATGATTTTTGAGGGAGGAGGCCGTGGCAGGAATTGAAAGCCAAGTGCTCTTTCGTGGAAGATAACTAGTCCTCCCAAAGACGACTGTGCAGCAAAGAGAAGATGGGCAACAACAGTGTTTACCAGGTAACCCTGAGGCCGCAAACTCTCTACTTTGCAATGAGGAAAATCAACTTCCCAGGAAGACTCAATTCCCAGCAGGACAAAGCAGCATATTACCAAGTCGCATCGGACTCTCTCTTGTACATCCCGTGGACACAGTGGCTCGTGACCCTAGTCACCATTGCCATGCTGGGAGTCCTTACTGTGGTGTCAGGATATCAAGGGGAGGGCTTAGTTAGGCCTAGGTGACGGTACTTCTCTAGACTATCTACCAGTTCTGGAAAACCCTGTAGGTTTTGAAGCCGGACTTAAAGTGTAGTTGCCGCTTGAGGTAGACAGACGTCGTGGAGCAGCTCCCAGGAGCAGTGGTAGGCTAATTGTATTTTCTACTGCAGCTCAGGGTTCCTCCAGAGCGCAGACACCCTTTGCATGAAGGAAGGCATGGAACGTTGATAACTGGGTTGCTTTCAAGCTATCGCAATCCAGGTGTCTAAACAACGAAGCCCTTCACTGCCCATCAGTTGGCATCTAGCTGTTCCCGACGGTAGATGGCTCAAGGCTCCCCGAAGACACAGGCAGTCCTTTCTCAGTACGTTTTGGAACCTAGCGCTGACAAGTGAGTCCAAAAGAGAGCTGATATGCTTCCTAGAGTTCAAGAACCACAGGGACTAAGGCTCTATGCAATCGGTTGTTTCGCTAAGTCTGTCATGAGAACACCTGGACGTTAGCTTGAGGCTAGAGGCCCCATGTGGTGGGCCCATTCCCTGAAGACTACTGAAGGATGACCACCTACCAAGGGATGGCAACCTCCAAGTTTCTTGCCTAGAAACTCACGTCATCACCAGGGCAATTGTGTTACGAAGAGAAGCTGTGCAGCAACAGTGTTTCTTGGGGAGAATTGAGCCCGCGGCTCTGTAAATCCCAATGAGGAAAATAAAGTTTCACTCGCAGCCTTACTTTCAAAAGGGACCACACAGAGCATTCACCCTGCTGTGTCTTTCTCTAGTTTGTACTCCCAAGGTGCGTTAGAAGGGAGATACTTGAGTTGTTTCACTTACCACATGCTAGATGTTTAGCAAAAGAAGGCCTTTACTGCCCTTCTTTTGGCATATGGTTGTCCTCAGCCGAACAGTTCTCTCAGCTCCTAGAAGCGATGGGCGGTCCCTTGTGTACATCTTGGATCCCAGTGCAGACCTGTTAGTCCTAAGACACCAGAAATGCTTCCTACACTTAAAGCACCGCTTTGACAAACGCTGCCTGGAACCTGTTGCCTGCCTATCTATCTGTGTGACGAACAAAA